>NC_092090.1:25695037-26070037 GCF_045679555.1 Salvelinus alpinus
GGCATGCCTCGCTGGGAGCTGGTCCTCTGTCTGGTGGCTGTGGTCTTTCTTCTCTACTTCAGTCTCTGGAAGGGTGTCAAGTCCTCCGGCAAGGTACTGTTGAGACACTGTGCTGTACCCTACCGCTTAGGACAGCACACACTCCTACTGTAGTACAACACACACTCCTACTGTAATACAACACACACTGCTACTGTAATACAACACACACTCCTACTGTAGTACAACACACACCCCTACTGTAATACAACACACACTCCTACTGTAATACAACACACACTCCTACTGTAATACAACACACACTCCTACTCTAATACAACACACTCCTACTGTAATACAACACACTCCTACTGTAATACAACACACACTCCTACTGTAGTACAACACACACTCCTACTGTAGTACAACACACACTCCTACTGTAGTACAACACACACTCCTACTGTAATACAACACACACTCCTACTCTAATACAACACACTCCTACTGTAATACAACACACACTCCTACTGTAGTACAACACACACTCCTACTGTAATACAACACACACTCCTACTGTAGTACAACACACACTCCTACTGTAGTACAACACACACAACTACTGTAATACAACACACACTCCTACTGTAATACAACACACACACTCCTACTGTAATATAACACACACTCCTACTGTAGTACAACACACACTCCTACTGTAGTACAACACACACAACTACTGTAATACAACACACACTCCTACTGTAATACAACACACACACTCCTACTGTAGTACAACACACACTCCTACTGTAGTACAACACACACACTCCTACTGTAATATAACACACACTCCTACTGTAGTACAACACACACTCCTACTGTAGTACAACACACACTCCTACTGTAATACAACACACACACTCCTACTGTAATATAACACACACTCCTACTGTAGTACAACACACACTCCTACTGTAATACAACACACACTCCTACTGTCATTCTGCTCTTTAGCAAGGCAGTTAACCCCCAACAACAACTGCTCCCCGGGCGCCGATGACCTTGATTAAAGCAGCCCCCTGCACCTCTCTGATTCAGAGGGGTTGTGTTAAATGCGGAAAGACACATTTCGGTATCCCCCTTCCCTTTCCCTAGTATAGCACTTACTCCTACTGTACACAAAATGAACTGTGGTTGTGCTACACTACCTTGAGAAATAAAATCTATAAACAGTAACCTGAGTGTGACAATAACCAGTCTCTGAGTTGACAGATCTAAGCCCTGTTTAGTACGGCTTGGTGCGTGAGTCTACACACATCTGAAAAAGAACATCTATACGATAACCAAAGCTGACAGACCAGGGAGAATACAACAATTCACATGATGTCTGCATGTCATAGGACATGATCTCACAGCAATAATGAGTCATCTGTAATGTTATGTTGTCCAGGTGGTGTATTGAACACTACTGTTGTCATGTAGCTAATGTTCTGTGTTGTGTTGTGTCCAGGTGGTGTATTGAACACTACTGTTGTCATGTAGCTAATGTTCTGTGTTGTGTTGTGTCCAGGTGGTGTATTGAACACTACTGTTGTCATGTAGCTAATGTTCTGTGTTGTGTTGTGTCCAGGTGGTGTATTGAACACTACTGTTGTCATGTAGCTAATGTTCTGTGTTGTGTTGTGTCCAGGTGGTGTATTGAACACTACTGTTGTCATGTAGCTAATGTTCTGTGTTGTGTTGTGTCCAGGTGGTGTATTGGACACTACTGTTGTCATGTAGCTAATGTTCTGTGTTGTGTTGTGTCCAGGTGGTGTATTGAACACTACTGTTGTCATGTAGCTAATGTTCTGTGTTGTGTTGTGTCCAGGTGGTGTACATCACGGCCACAATGCCCTATGTGGTGCTGTTCGTCCTGCTGATCAGAGGCATCACTCTGCCAGGGGCTATGGACGGCATACGGGCCTACCTCCACATCGACTTTAAACAACTCAACGACCCCAAGGTCAGACAGGTCTTTAGAGTACAATACAATGTGTTACTGATATTAGGGATGCAATATTTCCAATAACTTACAAAATTCCCAGGATCCCGGAATCAAGAGAGAATTAACTAGAAATCCGGGATCCACCGAACAGGATTTCTTAAAACCTGGGAATTTTGAAAAAGATACAAGAATTTGTAAACCCTTTTACTGGGAGACATAGCCTCAGAGTGCAGGACAGTGTTACTGCTAGAGCTCCCATAGTCACGTCCAATATGGAAATAAATGTAATTAACAAATTTAGAAACCAAAACATGTGTTAGCTGTTCTTGTAAACAAAGTGGAGGGAAAAAATATAGGAATAAAATATGCCATATTCAATATAAAACTCAGTAAATTAACGGTAAGGAGCTCTTTTTGAAAATATGGCCGAGGAATTATATCAGAGACGAGATTATTTAGAGCCAATAGTCAGTAGATAGTCAGTACTCAGGAGAGATTCTGTCAAATGTAGTGCTCTTCTCTGTATTGTATTGTAATGCCATGGGCTCTTTGATGACAAATATATATATATTTTCAAGGAGTGGGGCAGTTTCTTACTTTCTTTGCTTGATTGAAGAGATAGTAAAGTGTTGGAAAGACAGGGGGGATAGGGGAAGGGTGAGTCAAAGGGCAGTGGGCCGGGGTCAGAGGCTGTCACCGCTGGATCACACAGGCCACAAGGACAAATCTTTGAGAGCAACACATAAAGTATTGTTCTATGTTCCTGCTGTAGGTGTGGATTGATGCTGCTACCCAGATCTTCTATTCATTGGGAGCTGGCTTTGGAGTGCTCATTGCATTTGCCAGCTACAATAAATTTGACAACAACTGTTACAGGTAAGACGTATCACTGTGTTGATATCATGGTCCTGTCCTCAGTGCTTCTCTATCATGACCTTACAAGGCTTACATGACCTTCTATAACCCATAACCAGGCAACGAGATAGAACAGATCCTGTGCTTTGTTTAGTTCTCTTAAGGTTTGTCTTTCCTGTTTTAACTGGACAGAAAGGTGATGTGTATCAGGCAGTGGACCTTCTGGCTTGGAGCTAACAGGATAAGTGCAGGCCATGCTAGGCCAGATGATGGCTATAGCCATAGGCAGAGTTACCTTTCCTGCCATTCTGTCGTCCTCTAAACCCCTCACAGAGAAACAGACATTAGACTGTGCGGTCTGCTGATCCTTGTCATCACTAATAGGTTCCTGTGAAAGTGGAGAGGTGGGTGCTGCTATCAGACCCATTCTGCTGTGTGTAGATATATGGTCTCTTTTGTATTCCAGCTGTGTTTGTGTATGTATAGGTCAGTAGGTGTCTCGCTGGCTGCAGTGGTAACAGTACAGTAATGTTTGTCCATGGACCATTGTCCACCCATTCTATAGACCAATTTCCCGGCCGCATCATGAAAAGTTGCATGCGCAGGTTTGCACCAGAAAATGGGCTTGTTTACATTGAAGTGACCACATCCAACTTCAGACGGAGCTCATGTATTCAGATGGTTATCATCTACAACATCACAGATGTCATCAGAGGATTGATTACCTAGCAAACTATCAAGCCAGCAAGGCAAGGTAAAATATCACAAATAGAGCTAGATAAAGACAGAAGAATAATATACTTGTTGAACACAGCTAATTAGCTATAGCCATCAGTCTTGTGTGTTTTTATGGTCATCACTCACTCACTGCTAAGTTTGTCAAGGTGTATAGCTATCTGCTACAAATCTGTAGGAAACGTTGTGAATTTCCCACCAAAGAAACATATGGTTCTCAGAACAGTGTGATAACTGGGTGTCCTGCATCATTCACAGAACATTGTGGGAAGGTTGTATGCAAAATGACTATAGGACTACCACGCTCTCAACAAGCTCTCGGAAACATATGGTTCTCAGAACGTTATGTGTTAGCTGGGTAGTGTTATTGTAGTGTGACGCTGTACAGCCAATTTCCCACTCTTATAGATTACTTGTCCTGATCTAAACACGCCCCCCCCAACACAGCTGAAGGCCTCATGTGTGCTCAGCTGGGCCATATTTGGGAGCTGAGAGGCTGAATGAGGACTTGTGAAAGTTGGCTGTTACTTCCGTAGATATTCTCAAAGGACATCTGAGTGGCTAGCAGCTGGTTGTATTATTCTCCATATTGTACACAGCTGGGACGGTTGAGGTCAGACTGTGGTCCATGTTCTCTCTGTCTGTCTGCTGACTGAACGTGGGTTGATGTCTGCTGACTGAACGTGGGTTACTGACCACAAACAGTCTTCAGGCTTTCACCTAGTTTGATTTCCAGGTGGGCCTCAAAGGCTCTCAAACAACATCCAGTCCCTCTGCCATCAAAATGGTTAATTCAAACCAATACAACATTAAACTCTTTAAAGGGGCAATCAGCAGTTGATGTATCCATTTTTGGACATATTAATTAATGATATGTACTCATTGATTCTTGAAGAATATAACTTATAAATGCCTCATGAGCTTAGTTCAACTGTCGTACCCCAACAGAACCCAAAATATAAGCTTTGTTTTACTCCAAAGTTTGTAAACAAAGTAAATGTAAACAAACACTATATACACTATACGTTTGATATCGTGGATGGTCAGTCCTTGAATCCATAGCTCTGTCTATGAATTTGAGAGAGGTTACATTTCTCCAGTCGCATCCCACAGCTTCTTACCAAAACAGGGGTGGGGGGGTGGGACTCTTTTTTATTGTTTCTGTGATGTGGTGAGGTTGAACCCAGGTGCATAGAAGAGACCAGATGAGGAATCAGTGGTTAAGGATAAACATAAATACTTTACTGAGAAACAGTAGCCGCAGGATCATAGTACACTAAGTCTCAAAATCACACAATAAACAAACACACACTGTAAACAATTCAAGCTTCTGCAAAGAAACCACAAAAAACACACCTCTTTTAACAAGGACACAATCATGAAATAATAAGACACACCTGAGTCCAATAAAAGTCTCTAGGGCGGTCTCTGCTGCCCTCTGGTGCCAGGAGGAACCATGACAGCCATGATGACCACCACGTAGTTGTTTGAATTCTCTAACAAGACCCGGATCCAGGATGTCCCGGGCAGGCACCCACGCCTGCTTCTCGATACCGTAGCCCTCCCAGTCCACCAGGTACTGCAGGGCAGAGGTGGGACCAAGTCATTGTTTTACAAGTCACAAGTAAGTCTCAGGTCTTAGCACTCAAGTCCCAAGTCAAGTCCCAAGTCAAGACAGGCAAGTATCAAGTCAAGTCTCAAGTCCTAAACTTTGAGTTTCGAGTCCTAAACAAGTCATAATGTGCTCTTCACCAAATGTAATACCATTTCATATTTTTAACAAGAGTAATAGTTAGTATATTACATTTACGCAAATCATGAATCCTTTAAAAAATATCTATATATTTATTACTTTCCAAATAAACGTTATATTTCCATGGAAATACATGGGTAGCCATGAGAAAGACCCCCCCACCCCCCCAATAGTGATCGAGGATCACTATGGGGCGCAATCGGTCGATGTAGGCTTGTACACAATCGCCCAACCTTAACACACACACACACACACATACACATACACACACGCATACACACACACACACACACGCACACACACACACACACACACACGCACGCACGCACGCACGCACGCACGCACGCACACACACACACACACACACACACACACACACACACACACACACACACACACACACACACACACACACACACACACACACACACTCTCTCTCTCTGTGTGGTTACAGTAGGCTAACGTGTGTCAATGGTTTTAGGAACAGCAGTAACATCAGGCAGGATTTAGGCTACCATCTGGCTAACGAATTGTAGATCAATCTTAGGTGCAATGATCACGTTCCCGCACTGACTGACTGTGTGGAGGCTCATTGATTTAACGTTACATTAGCCTAGATGCTACACTAGTAAATTGATAAATTATATAGCTGTCGGCTATATTAGCCACGACTTACCGTTCTTTGTGCAGCTTCAAATGTCGAACAAAGTTGGAAATTGTTGCGCCTCCGTCTGTAATTTTCTTCACGAATGTTTTGCAAGTTGCAATCCGTTTTTTGTTGATACAGCGTCGTATTTATATCCGAAAATATTAATTTTGGGTATCATCTTTCCAAGGGCTCCATCTGAATTCACCCGCCGACGTTCCTCTGCACTGCCACGCACAACTTTTTCTCAGCTGGCACAATTTGATTGGCTGCTGTCCGAATCAAACTGTAATCCATTAAATGAAGAGTTGATGCGCTGCACACTTTTTTTAATAGCATACATTTTTATATTTGGTCTTGGGGAGGGTATCAAGTCAGGTCGAGTCAAAAGGCTAAAGTCCAAGGCAAGTCACAAGTCATCGGTGTTAAAGTCAAAGTCGAGTTCCAAGTCATCATATTTGTGACTCGAGTCCAAGTCATGTGACTCGAGTCCACACCTCTGCTGCAGGGTCCCTCGGACTCAACGAGCCTCCAACAGACACTGGACCATGTAAGGCGGGCGGCCATTCATAAGTTGAGGGGGCGGAGGAGCAGGTGTCAGGGGAGAGAAAGCTTGAGACGGGAGACATGAAAGTACGGACAGACTCTCATGGACCTGAGAAGATGATAGGTGACCGGGTTGATGCGACTCAGGATATTGAATGGTCCTATGTAGCGTGGATCGAGCTTCCGCGAGTCCAACTTTAAGGGAAGATCACAGGTGGACAGCCACACCCATTGAACCGGTCGGAGGAGTCGAAGAGGTCTTCAGTGCCGGTTTGCCTGATGTTGGTGTTGGGCAGAGGAGTGGAGCAAGGAGGATCGCGCTCTGATCCAGATGCGATGACATCGTCGAATGAACGCCTCGGCTGATGGCACCTCCGCTTCGGCCTCTTGTTCATGAAATAGGGGGAGGTCGAACCCGAACTGACACTCAAATGGCGAGTTCAGCAGTGTGTTATGAGCATACTCTGCTCAGATGAGGAACTTGCTCCAGTTGCTGGCCTGAGTGGAGACAAAGCAGCGGAGGAACCTCTCCAGCTCCTGGTTGGCCCGCTCAGTTTGCCCATTCAACTGAGGGTGGAATCCCGAGAAGAGACTCGCCAAAGGCCTTACAATACCATACGGCAAACTGGGGCCCACGATCTGAGACAATGTTCGGGGGAACTCCGTGTAGTTGAAAGACATGGATAATCACGAGATCAGCGGTCTACTTCACTGAAGGCATCTTGGGTAAGGCGATGAAATGGGCTGCCTTGGAGAACCGATCGACCACCACCAGGATAGTGGTAAGCCCTTGAGATGGAGTTAACCCTGTAATAAAATCTACAGACAGATGTGACCAGGGCCGGCTGGGGATGGGTAGAGGTTGGATCAACCCGGCCGGTCGCTGACGTGATGACTTGCTTTGGGCACAGATGGAACAGGCCGCAACAAAGGATCTCACATCCTCCATCATGTTGGGCCACCAGAATTTCCACCTCAGGAACTCCAGTGTCCGATTAACCCTTTGATGCCCAGTTCATTTAGAGGAGTGTCCCCATTGTAGTACTTGGGACCGGGCTGATCGCCGGGGTCAGGTTCTCGGGTCTGGGCTTGTCGGACCGTGGTCTCAATACTCCATATCACAGGGGCCACAATGCGTGAGCTGGGAATGATGGGCTCGGGATCCCTCAACTCGTTGGAGATATCATGTTGGAGCGACAGGGCATCTGCCTTCTGATTCTTGGATCCCGGGCGATAGGCTAGTGTAAAATCAAACATATTAAAAAACAGAGCCCACCTAGCCTGGCGAGCGTTCAACCTCTTGGCTTCTTGAATGGAGACCAAGTTCTTATGGTCTGTCCAGATCACGAAAGGATGAGGTGCCCTCTCCAACCAGTGTCTACACCCCTCAAGAGCCCACTTAACTGCCAAGAGCTCCCGGTTGCCTACATCGTAGTTGCGTTCCGCTGGCACGAACCGTTTGTAGAAAAAGGGGCATGGGTGCAGTTTCTTGTCCTACTTGTTCCGCAGTGAAATGGCCGCCCCTGCTCCGGTGTCCGAGACGTCCACCTCCACCACAAAGGGACGAGTCGAATCAGGATGAACGAGGATGGGTCCAGAGGTGAAACGTCCATTGAGCTCCATGAATGCCCTGTCATCCTCGGGGTCCAGCAAAAACGGGTCTGGGACTTGCGGGTTAGGACCGTGAGAGGCTCTGCACCCGCACCAAAGTTGTATGTAAAACGCCTGTAAAAATTGGAAAACCCAAGGAACCCCTGGACCTGCTTGAGTGAGGTGGGACGGGGCCAGTTTGCGACCGCCTCAATCTTTACGGGGTCCATTTGGGTGCCTGTGATAGAGATAATGTGACCGGGGAAGGAATCCTGGGATATGTGGAACTCACACTTCTCTATCTTGACATATAGTTGACTCAAGGACTTGGTGGACATGCAGTATGTGTCTGGAAGGGTCTTGGAGAAAATCAAGATGTCGTTGAGGTTAACAAAGACGAACCGATTCAACATATCCCTCAGGGTGTCATTGACCAATGCTTGAAAGACTGCCGGTGAGTTCGATAATCTGAAGGGCATGACTAAATACTCATAGTGGCCACTAGGGGTATTAAAGGCTGTCTTCCATTCATCCCCCTCCCTGATTCTCACCAGATTGTAAGCGTTGCGGAGGTCTAGTTTGGTGAAGAATTGGGCCCCTTGGACCAACTCCAATGCGGAGGTCATCAGGGATAGGGGGTAACAATTCTTGATTGTAATCTGGTTCAGCCCTCTGTAGGCGAAGCAGGGATGCAGGCCTCCATCCTTCTTACATCCACCAGCAGGGGATGTAGAGGGGCGATTGAAACCTGCCTCCAGCGATTCCCGGATGTAATTGTCCATGACTGCTGCTTCAGGGGTCGAGAGGGAATACAGACGACCCCGGGGAGCCTTTGTGCATGCGCCTGTCACGCTCCTGTGGGCTCAGACGTGTGCGACCCAGCTGCATGGGATCCTCCATGCTGGGCTCGGTGGCCTTGGGGGTGCTCAGGAAACCGGAATTCTGGAGTGGTGTCAAAAGGGTGCTGTCTCCCCCGTTCCCGGTTGTCAAACCTGATTGCCAGTGTTTTCAGGAACTCGAGGTCCTCTCCCAGTTCCCGAGTGGGCAGCTCATCTTTGATGGAGTTAGACAGACCCTGGTGGAAAGCGGTAACCAGTGCCTCCGTATTCCAACCACTCTCGGCGGCGAGGATGCGGAACTCAATGGCCCCTTGGCGGAGGTTGAACAGTTGGCTGTCCACTTCTCGTCCGGCAGACTGGGTGGTTGAAGACTCGTTGCAGCTTGGCAGTGAAGGCTACTACGGCTCTGCAAGATGGTGGCTGCTGTTCCCACACCGCCATTGCCCACGCCAGGGCCTTGCCCGAGAGTAGAGAGATGATGTAGGTGATCATGGACCGATCGGTGTGGAATGAGGAGGACTGTAGCCCGAACACCAGAGTACACTGAGTGAGAAACCCCTTGCATCCTCCCGGGTGACCGTCATACCGCTCAGGGGCTGGGATCTTGGGCTCCCGGTGCAGGTTCCCTGGATGAACCACAACGACGTCTGTAGCACTGGGCGATGAGACCTGGGCATTGGCTCCTCCTGGGTTGGGGGCGTGCCATGGTTGGAGGGACTCAGCAAGTGCCCGAAGGTTCCCGGAGATTTGGGAGACCTGTTCTTGCTGCCGTCCTAACAGTGCTCCTTGGTGGGCTACCACGTTCCGGATCTGGGAGATCTCTGCTGGGTCCACGTTGTGGCAGAAGCTTGCTGTGATGTGGTGAGGTTGGACCCAGGGCTTGGTGGTGGGGTGTGGGGTTACGGCCCCTTCGTTATCCTGTATTCTAATACCTTGACAAGACCCTCAAGACAAGACCCTAAAGACAGACCCTCAAGACAGACCCTCAAGACAAGACCCTCAAGACAAGACCCTCAAGACAAGACCCTCAAGACAAGACCCAAGATATGGTTCCAATAGAAATGTTGGTTTAGATTGACTATGGTTCAAGGAAGCAACAGGAAGTCCAATAGTCGAAGTGTTAATATGGTGGGTTTATTATTGTTCTAAAACCTGTCCTGGTACTATCATGGTAGCTTTATTTTTCTAAACATGTTTTATGTGTGTGTGTTCTCTTCCCAACAGGGATGCTATCCTGACCAGCACAGTGAACTGTGTCACCAGCTTCTTTTCAGGGTTTGCCATCTTCTCTGTGCTCGGCTACATGGCCTACAAACACGGAGTCAGGATAGAGGACGTGGCCACCGAAGGTGAAAGGAACCCTACTAGATATGCATGCATGCACGCACGCACACACACACACACACACACACACACACACACACACACACACACACACACACACACACACACACACACACACACACACACACACACACACACACATACACACATACACACATACACACATACACACATGTACACATGTACACACACAGGAGGATGACATGCGTAACACACCCAGACCACACACATGCCAACAACACACCCAACTTCATTTAGAACCAGATTCATGACCAAACTGTCCACAGCATAGATACCTCATAAAACACAAAGAAAAAGATAGGAAGATAGACATGCCTTATTAGGAAACATACAGTATAAGGCTATATCGCAGGCTACCCACAGTATTCTCTTTTCCCTGGCCAGCCCCCAGAGTGCTGTGTTTGTATGGTGGATCCACCCAGGCTATGACTCAGCTAGGACAGACTCAACACATGAACAGTCCCTGTCTGACCCTGAGAAGAGCGAGAGGAGTCACCTGCTCTAAGGGAGGACAGGATTCTGACAACACCCAGCAGTCAGTCATCTACACACCATTTAGAGAGTTTCAAACCCAGTCGAAACATCTATAAATTCATCATGGAACTAAACATTCCTCAAGCTTACTGTTACTGCTCACTGAATCAAACAACTTAAAGAAAAAATTCACCCATTTTGAATGTTATATCTTTTTTTGTGCATCTGTAAGCGATTTCATGTTTTCATGTATATCTGAGCTACTGCCATTCAAGCAGGCAGAAATACAGCTGGTATGACAAGTGATGCAAAAGTCATCATACCGGCTGTATTTCTGCCTGCTTGTACGGCAATAGCTCAGATACACATGAAAACATGAAATGATCCCGGGAATCGATCAAACATCGCTCAGTGATGCACAAAAATGATGTAACATTCAAAATGGGTGAATCATCCCTTTAAGAATGAGCAGCAACGTGCAATGCTTTTAATATAATTGATTGCAACAGTAGCTGAGAGGCTCTGGGGTTCAGATGGAATTTAAATACCAGAGAACATTTCAAACAGTTTTTTTAAGGGAAACAGTTTCCAAGAAGTCACATAAATACTGGCCTGCTGTGGAGAGGGGTTGGCAGACATACAAAAAGAATGGGATCTGTTAAAAATCTGCTTTGCTTTCTATTTCTTCTGTTTTCTACTTTCCACTGTCTCTAGCTGTCTGTCATTTCTTTGTCATCTTGTGTCCTCACTTCTGTCTTTCTCCATCCGCTCCTCCTTCTTTCACTTTCCTTTCCATTGATAAATCATCTCTTATTTCCTCTAAAACGACCTTGTGGACAGGGTCAAGCTCAGGACAAAGAAGTTATACATCAACATCCCACCCAACAATTTACTGTTTTATTTCAGCATCCCACCAAACAAGGCACCGTTTTATAGACTGATGGTAATCAGTTGGCTCTGGTATGTCCTATCACAAGTGTCTCTATCTGTGTATCTTTGTGTGAGTGCAGGTGCAGGACTGGTGTTCATCATCTATCCTGAGGCCATCTCCACCCTGCCTGGATCTACCTTCTGGGCCATAGTATTCTTCATCATGCTGCTGACTCTGGGCATCGACAGCTCTGTGAGTTACTGGCCCTCCTCAGGGTTGAATGACTGCATGCTATGTCCCACCACAGGGCACTGACCTTTTGTTTCTATCTTATGGTGGGTTTATCTGATCTATCTAGTGGATTTATAGTATGTGAAGATTAGAATACTATGTAATCTCCTCCAGTCTATCTATATCTGTCTCGCTGTCTCTGTCTCTCTGTTTCTCTCTCTCTCTCTCTCTCTTCTCTCTCCCTCTTCTGTCTCTCCCTGTCTCTCTCTCTCTCTCCCTCTCTCTCTCTCTCTCTCCCTGTCTCTCTCTCTCTGTCTCTCTCTCTTTCTGTCTCTCCCTGTCTCGCTCTCTCCCTGTCTCTCTCTCTCTGTCTCTCCCTCTCTCTCTCTCTCTCTCTCTCTGTCCCTCTCTCTGTCTCTCTCTGTCTCTCTCTTTCTCTCTCTGTCCCTCTCTCTGTCTTTCTCTTTCTCTGTCTCTCTCTGTCCCTCTCGCTGTCCCTCGCTCTGTCTCTCTCTGCATTATTCTACTTTCCCATGGTTGCAGTGAGTGCTCTAGGTATTGTCTAGACTAGAGGCAGTGTGGGAAGGCAGTTGTTTTGACTGTTACCCAATAACCATGAAGCATGAGGTGGAAAATCACATGCACCGCAACCTGAAACACAGGAAAACTTTGTTCACAGAGATTTACATTTTTCCTCATTCAATTTCTCAGTTACACAAGGTGATCGTTTACTGTAAATGATGAGAGAAAGGAAATTCCACAGTAGGGGAACATTTTATTTTACAGTAGTAGTCATGCCCAATGTAGCACTGCACTAAGAAAGCTAGGTCTGATCATTTATATTCTAGGCCAAAGGTATTCTGTTTGGGTGCGAAGACTTTGTGTGATTCTATTACATTGCTGCTGTAGGCACTACGGTTAATGTGTTTGTGCCACTGAATCATCCTAATGTCTGTCTGTCTGTCTGTCTGTCTGTCTGTCTGTCTGTCTGTCTGTCTGTCTGTCTGTCTGTCTGTCTGTCTGTCTGTCTGTCTGTCTGTCTGTCTGTCTGTCTGTCTTCTAGATGGGCGGTATGGAGGCAGTCATCACAGGACTGTCGGACGACTTCAAGATCCTGAAGAGGAACAGGAAGCTGTTCACCTTCGCCACGGCATTCGGAACCTTCCTTGTAGCGCTCTTCTGCGTCACTAATGTGAGGTCACTTCCTGTTCCTCTGAGTCACATATGATTTCCATAGTTGTCATATGATTGCATAAATCAAACCAAAGAGACACAAGATAGAGTGTGCCTCTGTGATTTAGGTGGATCAGTCACAGCAAAGACAGAAAAGGGAAACCCCTGTCCAACCATGTGAAGTATTGTTATTGACTGACTGGATAAGCTTTGTTTCATGCTTATCCTTGTCAGCTCACAGTAGTTAACTGCAGCCAGGTTGCCCTCAGTAACATCTGCAACAACCTTTTGTCATCGTGTCTCTGTATCTGTCTCTCTCTCTCTGTCTGTCAGGGAGGTATATATGTGCTGACTTTGTTGGATAACTACGCGGCGGGGACCTCCATCTTGTTTGGGGTGCTGATTGAGGCCATTGGGGTGTCCTGGTTCTACGGTATGTATAATCGGCCCCCCTTAGCCTTGTACAGAGGCACATACTAATGCTGACTTCTTACTGTGGTGAACCTGCTTATCTACTGTACCTTTCCTCATCCTCTTCTGTTGTTCATTAGAGCCCAGCCCTTTGTTCTGTCCATCCCTCCATCACCCCACCCTCCATCACCCCCTGCCCACAGTTGCCCTCTCCTGGCCTGCCCTCTCCTCCGCTGGGCTCTCTCAACCTCCCTAACTCCATGGCATCTTCACTACCCAGGCCCTGCAGCTACACCTGACCTTTACTGGCAGTGTAGAGACATCGTGCTTCCCTTCCTTAGACCGCCACTGTTAACCCCCTTTCTCCATCTCTCCCAATACTCCTCTTTCCATTTCTCCATACACTCCCTCCCTCCTCTTATCTTCTAGACTGCCTCTCTTCACTAATAGATCTCCATCTCTCCCAATACTCCTCTCCTCTGCGTGAGGGAGAGTAGTGAATGATTATATGGTGTGTGAACAGTTGTATGCAGTCTGTTTAGTGTTTTATGTATTGCACAGAGATAATACTGTACGTCGACAAGATGAATTGTGCTTTATCTTTAAACTACAGCCCATGAATGTACACCATGATTTATAATCAGCATTAACTGTTGAAACTGAACCTCAAGAGGAGGTGAGACAGACAGAGCATCTCAGATGCTGAGCTGTTCTGGGGAGGAGTTAAAAGGAGAGGGTCTTCTTGTAGATGTTAACAGGCCTGGGCTGCCCTGATAAAGAAACAGTATGCCCAAGCTATAGAAACATCATGGTTGTGTACAGAATGGCACCATATTCCCTATATAGTGTACTACTTTTAGTCAAAAGTAGTGCACTATATAGTGCCGTTTGGGACACAGTCCATCTCCTTATAGGCAGACTTAACCCTGTGTGAAATTATAATATAACATAATTGAAAGGCTCAGAGACTTTTATGAAACAGATATCATTGAGCTGCATTTTTACTGCTGTGTGAACTCATAATTATACAAGAAATTGGAGTTGTGTGCCATGAAGCTCTTTCTCAGCCAATGCTCCACCTGTTATGTATGGAAATTGATGAGAGGAGCGTTAGTTCTCCTGTGAACTTGAGGCATCAGAAGCAAAGCGGAGTGTGGGTCTGACCTGGGTGCAAATAGTATTTGTTTTCTTTCAAGTACGTTGAATGTTTGATTCAACCTTCCCGTAGTGCCAGATGGGCAGGGTTTCTACTTTCGGGACTATTGGTTGTATTGCACCGGGCAAGCTCAATCAAGCTCAGCTTCAGTATTTGTAAGGAAACAAGTACTATTTGAACCCAGGTCTGCAGTGGGTTTATGGGTCTGGTTCTGTGTGCGTGAGTTCATGCCCTGGTCTTCTGCCCTGTGTTTCCTCTCCAGGCGTGGACCGCTTCAGTGAGGATATCGAGCGCATGATGGGCTTCAAGCCAGGTCTCTACTGGAGGCTGTGCTGGAAGTTTGTCAGCCCCACCTTCCTACTGGTAAGACCCCCGGGGGGCAAGAAAGGGCTGGTTGGGGGACAGGGGTGGGGTGGAAGCCTTTGGCATGGTGCTGGGGGTGGGGATGGGAGGGCAAAGTACCTGACACAAGCCTAAGGTATTAAACATACTGTAGGAATCATGATCTATGTCATTGTGCTTAAATTAGGAAATTCACAACAGAGGTTTCTTAATTGTTACTGGCTGCCATATACTGTACTATAGTCTTTTTAAACTCCTATTATGTGCCAGCAATTCATAATTTGCCACAGGAAATATGTTTTCCTGTTATATTTTTTTAAAGGTTGTTCGCCTCCATGTTAGAAGTACTGTATCTCCAAGAATAGATTAGCATCACATGAACTCACCATGAAAACTGATTAAACTACAATATAACTATGTTTGAACATCTTGGCCATACTGTTATAATCTCAACCCAGCACAGCCAGAAGAGGACTGGGCCCCCCTGAGAGCCTGGTTCCTCTCTAGGTTTCTTCCTAGGTTCCTGCCTTTCTAGGGAGTTTTTCCTAGCCACCGTGCTTCTACATCTGCTTTGCTTGCTGTTTGGGGTTTTAGGCTGGGTTTCTGTATAGCACTTTGAGATATCGGATGATGTAAAAAGGGCTTTATAAATACATATGATTGATTGAACTACAACTTACTGAACATATTGATTTACAGAATGTTCAGTGCACTGGGAATTAGTTAAGGATGTGTAGGTCTCTATATTTTATAATATTAGAAATATGCTATGTCAATGAAGCACAGATACTGTATGGGTTTGTATAGATAAGGATTACCAAAAGCAAATTATTTGTCTTGGTGGGAAATTATGTTATTCCCTTAATGCTTTTACATTGATTATAATCAGTCATAAGTCGATATTCTTCCTTCCATATGGGAAGTTTATATGTTTTATATGGCAAACAGGAAATAAAAAGAGCAGAGGAAGGTTGAAAGCCAGGAAAAGAGGTAGATTAGATTGTAAGCCAATATATCACCATGATCTTTAAACCTTATGTCTGAGGAGAGCTATCATTGTTTAGTTTTAATGTGTAGTGTATGCTACCATAGTTCTGCTAGCCTTACCTCCAGAAGCAAGGCAGAAACAGCTAATATCAGGAAGATAGCATGCAACTTTGGCTGTTGCGTAGATGGCATTTGTAGAAGAAGGACATAGAAGAATGTTGTTGGCCTTTGATATTCAGTTGGAGACGAGGAAGAGACACTTCCCTGACCTTCCAGTGTTGTATTATAACTACTAGTGATGTTTGCTGCTCTCTGGGGCAACAGTTACAAAGCTACAGAGCTACAGTTCAGTGGTGATGGGCCTCCAGTCTCTAGTCTACAGCAGCCTGGTGAACCAGAGTACTTACAGTGAAAGTCTACTACAGTATGTTCAAACCCCAGAGGGAGCGACCATGCCCTAGTCTGTTCTATTCAACTCAATTTCATCTCTGCAATGCTTACATTTTTTTGTCAAAATGAACAGTGGCGGAGTGGAGGAGGAGTATTCGTTATTTCTACAGAAGCTCTGTTTGATGTCTTGTTGGGAATATTATAACCACTCTGTTGTTTTTTCTCCTCTCCTTACTTTGTGGTGATAGCCAGCATCAAGACCTAGCAGATCTGTTGTTCCTCCTGTCCTCTGTTTATATGGTGACCTAGCTAGCCGTTCTGTTGTTTCTCCTGTCCTCTGTTTATATGGTGACCTAGCTATCTGTTCTGTTGTTTCTCCTGTCCTCAGTTTATATGGTGACCTAGCTAACCATTCTGTTGTTTCTCCTGTCCTCAGTTTATATGGTGACCTAGCTAACCATTCTGTTGTTTCTCCTGTCCCCAGTTTATATGGTGACCTAGCTAACCATTCTGTTGTTTCTCCTGTCCTCAGTTTGTATGATGACCTAGTGATCTGTTCTGTTGTTTCTCCTGTCCTCAGGTCGTGGTGATAGCCAGCATCGTGACGTCCACGGGCCTGAGTTATGATGACTATGTCTTTCCTTCATGGTCCAATGTGATTGGCTGGGGCGTAGCTCTGTCCTCCATGATGTTTGTTCCCATCTACGCCATCTACAAGTTCCTCAGTATGCCAGGGACATTCAAACAGGTCAGTGGAAAAACAAATCCCTCTCATCTGCATAGTTGTTGTTTATATAATGTAAAGATAACCTTAGATCGATTTGATTTGATTTATTAGGATGCCCATTAGCCAACGCCAATGGCGACAGCTAGTCTTACTGGGGTCCGACATATAACATAAAAGACATTACAGACAAAAGACTTTACAATTTACATACATGAAAAAACATTAAAACTTCTACGGGATCGGTGTCCCTATACCGGGAAGGTTGTTGGTCATATGCGATAATGTGACTAGAAAACGTTGTATACAACAGCCAAATTTCCGGGACATAGACATATCTTATATGGGCAGAAAGCTTAAATTCTTGTTAATCTAACTGCAGTGTCCAATTTACAGTAGCTATTACAGTGAAATAATACCATTCTATTGTTTGAGGATAATGCACAACAACAAAACACTGGTTTGAGACAGTCACCTCTGAAGGTAAATAATGTACTTACATTCAGTAATCTTGCTCTGATTTGTCATCCTGAGGGTCCCAGAGATAAAATGTGACTCACCACCTGGATTCGGTCTTATGTAGCAACATTTGAATTTCTTTTTTTTTTACATTGGATAAAAGTAGAGATTTAGAGCTACAAAATGGTATATCATACACTGCATTTGAGGAAACAATGGGAAAGTAAATTTGCTTTGAAAGTTGTTCAACTTGTAAACTCACTTTTGAGAAAACCGTCTTTCAATGTTTTGGTGCTACTATTGGAGAGCCCTTCTTTGTCTACACCCATTCAACATTGTTCACACCCTCTTAAGCCTAAGCCCCACCAATATCTTTAAGGGTTGATCCGTGCGTTCTGTACTAACTTGCCAACTACTTCCAGACATCTGAGAGAGAGAACAGCTCATTGAACATTACTCGCCCTATTGCTCTATCTGTGGTTTCGCGTTCAGAGTGCACACTGGACGCTCTGGCCAATAAGTAGGATTGTTACGAAAGCTCTGCCCTCACAACTACAGTCAAGCACCCAAGCTAACTGGCTAACATTGGCTAGCTACTTCCAGACATATAATGAGAGAACACCCCACACTGACCATTTTACTCCCCCATAGCAGAGCTGGTTAGGTTTTTTTCATGTTATCCAGAGCGTTGGTGACTGTAACTGTGCTGCTGGCAACAATTGAAATACGCTTTGTTGCCGATGTTTGCTGACACCGGACATATTCAACAGGTGTGAAGCGTTCAAAAATGCATCAATTATTCTGCGCTCTGGCACACTAAAATGAGAGTTTTTTGTTAAGAAATGTAGCTAGATAGCTAGCTAGGTATACAATGAATCCCAACGCATGATGTAACGTTAGTTAGCAAGCCAGCCAGCGAACGTTAGCTAGCTAGCTAACAGTACACTTTAACTTGAAATGAAAATACTTTGTCAAAATTAGAGTGGGGTCTTTTGTTAAGATATGTAACTAGCTAGCTAGCAAGCTAAACAATGGACCATAATCACAACTCATGACGTTACTACCCTGCATGAATCTGCAGGTAGCTAACCAACCAGGTTCTATGGCTATAACTAGTCAAGCAAATGTGTCTGAGATACGAAGAATAAGATCATACACTTAACGTTAGCTAGCGACCCAGCCAGCTAACGTTAGCTAGCTAACAGCTCACTCTGAAAATCTTACCAGTATACATCATGGTTGGACGTGTCTCCTGTCTGATGCCATGAATGGTTGCCTTAGTTTGACAGTGTAATCCAGACTGGTGTTTTCTCTATCTCCTTAGCTATCATGCTCGAATTCCACTGATTTCAAAACTCGGCCTCCCAGAAAGTGGAGAGCGTACACATATCGTTATCTAGCGAGCCAGCCAGCTAATGTTAGCTAGCTAACAGTACACTTTAACTTGACATTAGGTTTATTCAGTTTTACAACACGATACATTTAAAAAAAAGCAGCGTTCGACACGATTACCTAAACATACTGACCAGCTCCAATAGACAGACGTGGGCTATATGGTAAACCAATCCAAATCCAACTCTCGGCATGTCCAGCCCACTCATTATCTCAAGTAAATCATGACTAATGGGAAGGTTGCTCACTTTTTCTGTGGCTAAACCAACTAGGCTCGTAATTTAACAATTGTATTAATATTTACAGATGGCATACAAGTTTGATATTAAGGCACATGAAAGTTCACGTTTGAAAAGGCATTTCTGCCAAAAAACGCATTTTGCAAAAAAAATATTTTGGACGTTCAAACAGCTCCCCTGTGAGGTCGTGACTTGCGAAATACGCCTAGTTTCCTGAATCGGGTCACAAATGTAGTGTAGTTTTGTTTGAAAAAATCGATTTTGATATTCAAATGTAGGAACTGGGTTCTACAGTTTGACCCCACTGCTGTCTCTGGCTCCACACCCACCCTGCAGGGCCATCTAGATGTGTCTTTTCTGTAGGGGAGCTAATGATCCATTTTTTATTTCCATAGCATTTTTGTATGTTTTCTATAGTTATGTACTTGAAAATGTATAAATTGACCAATTCGGCACATTTGGGCAAACTCCTGGCAGAATTGATGCAAAATGTTGTGTAGTGAGGTAAATCTTCTCTGGATCAGTCTGAAACTTTACACACACACTGCTGCCATCTTGTGGACACAATCTAAATGACACATATCAAATATCTCCAATCCAAAATCAAATCGAGAGTCGGCTTTCTATTTCGCAACAAAGCCTCCTTCACTCACGCCGCCAAACTTACCCTAGTAAAACTGACTATCCTACCGATCCTCGACTTCGGCGATGTCATCTACAAAATAGCTTCCAATACTCTACTCAGCAAATTGGATGCAGTTTATCACAGTGCCATCCGTTTTGTTACTAAAGCACCTTATACCACCCACCACTGCGACCTGTATGCTCTAGTCGGCTGGCCCTCGCTGCATGTTCGTCGTCAGACCCACTGGCTCCAGGTCATCTACAAGGCTATGCTAGGTAAAGCGCTGCCTTATCTCAGTTCACTGGTCACGATGGCAACACCCACCCGTAGTACGCGCTCCAGCAGGTGTATCTCACTGATCATCCCTAAAGCCAAAACCTCATTTGGCCGCCTTTCCTTCCAGTTCTCTGCTGCCTGCGACTGGAACGAATTGCAAAAATCTCTGAAGTTGGAGATTTTATCTCCCTCAACAACTTTAAACATCTGCTATCTGAGCAGCTAACCGATCGCTGCAGCTGTACATAGTCCATCTGTAAACAGCCCACCCAATTTACCTACCTCTTCCCCATACTGTTTTCATTTATTTACTTTTCTGCTCTTTTGCACACCAGTATCTCTATTTGCACATGATCATCTGATGATTTATCACCCCAGTGTTAATCTGCTAAATTGTAATTATTCGCTCCTATGGCCTATTTATTGCCTACCTCCTCATGCCTTTTGCACACACTGTATATAGATTATCTTTTTTTTCTCCTTTTTTTTCCTACTATGTTATTGACTTGTTTATTGTTTACTCCATGTGTAACTCTGTGTTGTTGTCTGTTCACACTGCTATGCTTTATCTTGGCCAGGTCGCAGTTGCAAATGAGAACTTGTTCTCAACTAGCCTACCTGGTTAAATAAAGGTGAAATAAAAAAATAAAAAATAGGCTACTATCTTAATGTATGGCCTTTCTCTTGCATCTGAAAGATTATGAAACCAAAAAATAAATAGAAAACGCAAGTTTTTTGGTTTGTATTATCTTTTACCAGATCTAATGTGTTATATTCTCCAACATTAATTTCACATTTCCACAAACTTCAAAGTGTTTCCTTTCAAATGGCTCCCGAGTGGCGCAGCGGTCTAAAGCACTGCATCTCAGTGCTAGAAGCGTCACTACAGACCCTGGTTTGATTCCAGGCTATATCACAACCGGCCGTGATTGGGAGTCCCATAGGGCGGTGCACAATTGGCCCAGCATTGTCCGGGTTTGGCCGGGGTAGGCCGTCATTGTAAATAAGAATTTGTTAACTGACTAGCCTAGTTAAAAATAAAAAAATGGTATCTAGAATATGCATATCCTCGCTTCATGTTCTGAGCTACAGGCAGTTAGATTTGGGTATATAATTTTAGGCGAAAAAGGGTCCAATCCTTAAGAGGTTTTAACATGTAGTGTGTTAATGTTGGCAGATACAGTATGTACTGTAGCTTGAAGTCATGTAGCTTGAAAGCTGTGGTAAATAGCAACCTCTTATCTGTATCCCAGCGGTTAAAACTGGTTGAAATGCCATCCTTATAACCAGATTATGACGTCATTTCAACCAGGGTTGCCCCCCTGGGATAGTATGTGTTTATTTTATGCAAAGATAATCTTAGATCAATGGCAGGCATTTAGCTTTTAGCCTTTTAGCCTTTTCAATGGTTGATGGTTGATGATGTCAGTACTTTTGGGACGCTGGTTAGAGATCTTGAGGGTTCAAAGCCTGAACAGTGTACAGTACAATCATAAAAACAACATTCCACAGCTTTGATTATCTTCCTGAGCAGTAAACAGTGTTACCTTGTGTTTTCCTACTCACTCCTCGTGGCATTTCCTTCTGATATCCTGGCAGTGTTTAGACTCCTTCCATGACTATCTCCCATGCTTTTCCTCCAGCTGAGATCACAGTCTATCATACAGTTATCACACCAAGTGCACTCAGTCAGATATGAGGATGGGGGCAATCTGGAAGAGACATCAGAGGTCATGCAGTACACACTACAGTACAGTGTACATCCAGTCCAGCCTGATCACATCAGAATCAGAACGCTGTTCGACATATTTGAGCTATCTCGAAGTTCCTTATCTATAGAAGAAATGGTGGATCTTTAGAATAAACTGCGACCATAGATTAAAGCGCTAGTTTATTACAAGCTTCAAGTTCATATCTCTTGTGCTTGGGACAATGTGCATCTAAACTCTTTGGATTCTGTTTTATGCAGTGTAAGACTATGTGTTTATTGTAAGGTATGAGTTATGTGATATAATGTACTGTAATGGTTTATTTTTCAGAGGATAGCCTACTGCATCACACCAGAACACGAACATCATCTGGTGGCGGAGGGAGCTACCATCAGACAGTTCACCGTGAGTACAGATGTTGGATCTTAATTTGAGCCAGTGTGCTAGAGCAGGAAAATAATCCTGCAGCAACAGGACATTTGAATTATTATGTGTATTATAATGAATGGACATTTTTGTAGGGGTTGATATATTTTTCATTATGGCAAATTAAGTCTGACATTTTAAAGTGAAAATGACAAACTTTAGAAACATTTTTAAAACTCAATTTGATCACTCTTTTGTTGCTGACAATTTTCTTGCACAGCAGGAAATGCAAACTTGTAGTGTGTTTAAGGTTCTACATCTGTAAGGGCTGGAAAACAGAGCGGTATAGTGGAGGTAGACAGAGTGATGACCAGAATGGAAAACTATGAATGAATGTGACCTCTAATGATGCTCCATACTGCATTGGCAATGAAGCTTTATCAAATTCACTCTTTTCTATTTCAGCTCAAGCACTGGTTGGCTATCTGACAACCTGATGTCACCCAACCTTCCCCACTACTCACAATTCCGGGGTGTTGGAGTCATTGTGTTTCGACAGCAGATGTTCCTGCTGCTGAGCCTCCTGCTACTGGAGGATGGACAGAGAAAACGCCATGCTCCTTTCTGCCTCTCTGTGTTCTGTTGGTTCTGAGCCAACCTGCGACCTGCCATCCCCTCTTTTCCACTCCGCCCCTCATCTCCTTCTCTCTCTGTCGAGTGACTACAGATTCTCTCATCAACCATCCCCTCTTTTCCACTCTGCCCCTCATCTCCTTCTCTCTCTGTCGAGTGACTACAGATTCTCTCATCAACCTCTGCCTACAGAGTCAACTCAGTATCCTCCATGTTTTTGCTTTTGAAGTATCTTTTTATTTAAAACTTTTTACCATGTGACATCGTCATCATCGTCATTTTTTAAATGTATACAACTCATAAGATGGAGACATTCCATGCAGAGCATCTACACGTGTTTTCTGTGTTCATGGACACAGTTATTGTTTTTCATATCATTTGTTTTTTTACATGTTTTTTTTACGATGACTGTTGTTCTGTGTTCATTAGTTATACATGAGTTAGACACTTAAACCAAGTCAAAATGTACCAAATGACCACTTCTGTCATCATGTATACTCTAGGCAGGGGGAGACAAACATGACTCACATTGCTTTTTATCTTCTTGATTCTTTTCAAAGAGGACCCTCAAGCTTTTAGGTGAATGAGAAAGGGAAGAAATCTAGTTTCATTGCCCTCTTTGTATGTCTGACTGAGTAGGTCCCCAGTCAATACTCTAGATAACAGCAGCTCAACTGTGTCAGTGCCTTATCGAGCTAGACACTTCAGAAACTGTCAATGTTTTCATTGGTCCATACAGAAAGGTAAATGCTTTCATTGGTCCATACAGAAAGGTTTTGCCCGACAACTCAGGAATCCTCCTGCAGATCAGAGCTCGTGGATGATAGATACACTTTATGGTTACCAACATACGTTATTAATTCAGTTTGAATGACAATGTCCTTTAGATATTCATCTTACAGCAGTAGAGGTTTTTCTCAGTTGCCTTCTCCATCTTTTGAAACCTACCTGAAACAGATCTGAAGCTTTTGTCACCTGTCTCACAGAAAAGGGAACAATTTATGTTGAGATTCAGAACTGTTTTGTCTTGCAAGTGGTCGTCCTTATGCTTTACACGTGGCCTTTACACAGAGTAGAGGTCTACATTGTCCTGCTATGGTTACTAATGGTACTGTGTGTACCAACTTTAATGTGTTGCATAGTACTAGCATATTTTCCTCTTCAGAGAGGCTTGTGCCCTTGATCCAATGATTTTGCCTTCACCGTGCTTGTGGATAAACAGTAGTAATTGAAGAGTGGTGAAGACACAAAGGGAGGCTTTGATTAAATGAAGTTGAATCCAGCACTTGAAAGAAGTCTAACAGAAATACTTGTATCAGTTTTCTATGAATAGGTAAGCACTCTTAGTGTTTTAGGGAACGTTTTCAGGCATGCAAGAAATGCCCTGTTTTATCAAAAGCTTAACTGAATTACAGCACTAACACAGGTAGACTCAACAAAACAAGTGACGTTTATTTACTTTTTATATAATGTTCTCTTTGTTATGTTGCATCTTTCCAATGCATTGTTTTGTGGTCCATATGGGTGAGGGAAATCAGGAGCTTCTCCTTCAAAGAGTGTGTGTGTGTGTGTGTGTGTGTGTGTGTGTGTGTGTGTGTGTGTGTGTGTGTGTGTGTGTGTGTGTGTGTGTGTGTGTGTGTGTGTGTGTGTGTGTGTGTGTGTGTGTGTGTGTGTGTGTGTGTGTGTGTGTGTGTGTGTGTGTGTGTGGGTGGAAGGAAGGATAGCTAGTGTATTTTAAGTTTGAAATGCCTCATTCATTGGATTGTTATGTTAAATCGTTTATGGTGTCTTTATATGTTACATTGTCATCTGCTGAAGCCTATTTTTTGTCAAACTTGACTTAAAGAAAATTCACCACCAAGGAAGTGCCAAAATGTTCACCCCTTTTTTTTAGAGATGCCTGCTGTTTTTGTCTTTCTTTTTTGTTTTGTTCTGTTTCTCTTTTCTGTTTCTTTATTTATTGAAATGGAGTTGAAATGTAATTTTTTATTTTTTATTGTGAAATAACATTAATGGCAGGAAGCAAGCCACACACAACAATTATATTGTATGTGGAGTATATTATATGGAAAAATATATAAATATATTCTTTTGTTATATATCTAATCTTGTATTTATCAAATTGTTTATAAACTAAACGTGAATGTAAAGTCTTTTAAACGTAACTGTCCACTGTTACTGTTATATCATTGTGTTTGATGTAGGTCAGATGAATCTATTTACAGATGTATTCTCCAGTGTAACCGGGGTAACTTTGCAATGTGAATGTAGAGCCCTGGCATTACCTGAGCTAAGTTTACAGAACACTGTGTACAATACAAAAGTCCTGTTGAACGTGAGTGACAACTATCTATGAAGAAGTCAAAATATGCACACTATTATAATAAAGAGTTCTTCTACACACACAGATGGGGGTATAAGCATTGATTTATTGTTGGAAGAATGGGATTATAAGCTTCTGTGAATGGAATTGAATTCCCAGTCCATTGTGTTGTGTTAGAGAGGGTAGACTGTACAGTCGCTAAAGGATGAATGCATGGGGCTTAGATAATAGAGGAACCAGAAAGGGGGATGTTTGGAGTTCTCTGATGAGGGAAAGAGGATTCTTCTTCTGGAAGGGAGCATCTACATACCTTTCTCTGTCTCTCTCTGTCTTTCTCTGTCTCTGTCTCTCTCTCTCTCTCTCTCTCTCTCTCTCTCTCTCTCTCTCTCTCTCTCTCTCTCTCTCTCTCTGTCTCTGTCTCTGTCTCTCTGTCTCTCTCTCCCTCTGTCTCTCTCTCTCTCTCTCCACTGATTCAGCAAGTGTTGCATTATTGTACTTCAACAGAAGAAAAAAATAAACTTCTGTTTTCACTGCTGGAGGCTCCAGCTTCCTGCATCATGCGTTTATTGTCAGTTCTTTTTTGAAGTAAAGCTATGTGGGAATTATATTGTTTATGTTTCATCAGGATATATATTCTGCAGCGTTGACTGACACAGATACAGCGAAGCGTCTCTGCCGGTGCAAAAACATTGCATATTCACAGGAGTAGAGAGGAATGCAGGTTCCTTAAATGTATTTTTTTATTTTTTCTCTCAGCAACAAGTGAAGGATATACAGTACAAAGAGAAGCTAATGGCACTAGCTTTATACAGAGGTGAATCATTTATAACAACAACAAAGCCTATTCATTTCTCTCACCTTACACAGACTGATGCAAATCAAATCAAATGTTATTTGTCACATGCGTCGAATATGTTGTATACCGTGAAACGCTTACCTTAACCAACAATGCAGAGTTAAAAAAAAAAAGTATGACAGCATTTGCTAAATAAACTAAAGGAAAAATAGCAATACAATAAAAATAACAATAACGAGTTAGTCAAACAAATCTCACATCTCACATCCATCAGATCTAGTATCCATGATTCAAAGGCATCAGAATCACTGTATATGATACAGAGTTTTAGCACTCTCCACATATAATATGACGTTAACAGATGCTTAGTGTGTGGTGAGCCAAATAGCAATTTAACAACACGGTTGATGCTGCTCTTTGACAGTATTTTGACAGTGTTCTCCTCTGTTTCTGCTGTAGCTAACTGTGGCGTTCTGCTGTCGTGTCTCTTTTCTCTTCATGTGCGGCTGCTCTGTGCCCATGTCATACCCCACACCACACAGGCCACCACACAATGACCAAAGCTTTGTGCCACTGTCCCTGAGCTCCACTCTGCTGTCGGCTGAGTGGCCGGCTATGCTGCTATTGTTTTTAATCAGCAGCAGGTGTGGGATCCAGAACAGTACATAATCCCTGTCTGTTTCTCCTGCATGCCTATTGCCAAACTGCTCAATGGTATTAATGCACACATTTCTGGAGGGATCCCCAAAAGCTATCACGTGTGACTGTGCAGTGCTTTTTAAGACTCTCTCTCTCTCTCTCTCTCTGTCCCCCTCTCTATTTCTCTCTCTCCCTGTTCCCTGTCTCTCTCTCTTTCTGAACAGCTCACACCCACAGAGACTGACTACAGGCTTTCTGGTCTTTTTGCTGTTGCTAATTCATTGACCTAATTCAATTAACAATATCCAATGTTCTAGTTTAGCCTGAGAACAAAACTAAACAATTACTAGAAAAATGGAATACCCACATGTAGAGTTACACCCAGATATTCTACTATTGATACTGTACGACCACATCTTCCATTAAGTAAAAAGGTGTAACGCTTGTCGTGGTTGGAAGAAGAGGAGGATCAATGCGCAGCGTGGTAAGTGTCCATATTGTTTTAATACGGAAAAATGAACACTGAACAAAAACAATAAACCGACAAACGAACACTCCTGTACGGTGAAACAAAAAACAGAACAGAAAATAATCACCCACAAAACACAATGAAAAACAGGCTACCTAAATATGGCTCCCAATCAGAGACAACGACTGACACCTGCCTCTGATTGAGAACCATACTAGGCCCAACACATAGAAATCTACCAACAGAACAAAACATAGAAAAACAACATAGAATGCCCACCCCAACTCACGCCCTGACCAAACTAAAAAAAAGACATAACAGAGGTCAGAACGTGACAAGAGTATAGTAGTTATATCTAACACAATACAGTAGTTATATCTGACACAATACAGTAGTTATGACTGACACAGTACAGTAGTTATGACTACACAGTACAGTAGTTATATCTAACACAGTACAGTAGTTATGACTACACAGTCCAGTAGTTATGTCTAACACAGTACAGTAGTTATGACTGACACAGTACAGTAGTTATATCTAACACATTACAGTAGTTATGACTACACAGTACAGTAGTTATATCTAACACAGTACAGTAGTTATATCTAACACAGTACAGTAGTTATATCTAACACAGTACAGTAGTTATATCTAACACAGTACAGTAGTTATGACTACACAGTACAGTAGTTATATCTAACACAGTACAGTAGTTATATCTAACACATTACAGTAGTTATGTCCAACACAGTACAGTAGTTATATCTAACACAGTACAGTAGTTATATCTAACACAGCACAGTAGTTATATCTAACACAGTACAGTAGTTATGTCCAACACAGTACAGTAGTTATATCTAACACAGTACAGTAGTTATATCTAACACAGCACAGTAGTTATGACTACACAGTACAGTAGTTATATCCAACACAGTACAGTAGTTATATCTAACACAGTACAGTAGTTATGACTACACAGTACAGTAGTTATGTCTAACACAGTACAGTAGTTATGTCTAACACAGTACAGTAGTTATATCTAACACAGTACAGTAGTTATATCTAACACAGTACAGTAGTTATGTCCAACACAGTACAGTAGTTATGTCCAACACAGTACAGTAGTTATATCTAACACAGTACAGTAGTTATATCTAACACAGTACAGTAGTTATGTCTAACACAGTACAGTAGTTATATCTAACACATTACAGTAGTTATGACTGGCACAGTACAGTAGTTATATCTAACACAGTACAGTAGTTATATCTAACACAGTACAGTAGTTATGTCCAACACTGTACAGTAGTTATATCTAACACAGTACAGTAGTTATATCTAACACAATACAGTAGTTATGACTGGCACAGTACAGTAGTTATATCTAACACAGTACAATAGTTATATCTAACACAGTACAGTAGTTATGTCTAACACAGTACAGTAGTTATATCTAACACAGTACAGTAGTTATATCTAACACAGTACAGTAGTTATATCTAACACAGTACAGTAGTTATATCTAACACAGTACAGTAGTTATGACTGGCACAGTACAGTAGTTATATCTAACACAGTACAGTAGTTATATCTAACACAGTACAGTAGTTATGTCTAACACAGTACAGTAGTTATATCTAACACAGTACAGTAGTTATATCTAACACAGCACAGTAGTTATGACTACACAGTACAGTAGTTATATCCAACACAGTACAGTAGTTATATCTAACACAGTACAGTAGTTATGACTACACAGTACAGTAGTTATGTCTAACACAGTACAGTAGTTATGTCTAACACAGTACAGTAGTTATATCTAACACAGTACAGTAGTTATATCTAACACAGTACAGTAGTTATGTCCAACACAGTACAGTAGTTATGTCCAACACGGTACAGTAGTTATATCTAACACAGTACAGTAGTTATATCTAACACAGTACAGTAGTTATATCTAACACAGTACAGTAGTTATATCTAACACATTACAGTAGTTATGACTGGCACAGTACAGTAGTTATATCTAACACAGTACAGTAGTTATATCTAACACAGTACAGTAGTTATGTCCAACACTGTACAGTAGTTATATCTAACACAGTACAGTAGTTATATCTAACACAGTACAGTAGTTATATCTAACACAGTACAGTAGTTATGTCTAACACAGTACAGTAGCAATATCTAACACAGTACAGTAGTTATATCTAACACATTACAGTAGTTATATCTAACACAGTACAGTAGTTATATCTAACACAGTACAGTAGTTATATCTGACACAGTACAGTAGTTATATCTAACACAGTACAGTAGTTATGACTGGCACAGTACAGTAGTTATGACTGGCACAGTACAGTAGTTATATCTAACACAGTACAGTAGTTATGTCTAACACAGTATAGTAGTTATGTCTGACACAGTACAGTAGTTATGTCTAACACAGTACAGTAGTTATATCTAACACAGTACAGTAGTTATATCTAACACAGTACAGTAGTTATATCTAACACAGTACAGTAGTTATATCTAACACAGTACAGTAGTTATATCTAACACAGTACAGTAGTTATATCTAACATAGTACAGTAGTTATATCTAACACAGTACAGTAGTTATGTCTAACACAGCACAGTAGTTATATCTAACACAGTACAGTAGTTATATCTAACACAGTACAGTAGTTATATCTAACACAGTACAGTAGTTATATCTAACACAGTACAGTAGTTATATCTAACACAGTACAGTAGTTATGTCTAACACAGTACAGTAGTTATATCTAACACAGTACAGTAGTTATATCTAACACAGTACAGTAGTTATGACTACACAGTACAGTAGTTATGTCTAACACAGTACAGTAGTTATATCTAACACAGTACAGTAGTTATATCTAACACAGTACAGTAGTTATGTCCAACACAGTACAGTAGTTATGTCCAACACAGTACAGTAGTTATATCTAACACAGTACAGTAGTTATATCTAACACAGTACAGTAGTTATGTCTAACACAGTACAGTAGTTATATCTAACACATTACAGTAGTTATGACTGGCACAGTACAGTAGTTATATCTAACACAGTACAGTAGTTATATCTAACACAGTACAGTAGTTATGTCCAACACTGTACAGTAGTTATATCTAACACAGTACAGTAGTTATATCTAACACAATACAGTAGTTATGACTGGCACAGTACAGTAGTTATATCTAACACAGTACAATAGTTATATCTAACACAGTACAGTAGTTATGTCTAACACAGTACAGTAGTTATATCTAACACAGTACAGTAGTTATATCTAACACAGTACAGTAGTTATATCTAACACAGTACAGTAGTTATATCTAACACAGTACAGTAGTTATGACTGGCACAGTACAGTAGTTATATCTAACACAGTACAGTAGTTATATCTAACACAGTACAGTAGTTATGTCTAACACAGTACAGTAGTTATATCTAACACAGTACAGTAGTTATATCTAACACAGCACAGTAGTTATGACTACACAGTACAGTAGTTATATCCAACACAGTACAGTAGTTATATCTAACACAGTACAGTAGTTATGACTACACAGTACAGTAGTTATGTCTAACACAGTACAGTAGTTATGTCTAACACAGTACAGTAGTTATATCTAACACAGTACAGTAGTTATATCTAACACAGTACAGTAGTTATGTCCAACACAGTACAGTAGTTATGTCCAACACGGTACAGTAGTTATATCTAACACAGTACAGTAGTTATATCTAACACAGTACAGTAGTTATATCTAACACAGTACAGTAGTTATATCTAACACATTACAGTAGTTATGACTGGCACAGTACAGTAGTTATATCTAACACAGTACAGTAGTTATATCTAACACAGTACAGTAGTTATGTCCAACACTGTACAGTAGTTATATCTAACACAGTACAGTAGTTATATCTAACACAGTACAGTAGTTATATCTAACACAGTACAGTAGTTATGTCTAACACAGTACAGTAGCAATATCTAACACAGTACAGTAGTTATATCTAACACATTACAGTAGTTATATCTAACACAGTACAGTAGTTATATCTAACACAGTACAGTAGTTATATCTGACACAGTACAGTAGTTATATCTAACACAGTACAGTAGTTATGACTGGCACAGTACAGTAGTTATGACTGGCACAGTACAGTAGTTATATCTAACACAGTACAGTAGTTATGTCTAACACAGTATAGTAGTTATGTCTGACACAGTACAGTAGTTATGTCTAACACAGTACAGTAGTTATATCTAACACAGTACAGTAGTTATATCTAACACAGTACAGTAGTTATATCTAACACAGTACAGTAGTTATATCTAACACAGTACAGTAGTTATATCTAACACAGTACAGTAGTTATATCTAACATAGTACAGTAGTTATATCTAACACAGTACAGTAGTTATGTCTAACACAGCACAGTAGTTATATCTAACACAGTACAGTAGTTATATCTAACACAGTACAGTAGTTATATCTAACACAGTACAGTAGTTATATCTAACACAGTACAGTAGTTATATCTAACACAGTACAGTAGTTATGTCTAACACAGTACAGTAGTTATATCTAACACAGTACAGTAGTTATATCTAACACAGTACAGTAGTTATGACTACACAGTACAGTAGTTATGTCTAACACAGTACAGTAGTTATATCTAACACAGTACAGTAGTTATATCTAACACAGTACAGTAGTTATGTCTAACACAGTACAGTAGTTATATCTAACACAGTACAGTAGTTATATCTAACACAGCACAGTAGTTATGACTACACAGTACAGTAGTTATATCCAACACAGTACAGTAGTTATATCTAACACAGTACAGTAGTTATGACTACACAGTACAGTAGTTATGTCTAACACAGTACAGTAGTTATGTCTAACACAGTACAGTAGTTATATCTAACACAGTACAGTAGTTATATCTAACACAGTACAGTAGTTATGTCCAACACAGTACAGTAGTTATGTCCAACACGGTACAGTAGTTATATCTAACACAGTACAGTAGTTATATCTAACACAGTACAGTAGTTATATCTAACACAGTACAGTAGTTATATCTAACACATTACAGTAGTTATGACTGGCACAGTACAGTAGTTATATCTAACACAGTACAGTAGTTATATCTAACACAGTACAGTAGTTATGTCCAACACTGTACAGTAGTTATATCTAACACAGTACAGTAGTTATATCTAACACAGTACAGTAGTTATATCTAACACAGTACAGTAGTTATGTCTAACACAGTACAGTAGCAATATCTAACACAGTACAGTAGTTATATCTAACACATTACAGTAGTTATATCTAACACAGTACAGTAGTTATATCTAACACAGTACAGTAGTTATATCTGACACAGTACAGTAGTTATATCTAACACAGTACAGTAGTTATGACTGGCACAGTACAGGAGTTATGACTGGCACAGTACAGTAGTTATATCTAACACAGTACAGTAGTTATGTCTAACACAGTATAGTAGTTATGTCTGACACAGTACAGTAGTTATGTCTAACACAGTACAGTAGTTATATCTAACACAGTACAGTAGTTATATCTAACACAGTACAGTAGTTATATCTAACACAGTACAGTAGTTATATCTAACACAGTACAGTAGTTATATCTAACACAGTACAGTAGTTATATCTAACACAGTACAGTAGTTATATCTAACACAGTACAGTAGTTATGTCTAACACAGCACAGTAGTTATATCTAACACAGTACAGTAGTTATATCTAACACAGTACAGTAGTTATATCTAACACAGTACAGTAGTTATATCTAACACAGTACAGTAGTTATATCTAACACAGTACAGTAGTTATGTCTAACACAGTACAGTAGTTATATCTAACACAGTACAGTAGTTATATCTAACACAGTACAGTAGTTATGACTACACAGTACAGTAGTTATGTCTAACACAGTACAGTAGTTATATCTAACACAGTACAGTAGTTATATCTAACACAGTACAGTAGTTATGTCTAACACAGTACAGTAGTTATATCTAACACAGTACAGTAGTTATATCTAACACAGTACAGTAGTTATGACTACACAGTACAGTAGTTATGTCTAACACAGTACAGTAGTTATATCTAACACAGTACAGTAGTTATATCTAACACAGTACAGTAGTTATGTCCAACACAGTACAGTAGTTATATCTAACACAGTACAGTAGTTATATCTAACACAGTACAGTAGTTATGTCTAACACAGTACAGTAGTTATATCTAACACAGTACAGTAGTTATGTCCAACTGTCACGTTCCTGACCTATTTTATGTTATTTTGATTATGTTTAGTTGGTCAGGGCGTGAGTTGGTGTGGGCATTGTATGTTGTGTGTGTTTTGTTTAGTCTATGGGTGTTGTATTGTGTATGGGATAGATAATTGTGAGGTTTTCTAGTTATGTCTATGGCTGCCTAGATTGGGTCTCAATCAGAGACAGCTGTCATTCATTTGTCTCTGATTGGGAGCCATATTTAAGGTAGCCATAGGCAGTAGGCTTTTGGTGGGTAGTTGTCTTGTTTAACGTTTGTTGCTTGTCTGTGCACTTGCGTTATTTAGCTTCACGATCATTTGTTGTTTTTTGTTTGTTTGTATAGTGTTTTCGTTTCATGTTCATCTTCGTTCATTTATTAAAAGAAGATGGCTTATTTTCCTCATGCTGCGTTTTGGTCCGAATCTCTTCCACACGATCGTGACAGAACTACCCACCACAACAGGACCAAGCGGATTGAGGAAGGAGGGAAGGAACTAAAGCAATGGAGAGAAGAGGAATGGAGTTGGGAGCAAATTTTCAATGGAGAAGGACCCTGGACTAAGGTTGGTGTGAATCGCCGCTTGAGGGAGGAGAAGAAGGCAGCCACAGCCCAGGAGCGCTGGTATGAGGAGGCAGCACGTAAGAGAGGCTGGAAGCCCGAGAGGCTCACCCAAAAATTTCTTGGGGGGAGGCTAAAGGGGAGTGTGGCGAAGCCGGGTTGGATACCTGAGCCAACTCCCCGGGCTTACCGTGGAGTAAGAGGGCGTCGTACTGGTCAGACACCGTGTTATGCGGTAAAGCGCACGGTGTCCCCAGTACGCGTGCTTAGCCCAGTGCGGGCTATTCCACCATGCCGCACTGGGAGGGCTAGGTTGGGCATCGAGCCGGATGCCATGAAGCCGGCCCAACGTATCTGGCCTCCAGTACGTCTCCTCGGGCCGGTGTACATGGCACCAGCCTTACAGGTGGTGTCCCCGGTTCGCCTGCATAGCCCAGTGCGGGCTATTCCACCTCGCCGCACTGGCAGGGCTACGGGGACCATTCAACCTGGTAAGGTTGGGGAGGCTCGGTGCTCAAGAGCACGTGTCCTCCTTCACGGTCCGGTATATCCGGCGCCACCTTCCCACCCCAGTCCAGTACCACCAGTGCCTACACCACGCACCAGGCTTCCAGTGCATCTCCAGAGCCCTGTTCCTCTTCCACGCACTCTCCCTATGGTGCGTGTCTCCAGCCCAGTGCCTCCAGTTCCGGCACCACGCACCAAGCCTCCTGTGCGTCTCCAGAGCCCTGGACGCACTGTTCCTTCTCCCCGCACTCGCCCTGAGGTGCGTGTCCTTAGCCCGGTACCTCCAGTTCCGGTACCACGCACCAGGCCTACAGTGCGTCTCAGCCGGCCAGAGTCTGCCGTCTGCCCAGCGGTGCCTGAACTGCCCGTCTGCCCAGCGGCGCCTGAACTGCCCGTCTGCCCAGCGGCGCCTGAACTGCCCGTCTGCCCAGCGGCGCCTGAACTGCCCGTCTGCCCAGCGGCGCCTGAACTGCCCGTCTGCCCAGCGGCGCCTGAACTGCCCGTCTGCCCAGCGGCGCCTGAACTGCCCGTCTGCCCAGCGGCGCCTGAACTGCCCGTCTGCCCAGCGGCGCCTGAACTGCCCGTCTGCCCAGCGGCGTCTGAACTGCCCGTCTGCCATACGCCGTCTGAACTGTCCGTCTGCCATGAGCCTGCAAAGCCGCCCGTCTGCCATGAGCCTGCAAAGCCGCCCGTCTGCCATGAGCCTACAGAGCCGTCCGCCAGACAGGAGCCGCTAGAGCCGTCCGCCAGACAGGAGCCGCTAGAGCCTTCCGCCAGACCGGATCAGCCAGAGCCTTCCGCCAGACCGGATCAGCCAGAGCCTTCCGCCAGACCGGATCAGCCAGAGCCTTCCGCCAGACCGGATCAGCCAGAGCCTTCCGCCAGACCGGATCAGCCAGAGCCTTCCGCCAGACCGGATCAGCCAGAGCCTTCCGCCAGACCGGATCAGCCAGAGCCTTCCGCCAGACCGGATCAGCCAGTGCCGTCAGCCAGCCATGACCAGCCAGAGCCGTCAGCCAGCCATGACCAGCCAGAGCCGTCAGCCAGCCATGACCAGCCAGAGCCAGCCAGCCAGCCATGACCAGCCAGAGCCAGCCAGCCAGGAGCTGCCGTCCAGCTCAGCCCGGAGCTGCCGTCCCTCAGCCCGGAGCTGCCGTCCCTCAGCCCGGAGCTGCCGTCCCTCAGCCCGGAGCTGTCGTCCCTCATCCCGGTGTTGCCCCTTATCCCGGTGCTGCCCCTTATCCCGATGCTGCCCCTTCAGTTAGGTGGGTTTAGTTGGAGGGTGGTCATTGGGGGGGGGATACGGAAGCGGGGAGTGACTATGGTGGTGTGGGGGCAGCGTCCAGAGCCGGAGCCACCACCGTGGACAGATGCCCACCCAGACCCTCCCCTAGACTTTTGGTGGTGCGTTCGGAGTACGCACCTTGAGGGGGGGGTTATGTCACGTTCCTGACCTATTTTTATGTTATTTTGATTATGTTTAGTTGGTCAGGGCGTGAGTTGGGGTGGGCATTGTATGTTGTGTGTGTTTTGTTTAGTCTATGGGTGTTGTATTGTGTATGGGATAGATAATTGTGAGGTTTTCTAGTTATGTCTATGGCTGCCTAGATTGGGTCTCAATCAGAGACAGCTGTCATTCATTTGTCTCTGATTGGGAGCCATATTTAAGGTAGCCATAGGCAGTAGGCTTTTGGTGGGTAGTTGTCTTGTTTAACGTTTGTTGCTTGTCTGTGCACTTGCGTTATTTAGCTTCACGATCATTTGTTGTTTTTTGTTTGTTTGTATAGTGTTTTCGTTTCATGTTCATCTTCGTTCATTTATTAAAAGAAGATGGCTTATTTTCCTCATGCTGCGTTTTGGTCCGAATCTCTTCCACACGATCGTGACACCAACACAGTACAGTAGTTATATCTAACACAGTACAGTAGTTATATCTAACACAGTACAGTAGTTATATCTAACACAGTACAGTAGTTATATCTAACACAGTACAGTAGTTATATCTAACACAGTACAGTAGTTATGTCTAACACAGCACAGTAGTTATATCTAACACAGTACAGTAGTTATATCTAACACAGTACAGTAGTTATATCTAACACAGTACAGTAGTTATATCTAACACAGTACAGTAGTTATATCTAACACAGTACAGTAGTTATGTCTAACACAGTACAGTAGTTATATCTAACACAGTACAGTAGTTATATCTAACACAGTACAGTAGTTATATCTAACACAGTACAGTAGTTATGACTACACAGTACAGTAGTTATGTCTAACACAGTGCAGTAGTTATGTCTAACACAGTACAGTAGTTATATCTAACACAGTACAGTAGTTATGTCTAACACAGCACAGTAGTTATATCTAACACAGTACAGTAGTTATATCTAACACAGTACAGTAGTTATATCTAACACAGTACAGTAGTTATATCTAACACAGTACAGTAGTTATGTCTAACACAGTACAGTAGTTATATCTAACACAGTACAGTAGTTATATCTAACACAGTACAGTAGTTATGACTGGCACAGTACAGTAGTTATATCTAACACAGTACAGTAGTTATGTCTAACACAGTACAGTAGTTATGTCTAACACAGTACAGTAGTTATATCTAACACAGTACAGTAGTTATATCTAACACAGTACAGTAGTTATATCTAACACAGTACAGTAGTTATGTCTAACACAGTACAGTAGTTATATCTAACACAGTACAGTAGTTATATCTAACACAGTACAGTAGTTATATCTAACACAATACAGTAGTTATATCTAACACAATGCAGTAGTTATGACTGGCAAAGTACAGTAGTTATATCTAACACAGTACAGTAGTTATATCTAACACAGTACAGTAGTTATATCTAACACAGTACAGTAGTTATGTCCAACACAGTACAGTAGTTATATCTAACACAGTACAGTAGTTATATCTAACACAGTACAGTAGTTATATCTAACACAGTACAGTAGTTATGTCCAACACAGTACAGTAGTTATATCTAACACAGTACAGTAGTTATATCTAACACAGTACAGTAGTTATATCTAACACAGTACAGTAGTTATGTCCAACACAGTACAGTAGTTATATCTAACACAGTACAGTAGTTATATCTAACACAGTACAGTAGTTATATCTAACACAGTACAGTAGTTATGTCCAACACAGTACAGTAGTTATATCTAACACAGTACAGTAGTTAGTACAGCTCCATAATAAGACCACTTCATTATTGTAATGGCCAGGAGCATGTTTATCTTTCTCGCCCACATTGACACTTCCACTGCCTGATCACCTCATTAACGTCATAAACCTATTTTTTTTGCCCATGTTGACAGTTTCATGTCCTGAAAAGGTCTGCAGCTGGTGCAGAGATCATCACCTTTGCATGGTGTGATAAACCTAATCAAATGAAGGGGAAATAAGGCTGATTAACGCATGTACAGCCAGTCATTGTGTAACATTACATTTAACTGACCAACATGGCGTATGACAGGTCAGGGGAGTGTGTGATGTACCGTAACATTCAGGGGTGTACCATGGTCCTTTATGACCCCAGGTAATCCCATACTGCTGTTCAGTATATGTTCCTGGGAGAGCAATGCTACAGCTTATCTCTCTGCATTCAGGCATGTTCACGGCCACCATACACAGTTCATCCTATTTGAAATGACAACGATTGACAGGTGACAGGTCTCTTACTGTAGTGTAAAGTACTAGTAGTAGTGCACTACAGGGGGCCATTTGAGATGGAGCCTGACAATCTGTGCCAGTCTGGGATTTGGTAGAACAGTCAGTGTTTGAGAGAACAGTCAGTGTTTGAGAGAACAGTCAGTGTTTGAGAGAACAGTCCGTCTTTGATAGAACAGTCAGTGTTTGAGAGAACAGTCAGTGTTTGATAGAACAGTCAGTCTTTGATAGAACAGTCAGTGTTTGAGAGAACAGTCAGTGTTTGATAGAACAGTCAGTGTTTGAGAGAACAGTCAGTGTTTGATAGAACAGTCAGTGTTTGAGAGAACAGTCAGTGTTTGATAGAACAGTCAGTGTTTGAGAGAACAGTCAGTGTTTGATAGAACAGTCAGTGTTTGAGAGAACAGTCAGTGTTTGAGAGAACAGTCAGTGTTTGAGAGAACAGTCAGTGTTTGATAGAACAGTCAGTGTTTGAGAGAACAGTCAGTGTTTGATAGAACAGTCAGTGTTTGATAGAACAGTCAGTGTTTGAGAGAACAGTCAGTCTTTGAGAGAACAGTCTTTCTTTGAGAGGGGGTTCCTTTAAGTAGCAGGAGACTTTGAAGCCAAAGGATTATGACCTAACCTGAAACTGAGAAAATCCTTTATTAAAAGCACTGCACGGTTTCTATTGGCAACAACAGAGAAATATACTGTAAGTCATTCCCCGTGTAGACAATGAGGGACTTACATGCTCTCCTCATGTGCCCTTCTATGCTGCCTCTCAGTTGCCTCAGTCTTAGGTTGGGCCTTTTCCCCATTATGACAACGATAAGAACCAAACACAATGTGTAGGCAATTGTCATATCAAAGGGGTTTTGTCAGCCAGAAAGTAGGCTGTTATCAACACAGGTGACATGGTTACTACCCGTACCGCTGGGACACCTAATGGGGAAAAAGTGCTGTGAGTGGAAGATAACACCATTTCAAAAAGCAGGATGTCTTTCATTTTATTTAGAAGTCCATTATTGGACACTTCCATTGATATTTACAGGAGATGCCCGCCTCTCTCTCTCTCTCTCTCTCTCTCTCTCTCTCTCTCTCTCTCTCTCTCTCTCTCTCTCTCTCTCTCTCTCTCTCTCTCTCCATCTCCTCTCTATCCCTCCCTCTTTCTTTCTCTCTCTCTCTCTCTCTGTCTCTTTCTCTCTCTCTCTCGCTCTCTCTCTCTCGCTCTCTCCCTCTCCTTCTCTCTCTCTCTATCCCTCACTCTCTCTTTCTCTCTCCCTCTCTCTCTTTCTGGTGATCTGTTCTGATAAGGCCCTGACATCGTCTGCCATTCCATTTTGTTCAGTCTTATCTCTGCCTGCCTCTCTGAACCTCCCGTTGGGCCTTAACGCAACGCAGCAAAAAGGTCAAAACCACAAACTTTCATCAAATTTGTTTAGCCAATAAAAGTCAAGCTGGAGCTGGCCTTCCACAGACAGCCTCCTAATTACTGGCTCTGTGCAGAGCTAATGCGATTGGGGAGAAAATAAGGACTTTTTTTTAGGTTTACCTCCTCTTCATATCCAAGCCTTGTATTCTACTTATAATCCAATTGGCGGAGATTAATCCATGTGACCTGCAGATCTTTCCTCCTGTTGATGGCAGGCAGCTTACGACTCCTTGATGGATGTAGCCTCTGAGAGAACAGAGAAGGTGTTGTTAAAAATAGATAAATGCAGAGGTTTGCTTGGTGGAATTCAGAAGTGTGGTTGGCATAGAGGAGAACATTATTCAGCCAAGTCTTTGTTGAGGCTTTACACATGATAAATCAAAGTACCATTGGAACCCACGACCACAGTAGGTACACAATGTTGTAAATTGAAGGAATTGAGCAACTGAATGGAGATAGTAAAACAAATATCAGATTCCATGAGCTCACAAATGAATGCCAAGGTTAACATGAGTTATTGCACATTTCACTAGGATGACCACAATAACAAGCATCCCTGGGCCTTAATTGTGTTTATGTTCTTTCGCAATGATATCTCTCCCCAGCGTACGTTCAAGCCTGAGATGGTTCTAGGTATTAGGAAACTAAGTAGTAACCAGCATGATGTTCAATTCAATGGAAGTGCTTGTTTAAACATATTTTGCCATTAGCAACACACTTGATCATTGTCTTCATAGTGTTATATAAAACATCAGTAGTGGCTCAATGACCATGTGATGCCAATACATCTTATTTGACCTGTTTTCTTCTTACAAATGAATCAGAAAATGACACAAAGACAGTCAGTATAATAATGGTTGACTTTTTTGGATTCTACCTGCTATTTACAGGCGTTTATTTCAACTACTTAGAAAGAATATTAAACCAGCCCATGCCTGAACTTGTAGCACCCAGAACTGAGAAGTGGCTGTGCCAGGAAATCACTTCTAAGAAAGTCAAAAGCCCACCAGGATACAGGGTATTCTGCATGCTGCTGTGAAGCAAATTTCTCCTTCCAAGTGTTGCACGTAAGGGTCTAGAAACCGTGTACTCGTACACACAGCAGTGTTCTACAATATTGGACCGTTGGCTTTCATTCTTTTCGAACTCAGCGCAGCTCAAGCAACTTCTCCAGCTGTCAACACATTGAAATGTATAGAGGACCTGTGTGGAGGTGTGTTCTCCCGCGGTACTCCGGCCAGACTACTGCATCTCAGAACCATGATTTACGCTTTATCGAAGATTCACATTCTTTTGAAGCTCTGCCATATTAAACTACTGGTATGCTAAGTGTACAGTTGTGTGTATGTTTGTGTATAGGAAGCAAAGAGTCTGCTTTCTGTATGAGCCCTATGCACTCTCCTTGTGTCACATGTGCTCCCTCTCCGGGCTCTAGGTCACCAGGCTGCTCGTTATGGCGCACACCTGTCACCATCGTTACGCGCACCTGCGCATCATCAGACTCACCTTGACTCCATCACCTCCCTGATTACCTTCCCTATATACTGTATGTCACTTATTGTTTCTGTTTCCTGTCTGTGCGTTGTTCGTGTTTCTTGTTTTATATTATGTTTTCATTTATTTATTAAATGATTCACTCCCTGACTCCCAGCTCACACGTTACACCTTAGTATAATAGTCCCATGGGAACCCTCCTGTGCTATATGACCAGTCCAGCTGGTTCCCTGCAGTATTCACTAAATATTATCAGGGGACGTCAAAAGACAGATATTAAAAGGAAGGTCACAATGGGATTCTTCCACACACACACACACACACACACACACACACACACACACACACACACACACACACACACACACACACACACACACACACACACACACACACACACACACACACACACACACACACACACACACACACACACACACACACACACACACACACACACACACACACACACACACACACACACACACAATTGAGGAGACTTGCATAGACTGATATAAGGGGAAAGGTCATGCTGGGGTTCTTTCTCTCGTGCTGAGGAGTATTTAGGGTGTGATAAAAAACATGAGCTGGGGCACACACAGAAATATTATTTAATGTGGAGGTGCTGACAGAGACGTTGGTGATTTACCCAATAAATTACTAGGAGGTGATATATGGAGTGTGCGACTCTCTTTATTTTGATATTTTATGGAGTATTTAGGGTGTAACACAGGAAGTCAGGCATCACTAGTCTTCTTTAGTACAGTAAATATTCCCTGTGGTTGTTTTTGTTTGACAGGGGAGGAAAGCTTATTGAAGGATGAGTGTTTTTCCTCTGCGGTCGGCAATCTCCAGAAAAGACACACATGTTGGATCAGGCTCAATGGCAGACGTTTGCTGTTGTGCACAAGACCAATACTGTTTATCTATTTGATATATGTAATATGCCGTTAGCTTTTCCACCGGCATGTGCCAAAACATGTTGCATACCGTACGATGTCACAACACTAGAATAGGCAGCAGAGTTGTTGTTGTGAGATTACTGCATGTCATTATCTCTTAGGTGAGTGAAGAGAGAGGAAACTTTAGAACAACAGTCAGTGTGTAATGGTAGTGATAGTACAGTATGTTCCATATGTCATGACGTTGCCCTCTTTGGACACAGCGAGCACCATCCCCCTACCTCGGCACCATCTCTCTCTGTCTCCTACAACCAGGCTGCTGTGGTCAGAGAGGTTGTACATTCCTGGAGGAGATTATCTCCTGATGGCCACAGTATAGAGAGAGAGTGAGTTTCATAGAGAGAACAAAGGAATTTCTTCCACCTCACAGAACTGGAGAACCGAATGACATTTATGTTCTGGAGAAGGTAAAAAAGATCGGTGAAGAATCCAGCTACGAACTAGTCCGTTTGGTACAATTTTGTGAAACTCATGGGATAACGCTGTTTATACAATAGCCTCAGTTATGAGGCTTACATCTAATTGTTGTACAAGATGAATGAGTGAGGATGATACTGTTTGTGAAATTGTGTAATGTGATTTTGGACTGTTTAACTTCTTGACGCACGGATCCCTTTAGCGGGATAATTTTCGTAAACAACCGCTGAATTGCAGAGCGCCAAATAAAAAATAAAAATATTTATAATCATGAAATCACAAGTGAAATATACCAAAATGCAGCTTAGCTTGTTGTTAATCCACCTATCGCGTCAGATTTTGAAAATATGCTTTACAGCGAAAGCAATCCAAGCGTTTGTGAGTTTATCAATCACTAGACAAAACAGTAAGAACAGCTAGCCGCAAATTAGCTTGGTCACGAAAGTCAGAAAAGCAATAAAAATGAATCGCTTGCCTTTGATGATCTTCAGATGTTTGTACTCACGAGACTCCCAGTTACACAATACATTTTATTTTTGTTCGATAAAGATTATTTTTATAACCAAAAACCTCCATTTGGTTTGCGCGTTATGTTCAGAAAACCACAGGCTCGTGCCGGTCCTGAAGGGCAGACGAAAATTCCAAAAAGTATCCGTAATGTTTGTAGAAACATGTCAAACATTTTTTATAATCAATCCTCAGGTTGTTTTTAATTAAACAACACAATGTAACTCCAAGTCAATCACACTTCTGTGAAATCAAACTGTCCACTTAGGAAGCAACACTGATTGATAATACATTTCTTTACAACATGCTGTTGTGCAAATGGAATAGACAACAGGTGGAAATTATAGGCAATTAGCAAGACACCCCCAATAAAGGAGTGGTTCTGCAGGTGGTGACCACAGACCACTTCTCAGTTCCTATGCTTCCTGGCTGATGTTTTGGTCACTTTTGAATGCTGGCGGTGCTTTCACTCTAGTGGTAGCATGAGACGGAGTCTACAACCCACACAAGTGGCTCAGGTAGTGCAGCTCTTCCAGGATGGCACATCAATGCGAGCTGTGGCAAGAAGGTTTGCTGTGTCTGTCAGCGTAGTGTCCAGAGCTTGGAGGCGCTACCAGGCCAGTACATCAGGAGACGTGGAGGAGGCCGTAGGAGGGCAACAACCCAGCAGCAGGACCGCTACCTCCGCCTTTGTGCAAGGAGAAGCAGGAGGAGCACTGCCAGAGCCCTGAAAAATGACCTCCAGCAGACCACAAATGTGCACGTGTCTGCTCAAACGGTCAGAAACAGACTCCATGAGGGTGGTATGAGGGCCCGACATCCACAGGTGGGGGTTGTGCTTACAGCCCAACACCGTGCAGGACGTTTGGCATTTGCCAGAGAACAAATTCGCCACTGGCGCCCTGTGCTCTTCACAGATGAAAGCAGATTCACACTGAGCACATGTGACAGACGTGACAGAGTCTGGAGACGCCGTGGAGAACGTTCTGCTGCCTGCAACATCCTCCAGCATGACCGGTTTGGCGGTGGGTCAGTCATGGTGTGGGGTGGCATTTCTTTGGGGGGCTGCACAGCCCTCCATGTGCTCGCCAGAGGTAGCCTGACTGCCATTAGGTATCGAGATGAGATCCTCAGACCCCTTGTGAGACCATATGCTGGTGCGGTTGGAAATGTTGTTTCCATTAATCAGTTATTTCCATGTGTCACGTTCCTGACCTATTGTTCCTTTTTCTTTTATTTATTTAGTTGGTCAGGGCGTGAGTTGGGGTGGGTTGTTTGTGTGTGTTTTGTCTAGTCTATGGTGTGGTATGTGTATGGGGCAGAGTAGAGTATAGTTGTCTAGTTATGTCTCTGGCTGCCTGGATTGGTTCTCAATCAGAGACAGCTGTCATTCATTGTCTCTGATTGGGAGCCATATTTAAGGCAGCCATAGGCAGTAGGCTTTTGTGGGTAGTTGTCTATGTATGTTCTATGTTGCATGTGTGCACTTAGTTCAGTTTAGCTTCACGATCGTTTGTTTTGTTCATTTTGTAAGTGGTTGTTTTTTCCTTCATTAAAGAAGATGTATTTTTCACGCGCTGCGCCTTGGTCCTCTCTCTCTCCCATTGACGATCGTGACACCATGACCTGAGGTTAAACATAAAAAGCTCATAGTAACCACAGACATTTAAACCAGACATCTCTTTATTCAATATCTTGCAAGGATTTAATAATAGACTTGATGAAAACTAAATTTCCTGCAAATTGAAGTTTGGTTATATGAAAATACATGTGCAAGATGCACAATTTCCCATGCAGTTCTGCTTCTTCTGTGAATTGATTGAGCACTTAGTCAAAGCCAGGTGTCCGTTGTCTCTGATACAATAGAGTCCTCCCCTTATCTCTATACAGAGGCTGATAATAAGAACAGTGTAATTAGCAGAGAGAGACAGAGACAGAGAGAGAGAGCGAGAGCAAAGGAGAGTGAGAGAGAGCAAAATAGAGAGAGAGATGGCAAGAGAGAGAGAAATATAGAAATTAAGAGAGTGAGACTGAGAGTGAAAAAGAGAGAGAAAGAGAGAGAAAGAAAGAAAGAGAGAGATAGAGAGTGGCAGAGAGAGAAAGAGAGAGAGGGAGAAAGAGGAAGGAGAGTGAGAGAGAGAGAGAGAGAGAGAGAGAGAGAGAGAGAGAGAGTTTTTTGAGTTTTTATAAAACCTTTATTTTATACTCAAGTGTTAACATAAATAATGACACACTGCCTTTTCAGAAATGAAACAACAAATGTAATTCCTAAACAAAAATAAATACATAACATATACATTCAACTTATTTCATCAGCAAAAAATAATTTCCCCTCCTCTACAAAACAAAGCGCTCCTTCGTAGGCCCACTTCTCCTCAAACAATAGGAGATCTTTTACAGCTGAGAAGAACTCAAAATCTACTTTTATTCTTGCTTTCACTAATCCTTTAAAAACACATCTTACATCCTGCCCATATCCCGTTTCTATCTTATGTTTCCTACTCAGAAAAATTGACATCTTAGCTTGTCCCAAAATAAAATGTAACATTTGACATTTTCTTTTCTGTTGCTTACTATATCGAAACCCCAAAATAAAAACAGTGTTATTGAAAAACTCCCCTACAGCTTTAAACAAAGATTCCAGCATTTCCAATAGAGGTTTTATCCTCTCACACTCCATAAAACAGTGAAAAATGGTTTCTCTTATATTACAAAAAGGACATCCATCTCTAACATCTGAGTTAATAACAGATACAAAAGCATTAACTGCAATGATGCCATGTAACACCCTCCATTGCATATCACCAGTACCCTTTTGTAACGGTGGCTTGTACAGTGCTCTCCATTCTGGCTTTACCTTGTCATCAATGCCCAATTTTACCCTCCATGGAGTGTCTTTTCTATTTTTCAATTTATCTTTATTCAACACCTTGACACACCCCCTATACAAGTCCTTCCCATTCACCTCATCCAAACCCACCTCCTCCAACCCTCTCAAATCCAGCAATAACGCCTTTCTTTCTAACTCTGGGATATTTGGTGTAATCCCTAGTCTTGGAAATGAGACGTCTTCATCTTGTACCTTCTTCTTGTGGCTACTAAGCATACCCCACTCTTCCGCTGACAGAGCCTTCCTGCTGCTCCCCAGCATTTGTCCGACAATCCTTTCCGACCTCATCCCCAAATGTTCAGCCACCCGTCTTCCATCCATTAAGGCGGGCCCAGCCATGGCCATTAACTGTTTTAAGGTGATGATTTTGCCCTTCACCAGAATCTTGGAGAAATGTGGAACAGCTGCAGTTGTACAATCCAGTCTTGCCCCATACACCAGAGGTTCCTCCAACAGCCAATGCACTGACTCCGCTGAAGTTCGTCTGGACACCTTCATTATGCTCCACACTCTGAGAAGGCCTCTGTAAAACGGAGGTACTCCCTCCCTAGAAATCTGGCTACTATCAACCAGAAATAAAGCCTTCTTTAAACATAATCCTCCAACCCTCTGTAATACAAGACCTGCCACCCCTCTCCACACCACATTTTCCGGTCCATAAAGCAACCTTTGAATAAACTGAAACCGGAAAGCAGCAGTCCTACTAGCAAGATGTACAAGACCTTGTCCCCCCTCCTCTTTTGACAAATACAAAACACTTTGTGGAACCCAGTGATATTTATCCCAAAAGAAATCCACAATAATTGCCTGTATCTTAGCCAGAAGGCCAGATGGTGGTTCTAAAACTGACAACCGATGCCACAGTGCAGAGGCAATCACATTGTTAACTATAATAGTGCGCCCCCTATATGACATATGAGATAGTAACCAACGCCATCTCCTCATCCTCCCTTCCACCATTTCAACCACCCCACTCCAATTTTTTTCCATAGTCCCCTCATCTCCTAGGTACACTCCAAGATACTTAAAACCTCCCTTACACCATTCTAGCCCCCCTGGCAAAGCCATGATCCCTCCAGACCATTCTCCAATCTGTAAAGCACAACTCTTTTCCCAATTTACCTTTGCAGAGGATATTCCCCTAAAACGATCAACCATTAGACTCAAACTATCCACCTCCGCTTGATTTTTCACTAACACAACTACATCATCAGCATAGGCTGAGAGACGAATAGGAGGAATATCCTCTGAAAGGTACACCCCTGCAATGCGACTTCTAATGCTATTTAGTAGTGGCTCTATAGCAATGGCATATAACATTCCTGACAAAGAACATCCCTGCCTAATACCTCTACACACTTTAAAAGGAGCACTCAAACCACCGTTAACTTTCAATACACTTTCAATGTCACCATATATCACCTTTATCATGGCAATAAAACCAGAGCTGAACCCAAACGCCTCAAACGTGTGCCATAAATATTGATGTTCAACTCGGTCAAATGCCTTTTCCTGATCAATTGAAATTAGACCAGCATCCAACCCAATAGCCCTAGAGACGTCCAAAAAATCACGAATCAGAGAAATGTTATCCCCTATCTGCCTGCCAGGAACACAGTAGGACTGGTCCGTATGTATGATTTGCCCCATCACCTCCCTCAGCCTGTTGGACAAAGCCTTTGACAATATCTTATAATCAGTGCACAATAAAGCCACCGGCCTCCAGTTCTTCACCTCCCTAGGGTCACCCTTTTTGGGCAGTAGGGTGAGGACAGCCCTTCTGCAGCTTATTGGTAGTAACCCTCCGGTTAAACTATCATTAACTACTGCTAGCCAATCCTCTCCCAACATAGCCCAAAAAGACTTAAAAAAGTCAACGGGAAGCCCATCAATGCCTGGTGCCCTTCCATTTTCCATGCCTTTTAATGCAGTGTATAAATCCTGCAAAGACAATGGTTGCTCAAGCTCAACCTGAGCTTCTGCAGCCACCTTTGGGAGCCCATCAAAGAACTGCTGTGTCACTGTTTTATCCTCTTTGTACTCACACTTGTAGAGCTCAGCATAGAACTCTACTGCCCTCTTTCTAATTTCACTAGGGCTAGTGAGCTCTTGTCCAACAGCTGATTTGAGACAATGAATAATTTTTCTTTGTCCATTCTTTTTCTCTAAACCAAAGAAAAATTTGGATGAGGCATCCATTTCAGATATTCCCTGAAACTTACTTCTCACCAATGCCCCCTGTGCTCTGATACCCAGCAGGTCTGCCAATGCAGCTTTTCTCCTCTTGAGGGCCTGAGTATGGCCTCGATCTCCTGTGGTCTCAACCAACGTCATGAGTTCCACTATTTCAAACTCTAGGGCTTTCATTGATCTGGTGATATCCTTGGTGACATTCCTTGTGTATTGATTACAGAATTGTTGAATCTGGATTTTCCCTATATCCCACCACTGTTGAAGGGATACAAAACTGGCCTTTTGAGACCTCCACCTCTCCTAGAAAAAACTGAAACATTTCCTGAAGTGAGCATCACTCAATAAAGTTATATTAAAATGCCAGTATGCGCTTTTGGGTTTTACATCGTTAATGAACACCACCTCTGTTATTAAACAATGATCAGAAAATCCCACTGGGGTTATCACACTTGATTTACAGACCTGAGATTGATGCTCAAAACAATAAAACCTATCTAACCTGGCCATAGAGATGATGTTCTCTCTCACATGCGCCCAGGTGTACTGCCTTGTTCCTCCATGTTGACTCCGCCAAATATCACACAGTTCATGTGTTACAATGAGGCGTTTTAAAAAAAGTCCTTGAGGCTATATGAGGTTCTTGGTGATTTCTATCTAAATCGCTGACTGTGCAGTTAAAATCCCCAGCAATAAATAAATAATCTTCTTTGTTACATTTCTCAATGGTATTTGATAAGGTCTCTAAAAAACATACCCTCTCAACTGTCACCACTGGGGCATATACATTTATCAGACACATAGTGATGTTTTCATACCTTGCTCTAACTTTTAATAACCTCCCCTCAACTACCTCTTCAACCTCATATGACAAAGGCAAAAACCCTTTTGAGAACAAGATAGCCACACCCCCACTTTTTGAGTTTTTATGACTACACACCACTGTCCCCCCCCACTCCTGTTGCCACATAACTTAATTTTCCAAATTACTATGCGTTTCTTGTAGAAGATTTATGTCACTTCCCTTTCCCCTAATTAACTCATACACCATGGCTCTTTTTTTACCATCTCTTGCCCCATTTACGTTTAAAGAAGAAATCTTAAAACTGCTCATGGATGAAAAAAATATACAGAGGAAGAGACAGCCACCACATCTCTTTACAGAGTTAAAACTGCAACTGAACTCTTTCATTTTCTTTAGAATTTACATCACTTATCACTCTCGTGACCACTTTCTTGAGTCTAGCAATTTCAGGGCTTTTCAAACCTCCCCCTGTAATTTTTGACATCAGAAACTTTGCTGATTCAATAAACAATTCACTTTCAGGGAAAAAATCAGTTACATTGTAATCCTGCATATATTTCTTCCCTTTTGTCAACTTCAGAAATTGACGTATCTTCTCAATCCCATACCTCCCTTCCACCCCATTTATCTCGCTATATTGTTGTGACGCGTCAGATGACTCACTCTCGCTATCCTCCCCAGAAGAAAACTCCACCATCTCTACCACTTGTTCATCTTCAACTGATTTATCAATCTCTACCTTTCTCTTAGAACTAGACCCTTCACCACCCCTTAAATTCTTCCTTTTACTCCTCGGTATTTTGAAAACATCTGCTTCCTTTTCCGTTATTTCAATCTCCTCTTGACCTCCAATTTCATTTTCCAGCACCACCTCAGCGACGGCAGTCGCAATCTCACCGACTGTTTCCCCTCCCTCTTTGTTCTGATCTACCACAATTGCCCCCGTATCCACAATGCCTTCCTCTCCTACTTTTCCAACCACATCTGCCCACCTTCTCCCTTCCCCTGCACCCTTAGCATGTTCATCCCTTCGCGGTGGTGCGTTAGTTGCACCAGCACTAGAGCTACTACCGGGCTCAGCGCGCTCATTCTCGGGACAACTACGCACCAAATGCCCCTCTCTTCCACAGCCAAAGCATTTCATTGATTCAGTAGAAGCGTAGAAGACATAATCAAATCCATCAATCTTAAAACTGAACGCTAAATTCAGTTCATCTCCGTCCTTTTTTAAAATCATATGCACTTGTCTCCTATGAGACACGACATGTTTCAGCAACGGAGATTTGCATCCAAAAAGAACCTTCTTTATTGTAGATACGATTTGACCATGGCGAGATAACTCTCGCTCCAACACTTCATCTCTAACAAATGGTGGCACGTTAGAAAGTATAACTTTCTTCGCCGGATTCATAAGCGGAAATACCGGCGTCTGTGTCTCCCGCAACACAACACCCCTCTCAACTATTTTATTCACCTTTTCAATGGAATCTAAGAATATCACTACAGCGCTATTCATCCTTGAGGCTGATTTGATGCTATCATACCCAATGATAGCACCCACAGCCAAGCTACATTCTTCCACTGAACACCCGGCCGCAGCAGGAACCTTTACTCCATGCCTCCGACTAAGTTTTTCAAACTCTACACTTCCGCGAGTGGCCATTGCAACCAGCCCCACCCGCTGGTTGTGCCCTCGCGAAAAACCAACCTCAACGATCCCACCACCCCTATACGTGCTTAGTGATAGTTAAACAAGATACCCTTAAAACAACTAAACTAATCAATATATATATACAGTGGGGAGAACAAGTATTTGATACACTGCCGATTTTGCAGGTTTTCCAACTTACAAAGCATGTAGAGGTCTGTAATTTTTATCATAGGTACACTTCAACTGTGAGAGACGGAATCTAAAACAAAAATCCAGAAAATCATATTGTATGATTTTTAAGTAATTAATTTGCATTTTATTGCATGACATAAGTATTTGATACATCAGAAAAGCAGAACTTAATATTTGGTACAGAAACCTTTGTTTGCAATTACAAAGATCATACGTTTCCTGTAGTTATTGACCAGGTTTGCACACACTGCAGCAGGGATTTTGGCCCTCTCCTCCCTACAGATCTTCTCCAGATCCTTCAGGTTTCGGGGCTGTCGCTGGGCAATACGGAGTTTCAGCTCCCTCCAAAGATTTCCTATTGGTTTCAGGTCTGGAGACTGGCTAGGCCACTCCAGGACCTTGAGATGCTTCTTACGGAGCCACTCCTTAGTTGCCATGGCTGTGTGCTTCGTGTCGTTGTCATGCTGGAAGACCCAGCCACGACCCATCTTCAATGCTCTTACTGAGGGAAGGAGGTTGTTGGCCAAGATCTCGCGATACATGGCCCCATCCATCCTCCCCTCAATACGGTGCAGTCGTCCTGTCCCCTTTGCAGAAAAGCATCCCCAAAGAATGATGTTTCCACCTCCATGCTTCACGGTTGGGATGGTGTTCTTGGGGTTGTACTCATACTTCTTCTTCCTCCAAACACGGCGAGTGGAGTTAGACCAAAAAGCTCTATTTTTGTCTCATCAGACCACATGACCTTCTCCCATTCCTCCTCTGGATCATCCAGATGGTCACAGACAGACCTGGACATGCACTGGCTTAAGCAGGGGGACCTTGCGTGCGCTGCAGGATTTTAATCCATGACGGCGTAGTGTGTTACTAATGGTTTTCTTTGAGACTGTGGTCCCAGCTCTCTTCAGGTCATTGACCAGGTCCTGCCGTGTAGTTCTGGGCTGATCCCTCACCTTCCTCATGATCATTGATGCCCCACGAGGTGAAATCTTGCATGGAGCCCCAGACCGAGGGTGATTGACCGTCATCTTGAACTTCTTCCATTTTCTAATAATTGCGCCAACAGTTGTTTCCTTCTCACCAAGCTGCTTGCCTATTGTCCTGTAGCCCATCCCAGCCTTGTGCAGGTCTACAATTTTATCCCTGATGTCCTTACACAGCTCTCTGGTCTTGGCCATTGTGGAGAGGTTGGAATCTGTTTGATTGAGTGTGTGGACAGGTGTCTTTTATACAGGTAACGAGTTCAAACAGGTGCAGTCAATACAGGTAATGAGTGGAGAACAGGAGGGCTTCTTAAAGAAAAACTAACAGGTCTGTGAGAGCCGGAATTCTTACTGGTTGGTAGGTGATCAAATACTTATGTCATGCAATAAAATGCAAATTAATTATTTAAAAATCATACAATGTGATTTTCTGGATTTTTGTTTTAGATTCCGTCTCTCACAGTTGAAGTGTACCTATGATAAAAATTACAGACCTCTACATGCTTTGTAAGTAGGAAAACCTTCAAAATCGGCAGTGTATCAAATACTTGTTCTCCCCACTGTATATACATACCAAAACCCAATAGAGTGAAAAGAAATTCCATTCGCTCTCACAATCACTCCTGCTTGACGACTCACTCCCAGCATGCACTCCGACGAGAGAGAGAGAGAGAGAGAGAGAGAGAGAGAGAGAGAGAGAGAGAGAGAGAGAGAGAGAGAGAGAGAGAGAGAGAGAGAGAAAGTGCAGATGTATCTTCTCCTACTCTCAGAGGACACCAGATGCTCTCCAAGGTTGTCCAGCCTCTTTAATGATCAGGCCTGGATTCATCTGTCATCTGACTTTACCACATTGACACGGTCTAGGACTCTAGGTCCCCTTCTCTTTCTGTGGCACAGTGTGAATGACAGTATACTGTAGGTCAGGTATTCCCAAACTGGGGTACGCACAATGCCATCGGGGGTACGCCGACATAAGAAATAACATTCTTATTTTTTTTCTTCATATTTTCAAACAGTCCATTTATATTTCCCAACGGGGCTATACATTTGGGTGAGGTTTTTTTCTCGCCTGAGTAGCCTCGTTTCACTGCCAAAAATAAAATTAAACCATCTAGTGTTCAGCGACGTAATAACACAAATACAGGTAGCCTAGTCAAATAATTAACATCCAATCACATTAACCGTTACTCTCTCACGGGAATTCAACTAACGGTCCGTATGTAGCCAAACATTGCTGCTGCTCATTCCGTTTGCTCAAAAATTGATAAATGGTTCATTAAAGTAAGGCCCGTGTCCATAGAGACACTTACCAGCTCTACTGATAGTACTACTACTACCAGCAGTACTACACCTGCACCTGTCAACAACACAAGTTGTTCTGCTTCCACGAGCACATCCAACGCTATCATCAGTAATTCTACATTTGTTGTTAGCCCAGCTTGCATGGACACTGACAGTTGTGAGAAGCATCTTATATGGTGAACTACTGAGTGGCTAGGACAGGCAAGCTCCATACTATTGTCGTGTCTTTGCTATCATTAAATTGAAGACTTACAGTTTTTATCAAAGATTCTCTGTAATTAGTTATTACGCGATCAACTAAATAATAACGTAACTAATTAACTATGAATTTGGGGCACCAGGGAATATATTCAGATTACAAAGTTTTTCAGATTACAAAATTTCCCAATATAACCTTTCAGATATTTTCATATCTGATCAATAGTCTTCTGATTAATGATTTATTTATTTTACCTCACGTTAGTCTCATTCCAAACGTCGTAAATTGTTGGTTATCTGCACGAACCCAGTCTTCACTATGAGTCATCCATACATCAATTGTCTTAAATCACTTATTTATTACTAACTAAGTAATTCACAGAAATGCATAAACAAACAAACAAACTTAAAATGGTTACATGAAATGATGGGAGAAATATGCCCTAGTGGGCTGAACCGGCATGGCGGCTTGTTAGACAAAGGGAAAATTGGGGGTCGACTAAGAAGTCACTACAGAGTTCATAATTATAACAATTGACATGCTAATCCTTTACACATGAACGTTCACTCATTCGGGAACAATTGCAATCAATATATATATATATATTTACGCTCAGTGTGTCGTCTTGATCGCTGGAGAAAAGTTAGTTTCTGTTGGAGAGTTTTGTCCGTCTCTGTCTTGGTTATTGTGGATAGTTCAGACTGACATTCTTTATAGAATGGATGTTTCGGCGGTTGTCGTTCTTCGCGTTCAATGATACCGAATTCCTAGCTGCAGACTAGTAGTCAATATCAAAGACTTGTTCTTATTCGTCTAAGAGTTTAACCACGTGGTATGGTTAAACGATTCAGCAATGGTACACAACCTTCGTTCTCCTCCTAATGGAGAAAAACATGGTCTAGTGATAATTTCTCAATTTGGGTTTTTATTAGGATTGCAGAAAGGGGCGGTCCCAGGATGTCTGACCCAACTGGGCTCAGGGGCGGGTCCTCGGATTTAGTTCAAATCAAAAGGGATTTGTATTTTTCTTTATTAAACAGTCCAAAATCATATTACACAATTATACAAACAGTATCATACTCACTCATTCATTTTATATAACAATTAGATGTAAACCTCATATCTGAGGTTATTATATAAACAGCGGTATGGTAATGTAGCCACACAGTCTCCCATGAGTTTCCCGAGTTGTGACAAACGGACCGGTTAATAGCTGGAATCTTCACCAATCTTTTATACTTTTCAGGAACATGAAATGTGTTCGTACCTCAAGTTCTGTGAGGTGGAAGAAATCTCTTTGTTCTCTATGGAAGTTTTACCCTCTGCTATACTGTGTGTCCATGAGGAGATTCTCAGGAATTTATGACGTCTCTCTGTGACCACAGCATGGGTTGAAGGAGGAAAGGGGGAGGCAGGGAGTGGCAGGGAGAGGGGGATGGGCTTTATGTACCTAAACAGGCAACGTCATGACACTATTGTGGAGGACTTAATTCTTCCTGCTGCCGCGGATATGGCCGAGACAATGCTGGGGGAAAAGTCCCAAAAAACTATACAAACAATGACTTCATCAAACAACACTGTTTCACGACACGTCACTGACATGGCAGGAGATGTTTTGAAATATTACTGCTTTGCATACAAGCCAGTGAATTTTATGCGTTACAGCTGTGCGTTACAGACGTGGCGGGCCTGGCACAGCTCCTGGTATATGTCCTTTACGTTTATGGGGGGTCAATTAAGGAAGACATCCTCTTCTGAAAACCACTGGAAACCAGGACAACAGGAGAGGATATTTTTTAAGTACTGGACAGCTTTGTGACATCAAATGGACTTTGGTGGTCAAGATGTGTTGGTATCTGTACTGATGGCGCAAAAGCCATGACAGGGAGACATAGTGGAGTGGTAACGAGCGTGCAAGCAGTCGCTCCCGACGCCACTTGGGTACATTGCAGCATCCATCGAGAGGTTCTTGCTGCCAAGGGAATGTCTGACAGCTTGAAAGACGTTTTGGACACTACAGTGAAAATGGTTAACTTTGTTAAAGAAAAGTCCTTGAACTCTTGTGTATTTTCTGCACTATGCAATGATATGGGCAGCGACCATGTAACACTTTTACAACATACAGAAGTGCGCTGGTTATCAAGGGGCAAAGTATTGACATGTTTTTTTTAATTGAGAGACGAGCTTAAAGTTTTCTTTTTACTTTTTACTGACCATAATTTTCACTTGTCTGACCACTTGCATGATGACGAGTTTCTCACACGACTGGCCTATCTGGGTGAGGTTTTTTCTTGCCTGAATGATCTGAATCTAGGATTACAGGAACTCTCCGCAACTATATTCAATGTGCGTGACAAAATTGAGGCTATGATTAAGAAGTTGGAGCTCTACTCTGTCTGCATTAACAAGGACAACACACAGGTCTTTCCATCATTGTATGATTTTTTATGTGCACATGAACTCAAGCTTACGGACAATATCAAATGTGATATAGCGAAGCACCCGAGTGAGTTGAGTCCTCAATTACGCAGGTACTTTCCCGAAACGGATGAAACAAACAACTGGATTCGTTATCCCTTTCATGCTCTGCCTCCAGTCCAATTACCGATATCTGAACAAGAGAGCCTCATCGAAATGGCAACAAGCGGTTCTGTGAAAATTGAATTTAATCAGAAGCCACTGCCAGATTTCTGGATTGGGCTGCGCTCATAGTATCCTGCCTTGGAACACTGATGCCCTTTGCAACCACGTATCTACACGACCGTTCAAAAGTTTGGGGTCACTTAGAAATGTCCTTGTTTTTGAAAGAAAAGCAATTTTTTTGTCCATTTAAATAACATCAAATTGATCAGAAATACAGTGTAGACATTGTTAATGTTGTGAATGACTATTGTAGCTGGAACTGGCAGATTTTTTATGGAATATCTATGTAGGCGTACAGAGGCCCATTATCAGCAACCATCACTCCTGTGTTCCAATGACACGTTGTGTTAGCTAAAGTTTATAATTTTAAAAGGCTAATTGATCATTAGAAAACCCTTTTTCAATTATGTTAACACAGCTGAAAACTGTTGTTCTGATTAAAGAAGCAATAAAACTGGCCTTCTTTAGACTAGTTGAGTATCTGGAGCTTCAGCATTTGTGGGTTTGATAACAAGCTCAAAATGGCCAGAAACAAAGAACTTTCCTCTGAAACTCGTCAGTCTATTCTTGATCTGAGAAATGAAGGCTATTCCATGCGAGAAATTGCCAAGAAACTGAAGATCTCGTACAACGCTGTGTACTACTCCCTTCACAGAACAGTGCAAACTGGCCCTAACCAGAATAGAAAGAGAAGTGGGAGGCCCTGGTGCACAACTGAGCAAGAGGACAAGTACATTAGAGTGTCTAGTTTGAGAAACAGACGCCTCACAAGTCCTCAACTGGCAGCTTCATTAAAACACCAGTCTCAACGTCAACAGTGAAGAGGCGACTCCGGGATACTGGCCTTCTAGGCAGAGTTTCTCTGTCCAGTGTCTGTGTTCTTTTGCCCATCTTAGTCTTTTTATTGGCAGTCTGCAATATGGCTTTTTCCTTGCAATTCTGCCTTGAAGGCCAGCATCCCGGAGTCGCCTCTTCACTGTTGATGTTGAGACTGGTATTTTGCGGGTACTATTTAATGAAGCTGCCCAAAAAATTATATCTGCTATAATTTTCTTCGTTGGGTTGCTAAGAGCAGGCCAGCCATAAAAATCGACAGGACAGAGATTGGTACTCATTCTAGTTAAATTAAGGTTAAATAAAAAAATAAAAATCTATAAACATGTTTTTATAGAATGAACTGGCAAATGGTTGAGGGAGATGTCTTTCCAACTGAGAGAAGTAACTCTTTCCATTAGATAGTGGGACACATGCATGACAAAATCTGTTCCATTGATTTTTGTTATTCCCAATGTGTGTACTTCAAAGGGACAGAAGGCTGTGTATTGTTGTGATTGTGGATGGCCAGACAGCTAGCAACAATGACAATAAACTGCCATGTAGTGAATTGTAAGTGGATCGTTGCAGCTAGTTTGGTCTTGTTATTGATAACATGTCTTGTTTTGAGGTGTTTTGACTGATGTCACATCTATGCTAATATGGCTCAAATTTGCTAACTAGCTAACCAACAACTGTACCAATGTACTTAAGAGACAAGTGCTCATTGTGCATCTTAATGTATGTTTTCAATAAACATTGGAGACGAAATATAGTCTACATGTCATCAGCTATCTAAGCCAACCTACAGGTACTGTCATTTTGAGACATATAGTTAGTAATGGAATAGACATTCAACATCCATATTGTTATTATTTCATTACTGCAATCTTTTTAGTTGTAGAAGTTAAGCAATGCTCTCTGACATAGCCAGACATGTCTGTCTACAACACCAAAGTTAGATAAATATAGACATCCCTGTGCAATTTATTGTTGTGATAAGATACTTACGAATGAACTCTTGGCCCTCTCCCTAACATTTGTGTTTGCAACGACAATGGCTTCTAATAATATTACAACTGTTCTGCTTAACTGCTCACAGTTAATGTCCCCCTGCCAGAACAATGTCTTCTTTCACCATCAGACTACTATAACACACGATGTCACTGTTTGGAATAACATTGTAGGATTTTCACAGAAGACAGATCCAGTAGAAAATGAATTGGCAACGGCTCCTAAATCTTGTGGACCTGAGCTTGAACTTGGAGAGTCTCACGGCAGAAAAAAAACTCTGATATGATTTAACATATAATAGATTTATTAGATTTATTAATAGATTTATTAGACTTAACCTCCAGAGAGGTGTGACTTTTGGCATATTATAGACGGAGTTGAAGCATAAATGATGTTCATTTAGAGATGATATGATCCACCAACATAAGGCTCGGGTCACAACCCTATCAGTTTACTGGAATATTAGTATTAGGCTCTGGACTTTCACAAACATGACAGACAGAAACTCCTGTCAGACATATTACATATAACGTATAACATGACATGAAGCACAACAATATTGAATAGTGCTGTTTCTTTATGCTGAGAAAAGTATATGGTGAACATTATCTGGGTAAAAGATAATTCCAAACAGTATCCCCTTCATTTCATAACTAAGGGCTGGATTTAATCCAATCCGCGTTAAAATGCGATTGAGCCAACATATGCTGCGTTTACTGTGAATGCAGTCTGCGAGACCTCGGCAACATTGCCATTAATTGTCAATCACGCTATAAAGTGGATCTTCAGAGCTATGGATTGAATAGAGCCCTAAAAAATATATATATCTAGTAGGAAAAAGTGCATTTGATGGAGCTGCAAGAATGCAAAGAGGATTCTTAAAAAATAGATATAATCTCTTGAGATGAGAATACCTATGAGATGATATGCATAAACAGAGTGAGATCACAACTTGGATACACAATTGCTGCTGCTCTGCACTGTGTAGGCAGCCAGCGGGCCGTGGGCAGTCCTCACTCAGTCACTCCTCAGCTCTTCTAAGAGTTTATTAACGTCCACATCACGAATGTTTCCTCCACAGCTGTTTTTTGTTTTGCAGTACCGTGTCTTGTTTTGTCTGTTGCCAGGGTGCGTTGACGTCTTTCGCGGGTCGAGCGGGTATCTGCTTGACCTTGCCATATGGAGTTACATGTGTGTGAGCAGGGATTCAACTCTTGCAGATTTGGCCATTTGTTTCCTGTGCTGGTACAGTACTACTGTACTGGAAGTGTCACTGTCGTGAGACATTGAGTTGAGGTAGATTCTCTTGCCAGCCATAGAGCCCTCTGTGGAGAAAGAATAGAGGTGAAGTGACCACATGGGCCCAGGTGAGGAGAGGTTTAGCTTCTGAAATGCTGCATAAAGGCATGATGACTGTGCAACAAGATAAGAAGACAATGGGTTGCTATCTTCCAACCTGTTCTGCTGTCAAGTAAAGATAAGTATCAACAGGAAATGTCTCCCAACGCTCGCTTGATTTTCTCTTGATTTCTCATTGACATACACCAACTGTGATTATCAAAAAATAGAATCCTGAGTCAGGGTGAGTCAGGGTGGTTGTGTAAGTTTGTAGGCATATGTCTTTGCTGTTTAATTTCCATTGAAACATCTCTATATATCAAGTCAGAAAACAATGAAGTCTTACGTGACACGACGTCATAATGCACGTGTCACGATTGTCCAAGGGAGAGAGAGAGGACCAAGGCGCAGCGTGTAAAAAATACATCTTCTCTTTATTTAGGAGATGAACGAACGAAGCAAAACAACAAATAGACGACCGTGAAGCTATAACCGAACAAAATGCAAACATGCAACCTAGACACAGACACAGACCTAGACAATGACCCAACAAAAACATGATGCCTATGGCTGCCTAAAATATGGCTCCCAATCAGAGACAAATGAACGACATCTGTCTCTGATTGAGAACCACTCAGGCAACCATAGACATACCTAGAAACATTCACTCAACCATAGACATACCTAGAAACATTCACACAACACAAACCCATACACTAAACCCAACACCCCCTTTTCCATATAACCACCCGAAACGAGACAAAACACAAACATTCCCCATGTCACACCCTGACCTAACTAAAATAATAAAGAAAACAAAGATAACTAAGGCCAGGGTGTGACATAACCCCCCCCTTAAGGTGCGAACTCCGGGCGCACCAGCATAAAGTCTAGGGGAGGTCTGGGTGGGCGTCCGTCCGTCCACGGCGGCGGCTCCGGCACAGGTCGTGGTCCCCACCCCACCATAGTCACTACCCGCTTACGTAGCCTCCTCCAAATGACCACCCTCCAACTTAACCCCACTGGATTAAGGGGCAGCACCGGACTAAAGGGCAGCACCGGACTAAGGGGCAGCACCGGACTAAGGGGCAGCACCGGACTAAGGGGCAGCACCGGACTAAGGGGCAGCACCGGACTAAGGGGCAGCACCGGACTAAGGGGCAGCCCCGGGACAAGGTAGCTCAGGACAAATAGGTAGCTCAGGACAGAGGGATAGCTCAGGATAGAGAGGTAGCTCAGGATAGAGAGGTAGCTCAGGATAGAGGGGCAACTCCGGACTGAAGGGCAGCTCCGGACAGAGAGACAGCTCTGGACTGAGGGGCAGTTCTGGATAAATGGCAGCTCTAAGCTAAGGGACAGCTCCGGGACAAGGTAGCTCAGGACAGAGAGGTAGCTCAGGATAGAGAGGTAGCTCAGGATAGAGAGGTAGCTCAGGATAGAGAGGTAGCTCAGGATAGAGGGGCAACTCCGGACTGAAGGGCAGCTCCGGACAGAGAGACAGCTCTGGACTGAGGGCAGTTCTGGATGGCGAACGGCTCTGGACGCTCATGGCTGGCTGACGGCTCTGGACGCTCATGGCTGGCTGACGGCTCTGGACGCTCATGGCTGGCTGACGGCTCTGGACGCTCATGGCTGGCTGACGGCTCTGGACGCTCATGGCTGGCTGACGGCTCTGGACGCTCATGGCTGGCTGACGGCTCTGGACGCTCATGGCTGGCTGACGGCTCTGGACGCTCATGGCTGGCTGACGGCTCTGGACGCTCATGGCTGGCTGACGGTTCTGGACGCTCATGGCTCACTGGCGGTTCTGGCAGATCCTGTCTGGTTGGCGGCTCTGGCAGGTCCTGTCTGGTTGGCGGCTCTGGCAGATCCGGTCTGGCGGAAGGCTCTGGCGGATCCGGTCTGGCGGAAGGCTCTGGCGGATCCGGTCTGGCGGAAGGCTCTGGCGGATCCGGTCTGGCGGAAGGCTCTGGCGGATCCGGTCTGGCGGAAGGCTCTAGCGGCTCCTGTCTGGCGGAAGGCTCTAGCGGCTCCTGTCTGGCGGAAGGCTCTAGCGGCTCCTGTTTGGCGGAAGGCTCTGGCGGATCCGGTCTGGCGGAAGGCTCTAGCGGCTCCTGTCTGGCGGAAGGCTCTAGCGGCTCCTGTCTGGCGGAAGGCTCTAGCGGCTCCTGTTTGGCGGACGACTCTGTAGGCTGATGGCAGACGGGCGGCTTTGCAGGCTCATGGCAGACGGGCGGCTTTGCAGGCTCATGGCAGACGGGCGGCTTTGCAGGCTCATGGCAGACGGGCGGCTTTGCAGGCTCATGGCAGATGGGCGGCTTTGCAGGCTCATGGCAGACGGGCGGCTTTGCAGGCTCATGGCAGACGGGCGGCTTTGCAGGCTCATGGCAGACGTATGACTCAGACGGCGTAGGGCAGACGGATGACTCAGACGGCACTGGGCAGACGGATGACTCAGACGGCACTGGGCAGACGGATGGCTCAGACGGCACTGGGCAGACGGGCAGCTCTGATGGCGCTTGGCAGACGGGCAGCTCTGACGGCGCTTGGCAGACGGGCCGCTCTGACGGTGCTTGGCAGACGGGCCGTTCTGACGGTGCTTGGCAGACGGGCCGCTCTGACGGTGCTTGGCAGACGGGCCGCTCTGACGGTGCTTGGCAGACGGGCCGCTCTGACGGTGCTTGGCAGACGGGCAGCTCGGGACAGACGGGCAGCTCGGGACAGACGGGCAGCTCGGGACAGACGGGCAGCTCGGGACAGACGGGCAGCTCGGGACAGACGGGCAGCTCGGGGCAGACGGGCAGCTCGGGGCAGACTGGCGGCTCGGGGCAGACTGGCAGCTCTGACGGCTCGGGGCAGACTGGCAGCTCTGACGGCTCGGGGCAGACTGGCAGCTCTGACGGCTCGGGGCAGACTGGCAGCTCTGACGGCTCGGGGCAGACTGGCAGCTCTGACGGCTCGGGGCAGACTGGCAGCTCTGACGGCTCGGGGCAGACTGGCAGCTCTGACGGCTCGGGGCAGACTGGCAGCTCTGACGGCTCGGGGCAGACTGGCAGCTCTGGCGCCGCTGGGCAGACGGCAGACTCTGGCCGGCTGAGACGCACTATAAGCCTGGTGCGTGGTGCCGGAACTGGAGGTACCGGGCTGGGGACACGCACCTGAAGGCTAGTGCGGGGAGATGAAACAGGGCATACTGGACCCTGGATATGCACATTAGGCCTAGTGCGTGGTGCCGGCACTGGTGGTACCGGGCTGGATACACGCATCTCAAGGCTAGTGCGGGGAGAAGGAACAGGACACACTGGGCTCTCAAAGCGCACTATAGGCCTAGTGCGTGGTACCGGCACAGGTGGTACCGGGCTGAGGGCACGCACCTCAGGGCGAGTGCGGGGAGAAGCAACAGTGCGTACAGGGCTCTGGAGACGCACATTAGGCCTAGTGCGTGGTGCCGGCACTGGTGGTACCGGGCTGGAGACACGCACCATAGGGCGAGTACGTGGAGGAAGAACAGGGCTCTGGAGACACACTGGAAGCCTGGTGTGTGATGCCGGAATTGGTGGTACCGGGCTGGAGCGGGAAGGTGCTACAGGAGGAGCAGGACTAGGGAGGCACACAGGAGACCTAGTTCGTGGAACTGTCATTCCCAGACGGTTAGCACGCAACTCAGGACGAGCATGGAGAACTGACTCAGGTAACATCACATCCCGCACACGCTCTGTCGGGTGGATGTCGTGCCTCACGCACCAACACAGCAGCTCCCTCATTTCACTCTCCTCCAAACTCCTCAATAAATCCTTAACAGTCTCTGTATCATTCCCGCTGCTCACCTCCAATATCCGCACAACTGGCTCTGGTTCCCTCCTTTCACGCTGCTTGGTCCTGAATGTTTGGGTCATTCTGTCACGATTGTCCAAGGGAGAGAGAGAGGACCAAGGCGCAGTGTGTAAAAAATACATCTTCTCTTTATTTAGGAGATGAACGAACGAAGCAAAACAACAAATAGACGACCGTGAAGCTATAACCGAACAAAATGCAAACATGCAACCTAGACACAGACACAGACCTAGACAATGACCCAACAAAAACATGATGCCTATGGCTGCCTAAAATATGGCTCCCAATCAGAGACAAATGAACGACATCTGTCTCTGATTGAGAACCACTCAGGCAACCATAGACATACCTAGAAACATTCACTCAACCATAGACATACCTAGAAACATTCACACAACACAAACCCATACACTAAACCCAACACCCCCTTTTCCATATAACCACCCGAAACGAGACAAAACACAAACATTCCCCATGTCACACCCTGACCTAACTAAAATAATAAAGAAAACAAAGATAACTAAGGCCAGGGTGACAGCACGTACTCCAATGCTTAGGTAAGAAAAGCAGGCTGTTCAGTCTAAAAAGCTACTGTATCCCAATTATTGTTGTTTATTATGATGAGTGAGTTACAGTGCATCACTGAAACTGAACCCACAATGAACTCTAGTTATCTGGCTATTTATCCCTCCTATGATAACAAACCCTAGCTTTTTTGTATTAGAAATGAAGATACAGTAGGCCCTCAGAGCCTCTTGTGTCCTACATTCACATGGTAGATTAATGTGTTGCAGCCTATTGTCGTCAAGAACCAATATACAAGACTATCTTTACTCAATCTTGACATCATGCACATAATAACAATGAGAAGCTGTTTCCTAAACAGTTCTAGGAGTTTCTTTCATCAGCGTCTACAACAGTATATCATCTATGTCTGTAGGCTATTTGAGACGTCTGTGTAACATTTGAAGACCTCGGAACAAAGAATTTATGGACAACCTCCAAAACAATGACAAGTAAATCCATGACCAATGCCTGGTAAGTCAGTTCTAGGAATATGATAAGTACAGTATACCATTTTTGTAGGTGTCCCCCTTAAACCCTACTCTGCACATCTTGTAGTTATACAGTTACAGCATCATCTCCCCTATGGCCATGCATAATATCATTGCACTTGCACTATGAGGAAGCCCTTTGAAATCCAATGAACTCATGAGCAAGGAGAAGTGGCGCTTCAGCAATTTGCTAAAAATGTTGACCTCAGGGTACGGTATGACTAGAAAAGCTTCTGCCCAAGAAGACGCAATGTACATTCAGGAACCAGAAGAACACAGTATCACCACAGAAGGTTATAGTTACGTAACACATTGGTTGTGTCCCAAATTACAACCTATTCCATATATAGTGCACTACTTCTGACCAGTGCCATTTGGGACACTGACTATTTGAACACTTTGAACCCAGTCAGAGTGGTGGTGGTCACAACACCGGTGCTAGTTCCCACCATGTGCAACACTGCAACAACATCTGTGATATCGCTGCCAACACACAACACAAACAAGAGGAGGGAGGTGGAGAGAGACAGGGAAGGGGGGAAAGGCGGAGACATGGGTAGAGGGGATATGTGGCTACCGCACGCATACACACACACACACACACAGAGAGAGAGAGAGAGAGAGAGAGAGAGAGAGAGAGAGAGAGAGAGAGAGAGAGAGAGAGAGAGAGAGAGAGAGACAGAGAGAGAGAGAGAGAGAGAGAGAGAGAGAGAGAGAGAGAGAGAGAGAGAGAGAGAGAGAGAGAGAGAGAGAGAGAGAGAGAGAGAGAGAGAGAGAGAGAGAGAGAGAGAGAGAGAGCGCTCTGTAGTGTTTGTTTCCCTGACTCAGACTTATGGAGTATACTGTAGATCTTATCTCTCCCTCTTCCATAATCCTTTCTAGTTTTCGTCCTCTGCTCTATCTGGGATCTGTTACAGCTATACCACAGGCTTGGGGAAGTGGACTTGATGTTATCCTGTCCATCTGCAGCGGATTTCCTGGGAGGCCGAGGCGAGGACCGGCGATGTGTGTGTGTGTGAGGCCCCTGGAGCATCGTCAGACCAGGCTCTGTGTGTGTGTGTGTGTGTGTGTGTGTGTGTGTGTGTGTGTGTGTGTGTGTGTGTGTGTGTGTGTGTGTGTGTGTGTGTGTGTGTGTGTGTGTGTGTGTGTGTGTGTGTGTGTGTGTGTGTGTGTGTGTGTGTGTGTGTGTGTGTGTGTGTGTGTGTGTGTGTGTGTGTGTGCGTGTGTGTGTGTGTGTATTGACAGCCATCAGTCTGTCCATAACACTTACACCTGCAGGCAGACAATACAATATTGCGAAATAAAAGTACATAGACAAAAATAGACAAAACATAGAGGAGTTCATATGCATGTTTTCATATCAAGTATTTGTGAAACACATGCAGTACTATTATAGTACTACTACTTTATGAATCAAGGGAGAAACAATAAGAACACATAAAGTAGCTATTAGATACTGTAAAATATGTGTTTGTTCTCTGAAAGAGTTACAAAAACCCTCTGCAGGGATGGGAGTACAGTAGGATGCTTCTGTCAAAGAAGGAAACAATCCATCTATAAGCACTGTTTTATCCTGTATTTTACAGAGAGGTCTCTTCATGTTACAATTAGTTACATACTCTGTAAAGTCCCTAAGTGTGTTATCCTTTGGCAGAGTGTTTTCGTGATCTGAGGAAAAAGTGCAATAGGTGTTTGAGCCAAGACTTGAGTAAGATATCCGTATTCCTTATCTGGTAGATTTCTATCCATGTCAGGGCATCTGGTTAGGGTAGCTCTGAGCTCTATTCTGCTGTTCTACAGTGGCCATACAGAAGATGGAGTGGCACAGAGAATACGATTTGAAAAACAGTAGACCCTTGGTCCTTACAGTACCTACTATATTCACTACATTCCAGCTGTCAGTCCCCCCACACACTTACAGTATTATAGGCTTACACCCTGCACACCCTGCATAACTACCTGCATACCCTGCATAAACTATCTGCATACCTTGCATTAACTACCTGCATACCCTGCATAAACTACCTGCACACCCTGCATAAACCACCTGCATACCCTGCATAAACTATCTGCATACCCTGCATTAACTACCTGCATACCCTGCATAAACTACCTACACATCCTGCAAAAACGACCTGCACACCCTGCATAAACTACCTGCACACCCTGCAAAAACTACCTGCATACCCTGCATAAACTACCTGCATACCCTGCATAATCTACCTGCACACCCTGCACAAACTACCTAAACACCCTGCATTAACTACCTGCACACCCTGTATAAACGACCTGCACACCCGGCATAAACTACCTGCACACCCTACATTAACTACCTGCACACCCTGCATAAACTACCTAAACAACCTGCATTAACTACCTGCACACCCTGTATAAACTACCTGCACACCCTGCATAAACTACCTAAACACCATGCATTAACTACCTGCACACCCTGTATATACTACCTGCACACCCTGCATAAACTACCTGCACACCCTGCATTAACTACCTGCACACCCTGTATAAACTACCTGCACACCCTGCATAAACTACCTGCAACCCCTGCATAAACTACCTAAACACCCTGCATTAACTACCTAAACACCCTGCATAAACTACCTAAACAACCTGCATTAACTACCTGCACACCCTGTATAAACTACCTGCACACCCTGCATAAACTACCTAAACACCCTGCATAAACTAACTAAACACCCTGCATTAACTACCTGCACACCCTGCATTAACTACCTGCACACCCTGCATAAACTACCTAAACACCCTGCATTAACTACCTGCACACCCTGTATAAACTACCTGCACACCCTGCATAAACTACCTAAACACCCTGCATTAACTACCTGCACACCCTGTATAAACTACCTGCACACCCTGCATAAACTACCTGCACACCCTGCATAAACTACCTAAACACCCTGCATAAACTACCTGCACAACCCTGCATTAACTACCTGCACACCCTGCATAAACTACCTAAACACCCTGCATTAACTACCTGCACACCCTGTATAAACTACCTGCACACCCTGCATTAACTACCTAAACACCCTGCATTAACTACTATACACCCTGTATAAACTACCTGCACACCCTGCATAAACTACCTGCACACCCTGCATTAACAACCTGCACACCCTGTATAAACTACCTGCACCCCTGTATAAACTACCTGCACACCCTGCATAAACTACCTAAACACCCTGCATTAACTACTATACACCCTGTATAAACTACCTGCACACCCTGCATAAACTACCTGCACACCCTGCATTAACTACCTGCACACCCTGTATAAACTATCTGCATACCCTGCATGAACTACCTGCATACCCTGCATAAACTACCTACACATCCTGCAAAAACGACCTGCACACCCTGCATAAACTACCTGCACACCCTGCAAAAACTACCTGCATACCCTGCATAAACTACCTGCATACCCTGCATAATCTACCTGCACACCCTGCACAAACTACCTAAACACCCTGCATTAACTACCTGCACACCCTGTATAAACGACCTGCACACCCGGCATAAACTACCTGCACACCCTACATTAACTACCTGCACACCCTGCATAAACTACCTAAACAACCTGCATTAACTACCTGCACACCCTGTATAAACTACCTGCACACCCTGCATAAACTACCTAAACACCATGCATTAACTACCTGCACACCCTGTATATACTACCTGCACACCCTGCATAAACTACCTGCACACCCTGCATTAACTACCTGCACACCCTGTATAAACTACCTGCACACCCTGCATAAACTACCTGCAACCCCTGCATAAACTACCTAAACACCCTGCATTAACTACCTAAACACCCTGCATAAACTACCTAAACAACCTGCATGAACTACCTGCACACCCTGTATAAACTACCTGCACACCCTGCATAAACTACCTAAACACCCTGCATAAACTAACTAAACACCCTGCATTAACTACCTGCACACCCTGCATTAACTACCTGCACACCCTGCATAAACTACCTAAACACCCTGCATTAACTACCTGCACACCCTGTATAAACTACCTGCACACCCTGCATAAACTACCTAAACACCCTGCATTAACTACCTGCACACCCTGTATAAACTACCTGCACACCCTGCATAAACGACCTGCACACCCTGCATAAACTACCTAAACACCCTGCATAAACTACCTGCACAACCCTGCATTAACTACCTGCACACCCTGCATAAACTACCTAAACACCCTGCATTAACTACCTGCACACCCTGTATAAACTACCTGCACACCCTGCATTAACTACCTAAACACCCTGCATTAACTACTATACACCCTGTATAAACTACCTGCACACCCTGCATAAACTACCTGCACACCCTGCATTAACAACCTGCACACCCTGTATAAACTACCTGCACCCCTGTATAAACTACCTGCACACCCTGCATAAACTACCTAAACACCCTGCATTAACTACTATACACCCTGTATAAACTACCTGCACACCCTGCATAAACTACCTGCACACCCTGCATTAACTACCTGCACACCCTGTATAAACTACCTGCACACCCTGCATAAACTACCTGCACACCCTGCATTAACTACCTGCACACCCTGCATTAACTACCTAAACAACCTGCATAAACTACCTAAACACCCTGCATTAACTACCTGCACACCCTGCATTAACTACCCGAACACCCTGCATTAACTACCTGCACACCCTGTATAAACTACCTGCACACCCTGCATAAACTACCTAAACACCCTGCATTAACTACCTGCACACCCTGCATAAACTACCTAAACACCCTGCATTAACTACCTGCACACTCTGTATAAACTACCTAAACACCCTGCATTAACTACCTGCACACCCTGTATAAACTACCTAAACACCCTGCATTAACTACCTAAACACCCTGCATTAACTACCTAAACACCCTGCATTAACTACCTGCACACCCTGTATAAACTACCTAAACACCCTGCATTAACTACCTGCACACCCTGTATAAACTACCTAAACACCCTGCATTAACTACCTAAACACCCTGCATTAACTACCTGCACACCCTGTATAAACTACCTGCACACCCTGCATAAACTACCTAAACACCCTGCATTAACTACCTGCACACCCTGCATTAACTACCTAAACACCCTGCATTAACTACCTGCACACCCTGTATAAACTACCTAAACACCCTGCATTAACTACCTAAACACCCTGTATAAACTACCTAAACACCCTGCATTAACTACCTAAACACCCTGTATAAACTACCTAAACACCCTGCATAAACTACCTGCATACCCTGCGTAAACTACCTGCACACCCTGTATATAAACTACCTGCACACCCTGTATAAACTACCTAAACACCCTGCATTAACTACCTAAACACCCTGCATTAACTACCTGCACACCCTGTATAAACTACCTGCACACCCTGTATAAACTACCTGCACACCCTGTATAAACTACCTGCACACCCTGCATTAACTACCTGCACACCCTGTATAAACTACCTGCACACCCTGCATTAACTACCTGCACACCCTGCATTAACTACCTGCACACCCTGCATTAACTACCTGCACACCCTGCATTAACTACCTGCACACCCTGCATTAACTACCTGCACACCCTGCATTAACTACCTAAACACCCTGTATAAACTACCTGCACACCCTGCATTAACTACCTGCACACCCTGCATTAACTACCTGCACACCCTGCATTAACTACCTGCACACCCTGCATTAACTACCTGCACACCCTACATTAACTACCTAAACACCCTGTATAAACTACCTGCACACCCTGTATAAACTACCTGCACACCCTGTATAAACTACCTGCACACCCTGCATTAACTACCTGCACACCCTGCATTAACTACCTGCACACCCTGCATTAACTACCTGCACACCCTGCATTAACTACCTGCACACCCTGTATAAACTACCTGCACACCCTGTATAAACTACCTAAACACCCTGTATAAACTACCTAAACACCCTGTATAAACTACCTGCACACCCTGTATAAACTACCTAAACACCCTGTATAAACTACCTAAACACCCTGTATAAACTACCTAAACACCCTGTATAAACTACCTAAACACCCTGTATAAACTACCTGCACACCCTGTATAAACTACCTAAACACCCTGTATAAATTACCTAAACACCCTGTATAAACTACATAAACACCCTGTATAAACTACCTAAACACCCTGTATAAACTACCTGCACACCCCTCATACAATATATGATTCTAACCCTAAACACCTGTCAGCCAATTCAAGTAATTCTACCGAAATTCAAGCAATTTTGCATATTCACCTGTTCTGTCTTATTTAACCCTTATTTTAACTGGTCATTTGAGCTGAGAAGATTCTCTTATACAGCAACGACCTGGAGAATTGCAGGGAAGACAAGAGTCTTTGAATGGGTCAATAGGAAGCTTGGCCAGAGCCCAGTTGGAGTTTGCCCTGTCCATCCAACAGGTGCAGAGTCAGTCAGTTAGGGTATGTGTTGGTCCTTTGATGGATCGGGTATTAACCTGTCTGTCCCTGACCACCTTAGTTTACCGTACTCAAACTCTGGGATTTAGATGTGAAAAGGAGGCACCATGTTTTAATAGCCTAGAGAGACAAAAAGGCCAGCCTTGTGTGCCAGGCACACAGCTGCTGGAAGAGACTACATAAAAGCTATAACAGCAACAGGAGACTATACTGTAAAACTTAACTAGGATAAAGTGGATTTTTTTTGTCTCTGACTGTCGTCATTCCGGTTGGCAATAACTATTCCAGATAGAGACAAACTTTGAATGGAAGAAAACCTACTCTGTCTGTCTCTGGCTGGTCCAAATCCACAACCTATGGTCCAAACAGAGAATATACATGACACGTTTTACAGCAGCCTTTTCTAGGCTGGGAGCCTCCCTTGGCCTTCTCTGTACTGGCAGCAGAATGTGGCTGCCTGACACAAATGGTACCATATTCTATAAAGTGCACTAGCTTTGATCAGGGCCCATAGGGCTCTGGTCAAGAGTAGTGCACTACATAGGTATTAGGGTGTCATTTGGGACGCAGCCTGAAACTGAGACAGGCTGCAGATGGAGAAACACTCAGTTTGTTTAATTAAGAAGAAAATAAGAGACACTCAGTCACTCTCCACATACCCCTCTCCTTCCAGACTCACATTAAGCATCTCCAATCCAAAATTAAATCTAGAATCGGCTTCCTATTTCGCAACAAAGCCTCCTTCACTCATGCTGCCAAACATATCCTCGTAAAACTGACTATCCTACCGATCCTTGACTTCGGCGATGCCATTTAGAAAATAGCCTCCAACACTCTACTCAGCAAACTGGATGTAGTCTATCACAGTGCCATCCGTTTTGCCACCAAAGCCCCATATACTACCCACCACTGCGACCTGTATGCTCTCGTTGGCTGGCCCTCGCTACATATTCGTCGCCAAACCCACTGGCTCCAGGTCATCTATAAATCTTTGCTAGGTAAAGCTCCGCCTTATCTCAGCTCACTGGTCACCATAGTAACACCCATCCATAGCACGCGCTCCAGCAGGTATATTTCACTGGTCATCCCCAAAGCCAACACTTCCTTTGGACGCCTTTCCTTCCAGTTCTCTGCTGCCAATGACTGAACGAATTGCAAAAATCACTGAAGCTGGACACTTAAATCTCCCTCTCTAACTTTAAGCATCAGCTGTCAGAGCAGCTTACCGATCACTGTACCTGTACACAGCCAATCTGTAAATAGCACACCCAACTACCTCATCCCCATATTGTTATTTATCTTCTTGCTCTTTTGCACCCTGTATCTCTACTTGCACATCATCATCTGCACATCTATCACTCCAGTGTTGATGCTAAATTGTAATTATTTCGCCTCCTTGGCCTATTTATTACCTTACCTCCCTACTCTTCTACATTTGCACACACTGTACATAGATTTTTCTATTGTGTTATTGACTGTGCATTTGTTTACGTGTAACTCTGTGTTGTTGTTTTTGTCGCACTGTTTTGCTTTATCTTGGCCGGGTCGCAGTTGTAAATGAGAACTTCTTCTCAACTGGCATAACTGGTTAAATAAAGGTGAAATAAATAAATAAAATAAAATAAAAATTCCACAGCCCACAGAAGAGATTGGTAAAACAGCTTTATTTGAGAGGAGAGGTATTACCCTAGTAGAGGTTTTACATTGGAGGTATTACCATACCCAGCCAGCAGCCTCTAATTAGGACCGTCTCACTGCATGGCAGCCATTGTCCCTGTGTTTGGCATCTCAGTAAGACAGACAAAAGGGGCCGACTGGCTGGAGGGCCCGTCAAGCTAACGATGGTGGCAGCCAAAGGTAATTGGATAGACTTTAGCCTCCTTAGGCCAGATATTAGAGAATGGTAATCAATGCTATACTTTTCTTTCACAAACGATTAGATTTTCTTCTGCGGTTAGGTTTAAATCCCATTCATTTAAATCCCCTTCTTTTCTGAGGGACAATTCTTCAGAAAAGCATTTTTTGGTCCATAGTCAACTGAGAGATTTACACAGAAAGAAGAGAGTAAAAAACAAACTACACAGAGCTAACTAATGCCCCTGACTGTGGGAAAGAAGAGCAATTCATAAGGTATCAACTGTATCAACAGCATAGCTTTCCAATAGGCCAAAACATTAATTTACAATTAAAAGAAAACTCTCTATTATGTATATATATATATATATATTGTGGTAATCTGGACACTAGAATGCATGTTGGTAAATAGATGCCAGTGAAAAGATGTTGGGCCAGTTTGACTGCGTCTACACAGCCAGCCCAATTCAGATAACTTTTTCTACCAATTGATCTTTTGACCAATCACATCAGATCTTTTCACATCAGATCCCCTTTGGGCTCCTGAGTGGCGCAGCAGTCTAAGGCATTGCATCTCAGTGCTAGAGGCGTCACTACAGACTGGTTCTATCCTGGGCTGTATCACAACCGGCCGTTATCGGGAGTCCCATAGGCGGGCGCACAATTGGCCCAGCGTCGTCCGGATTAGGGGAGGGTTTGGCCAGGTTAGGCCGTCATTGTAAAATAATAATTTGTTCTTAACTGACTTGCCTAGTTAAATAAAGGTTAAATAAATACATGTACAGAGCTGATCTGATTGCTCAAAATACCAATTAGTGAAAAAATATTAGCTGGGCTGCCTGTGTAAAAGGTTGTATTTGTCTCCCAGTTTACAATGAATGTTGTAAGTAAGAATCAAGTAACAAAAGCTAAAAGCAAGCATTTTGTTGATGTGCACTGCACCACCTCTGCTGACATGAATCTAAATTATAGCCACAATCCTCCCGTGGCCATCATACAATAAGAAATGTAATCATCCCCAGCTTCCAATTGGCTTGTTCAACTCCTATCCTCTTCCCTTGGAGAGAGGGATGATGCTGGTCAAGCGGATGACTGCTGTCACCTGGTGGTGGGTTACAGAACAGAACATGCAGATAACCCACTGAACAAAAATATAAATGCATCATGTAAAGTGTTGGTCCCATGTTTAATGAGTTGAAATAAAAAAATCCCAGGAATGTTCCATATGCACAAAAAGTGTATTTTTCTCAAATTTTGTGCACAAATTGTTTACATGCCTATTATTGAGCATTTTTTCCTTTGCCAAGATAATCCATCCACCTGACAGATGTGGCATATCAATAAACTGATTAAAGAGCATGATGATTACACAGGTGCACCTTGTGCTGGGGACAATAAAAGGCCACTTTAAAATGTGTAGTTTTGTCACATAACACAATGCCACAGATGTCTCAAGTTTTGAGGGCGAGTTCAATTGGCATGCTGACTGCAGAAATGTCCATCAGAGCTGTTGTCAGAGAATTGAATGTTAATTTCTCTACCAAAGGCTGCCTCCAATGTCGTTTTAGATAATTTGGTAGTATGTCCAACTGGCCTCACTGCAGACCACGTGTAACCACGCCAGCCCAGGACCTCTAATCCTGGCTTCTTCGTCTGTGGGATTGTCTGAGGGGGACAGGGGATGCTTTGGAGTATTTCTGTTTGTAATAGAGCCCTTTTGTGGGAAAAAACACTGGCTCCCCAGTGGGTGGGCCTAGCCCTCACAGGCCCACCCATGGCTGCACCCCTGCTCAGTCATGTGGAATCCACAGATTAGGGCCTAATGAATTTATTTCAATTGACTGATTTCCGTATATGAACTGTAACTCAGTAAAATCTTTAAAATGGTTGCATGTTGTGTTTATATTTTTGTTTAGTATATATGCCATCCAGCAGACACTTTTTATACAACGGGATTTACAGTAAAGTGAGTGCACACATGTATAGTATGTGTATGTGATCCCTACAGGAATTGAACACCCAACCTTGGAGTTTCTCATGCCAAGCTCTAATCAACTGAGTCAAACAACCATACATACACACAAGTCAGTACACTAACAGGGAGAATACACATAATTAGAACAAGAAAGTTGAAAGCAAAAATACTAATTACAGAAGTTTAAAAGCTATAAAATACAAGTCATCGAAGAGTTAAAATTGTACTGGATTTTATTGCAAAAAAAGAAAGTTTGCTGTGTTCACAAACATTAACATAATTGCAACAACGCGCTCTGCTAAATAAATAACAATGCACGCTAGTTAACTTGAAACCATACAACAGTGTATTCCAGGGGGTATGTATTACTAGGCACACTTGCCTTTTTGCTCACAAATTGCCTTATTTTCCAGTAGATGCTCGGGCTTTAGTTTGGCTAAAGCCATAAGGTTCCACTGCTGCCTCAGCAACATCACTCTTCAATGGAAATGCAAATAGAAACAGATGCAAAGCAAAAGCCTTAGCTAATTATACAGCAGCACTACTTACAGTGTGTCCCTGAGCAGTGGAAAAACTGTCAAGCACAGCATGTATCCTTATAGCTTGTATTATTGCTCCTTTGCTGGGTTGCCAGATTGGGTTGATATCATTAGAAAAATGTATTAATGACATTTTCTGCAATCCAGTCATACATTAAAGACTTTCAACTCATACAAAAGCAACGTTTGGCAGCCTTTCCAGTTATCTTCAAGGAAACTCTGTAGAAAACAGAGGTGAACAGGTAGACACATTAAAGAGTACAGGATACAGTCATCTCAGAAGGGTATCCAGGTCATTTACATACATTATGGGCTGGCACAAGGTAGTTTTCATCTGAAGAGGCAAAACTATGACGAAACAATGGGATGCCTTAAATCAGAATCAGCAGGGGAATCTACAAAAAACATTGGTAAAAAGTTTAACATTGCTATGAGCAACTTCCTAAAATCATTAGGATTAAGTGGATATGCGTATATTGTTCATCCTTCCTATGACCACATTACTGCCATCAACAAGGATCTGAAAAAATATACTTGGAGGTCTATGATTCCACCCCATCTGTACAGAAACACAACCAATAGCTCTTACAAACCTTGCTTACAAATCTTTTTAAGGCACTAAAAAATCATAGAAAGAATTTAAGCAAAAAATATATTATTTATTATCGCAGAAAAGCAACATTAATTTAAACATACATCATCCTATTTCCTATGTGGTCAACACAATACTTTGCTATGCTGTCAAAACGAGGTTCCAGTTCTCTAAAATCAGTGCAATAGAAAAGACCCTGTTGTGGTTCATCAGTGGTTTGTCTGTCTGTGTATTCAACTGAGAGCTCAAAAAGAGTTCCGTCTCTGTACATGATCTAGATCGACAACATTGCAGTCAGCAACTGCAGACTTACTGATCAACAAATCACCTTGGATCTTAAATAACTGTATTATTAACAGTAGATCAGTCAGTTTGCAGCTAGATCAGCCAGTGATCAGCTACTGAGCAAAATGTATGGTAATGCTCTCGAACACAACGACAGTCTCTGCCTCAGACTTAGTCGTCCTTCTTGTCAGAGATGCTCTCTTCCTGGTTGTCCTCAGAGGAGACGTGATTGGTGGAGGAGAGTTCTGACTCCACCCCCTGGAGGGCCTGGTACCGCTGGAGCTCCAGGTAGGTGGTGAACAGCTTGGCATACTCTGGGTGGTTCAGGGCAAACGCCTGGAACTCGGCTGGAGAGGGAAATGGAGAGACAGAGGATCAAATCAGAACTTACAGTAGTATATCTGGTATATTATCAATGCTCACAATACCTGGAATTCAGTTTCAGAGAGGATCAAATCAGAACTATATTCAAATTGTCAGTGACTAAAGAAGCAATTCTGTTACATCATAAAAATCAACTAAAATTCCACAAAGTTGTTGTTTAAAATGGGCTACTTTTGGTGAAAGTAATGTTAATTTCCTATGGGAATTAAAAACAAAGGATAAAACAAAACTCCCGGTGTCGCAGTGGTCTAAGGCACTGCATCGCAGTGCTAGCTGTGCCACCAGAGACTCTGAGTTCGAGACCAGGCTCTGTCGCAGCCGGCCGCGACCGGGAGGTCCATGGGGCGAAGCATAATTGGCCTAGCGTCGTCCGGGTTAGGGAGGGTTTGGGCGGTAGGGATATCCTTGTCTCATCGCGCTCCAGCGACTCCTGTGGCGGGCCGGGCGCAGTGCGCGCTAACCAAGGGGGCCAGGTGCACGGTGTTTCCTCCGACACATTGGTGTGGCTGGCTTCCGGGTTGGATGCGCGCTGTGTTAAGAAGCAGTGCGGCTTGGTTGGGTTGTGTTTCGGAGAACTCATGGCTCTCGACCTTCGTCTCTCCCGAGCCCGTACGGGAGTTGTAGCGATGAGACAAGACAGTAACTACTAACAATTGGATACCACGAAATTGGGGAGAAAAAGGGGGTAAAAAAAATTATATATATATACAAATAGTCATATCCCACTTTCAAATTCATATAGTATTTCTCTTTCTATATTTCTAAAATGGAGAGATCCAAGGCTCAACCCGGCCTTTTCTATGGTGTCAAGGCAAGCAGTCAGCTGCCTTTAGTTCATGCTGGAGTCCTCCACTTCAGATAACCTTTGACAAGGGTCTACTTACAGAAAGTGATGAATTCAGAGCTGTCTGTATCTATCTCCTTAAAGAGTTTGGAGACGTTGAGGTCACACACGCCTAGAGCAGAGCGAAGCATGGAGGAGAACTCTTCATGCGTGATTCTTTGGTCCTCGTCAGTGTCAAACAGCTGAGAGGAGGGAGACCATTAGTTAAGTAATGACAACACATAGGCTTGCTTATTGAAATCGAGACTCTGCTCTTATGACCGTGTGGCTTTCAAACCTACTTCATGTTCCCCTCACAACTACAAAACACAATACCCTCCCACAGATATTTGACTTCATCATAGCCACTGAGTGCTCCTCTATTGCTTCCAAACCATGGGTAGACCTCACAGACACAGTCTGCGTCAGCTATGTTCCAACGCCCCAATGTCATGTGTTGGACAGCTAAATGTGACACGGCAACATTCGCAACAAGCAGGGTTTTTATTGGCCGAACCTGGAAAGCTGTGCGGAGGACCTCTTCGGTGTTAGCTGGCCGACATAAGATGGTTACACCGATGACATACTCTCTGAAGTCAATGGTGCCATCTAAATCCTAGAGAGAGACAGAGTGACAGCTAAGTATCAGTTAACAAAGCCAGACTACACATTGCATTCAGTGGACTACAATACTCTACAAATACACTATGTTTTTCCAAGATGAACAATTGTTCCTTTATTTCTTCAGACAGTTTGTTTACCCTCTCTATGAACAAAGCAGTGGGGGACAGCATACTAAATCCTCAGTTACTTAGCCCATCCAGTCACAGGTTGGAGAGAACAGACAGAATGGCTGTGGTTTGATTCTCTACGCTTCGAAAGAATAGTGCAGTCGTACACTTCCCTTTGTGGATTTCAAAGGAATGTTGCAAGAAATATGGTGTAGACTTCCTCCAGCCAAGCTTGCACCAATCCAACACAACCTAGGAAAGCCTGGAAGAGAGATTGAGCCGAACTAGATGTGACTGGCTCTCACCCTGTCAAAGAGAGCAAACAGCTCCTGCAGGACGGGGCTGATGGGCAGCTTGAGGAAGCTGGCGAACTCCTGGATGGTGATACGGCCTCCTTTACAGGAGCAGGCCACGGCTGCAAAGCCCTCCAGCTCCTTCTTCACGTTGTCCCACTTCAGGCTGAGGCGGACCGGGGAGGAAAGGAGGAGGGCAGGACACAAGGACTTACTCAGGGGAGGAAGAGGGTGTAGGTCTGTGTGTTTGTTCAACTATTACCAATTGCTGATGTAGCAGTTGGACAAATAAAGCAGTATTGTGTAAGGCAGTGTTACTTCAGTGTGGAGTTTGCCAGTGGGTGACACAACAGTACATAACAGGACATAGTGTGTTGCCACAGTGGCAATAGCACAGTATTAGAGCGGCAGAGGAGCCAGTCTTACTCAAGTTTTTGGCTGATCTTAGTGAACTCCACTAGACCAGCCTCCATTGGCAGGGTGAGCTCCCCAGCTGAGATCATCAGTCTACAGTCCTCATATGTGTGGTCCGTCACTGGCACACCCAGGGCCCTGTACACACATAGGGATAGCATTGAAGAGATGGGTAAGAATAGACATAAGGAAGCTATTATTAAATGCTGTAATACCATTCACACACACACTTACTGGGCCATAACATTTCGTACTCTCCTGGCGAACAGCACAGGTCTTTTCTTTTCCTCCTCAGTAGGGGTAACTGGAGGAAGAAACTGGAGGAGAGGGCAAAGGCCAAAACAGGGACTAATCAGGAAGTACAGGCTAACTGGAAGGCTACCTAGATAAGGTCTTTATAACACATCCATAAGCCATACATAACACCTTTATAAACCATACATAACACATAGGTACTGCTAATGAATGTGTTATGAAGTCATTATCTCTTGGCCTTCTAAGTAAGTATTCCTGTGTAGTGTGTTAATACTAACCTCTATCTCTACATTGGTGTAGAGCTGAGACAGAGTGAGAAGCAGCAGGGTTTTCCTGAAAGAACATCACCACAAATCATCATCACCTCTATTCAAAGGGCATAATGGTAATCCCATACAACAAGATTGAAATGTAAGCCCACTAAACTGAAAAACAATTCATCGCTCAACAGTGAAAATCTCTATTCCCAGAGTTTGAGGCCTAACTATGGCGCATGAGGAGAAGTTACAGGAACATAGTTGCAATGTGAGAGACTGTACAGAAAACAACAGGGGAAATGTAGCGTCGAAGCGTTGAGGCAACACTGATGATTGTAATCCACTGAGTGCACTGCAGACTTACGAGCTGAAGCCTTGCCAAGTCCAAGTCACAGTGTCCAGTCTGTTGGGATATCTCATGACCACAGGCTGCACCGGGACCCCAGGGACGAAGGCACCTAACAGGGAGAGAGGGACAGAGTGAGACCCTACTGACCTCCAGCACCAGCACTGACTACTATTCTAACTTAATGAGCACACACACACACACGACCTATATGTGCAAACACAGGAGCACAGACAGTCTACTAATTGGACAGAGTGCAGCCGATGACAACTCATTTACCCACAGTACACGTCCAACCAATAACAAGACCAGAAGCTGGATTCATCTAACCCTGATCAATATACCAATAGGTACTGTAAGGAAGCCACTAGTATTTGGTCTGTGGGTTTGGCTATTGGCACTGTAGTAGAACAAAATAATTCAGTTAGATGCAAATGTCTATGCAAAAACTGTAACATGCCATAGAGTGTAATTGATGGTCATTTCCTTCTGAAATTCATTAGCACACCGTGCAATCTATTCCATGACACTATGGCTACTGTTCTGTTTCAGGAAGTAATGGATACCCTCAGGCCCCTTCACTCTGGAGAAGCCCATTGTGTGTGCATCAGGTGACTGACCACACAATGAGGCACATAGCATGTAGCATACTGGGAGTAAATGAAGAGGTGTTGTGTCAAAACAATTATAACAGTGTTACTTCCGTCCCGCTCCTCGCCCCAACCTGGGCTTGAACCAGGAACCCTCTGCACACATCGACAACAGTCACCCTCGAAGTATCATTACCTATCGCTCCACAAAAGCCACAGCCCTTGCAGAGCAATGGAAACAACTACTTTAAGGTCTCAGAGCGGGTGAAGTCACTGATTGGAACTCTACTAGGGTGCACAGCTAACTAGCTAATCATTTCACACCGGTTACACAAGCACCCCAGAAAGAAGCTAAATGAAAACCATTCTGCAACCGCATGATGGCCCTATCTCTGCCATTTGTTTACAAGTGAATTTGCATTAAGTAAATGACACCACTAGTGTGGATGGTACTGTGTGTCTCTCCCAGCAGACTGCCTGGAAGGCTGTCTGTCTCCACTATAAACAAATGACAACCAGCCTGTTAAGTGGTAATACAACATGGACATTGTAGGGTCCCACATGATGTTCATACCCTATCAACAGTACACTGTTTGGTATAAGTTGATACCTTGGATCCACACAAAGGTGTTTCTACTCCTATTTAAAAACAAACATGGTAGTGAAGTTCAACCTACCTTGTTTGAAAGTGATGAGACATGAGCGATTTGTACAAGTCCCCTCAGGGAAGACCAGGATCTGGAACATAAATAACTAAATGTTTATTTTAGGAAAGAGATACCTAGTCAGTTGTAAAACTGAAATGTGTCTTCTGCATTTAATCCAATCCCTCTGAATCAGAGAGGTGCGGGGGGCTGCCTTAATCAACATCCATGTCTTCGGTGCCCAGGGAACAGTGGGTTAACTGCCTTGCTCAGTGGCAGAATGACAGAATTTTACCTTGTCAGCTCGGGGATTTGATCCAGCAACCTTTCGGTTACTGGCCCAATGTTCAAAACCACTAAGCTACCACCACTGACAATGTAGATGGATCTAGTCCAGAGTTTCATTCTATGCTGAATGAAGCAGACTTTCTGTCACAAAGAAGAAGCAACAGAAATTGTGTTTGAAGGATATGTCACGCGAGAGAAAGTTTACAAGGCAAATTCTTGGTTTGAAAAGGCGTGATGTTTCATTCCCAAGCTCCTTGTCAGACTACTAGCTAGACAAGACATGATAAATTATGATAAAACATTTCAAATGGCTGTGTGTATGTGTATGTGTTTAACTATACTTGTGGGGAACAGAGGTCCCCACATGAATAGTAAATGAAGAAATAAAATGGACCCTCTGGGGACATTGTGTTAGTCCCCACAAGATCAAATGGTATTTATGGGGGGTTTAGGGTTAAGGTCAGAATTAGTGTTAGAATTAGGTTGAGGGTTAGGAGCTAGAGCTAGAGTTAGGGGTTAGGGAAAATAGGATTTTGAATGGGACTGAATTGTGTGTCCCCACAAGGTTATTCAAGACTGTGTGTGTGTATATGCATGCGACAGACCTGTGGCCAGTGGCCTCCAGACTTGGCTCTGCTGTCTATCTCCATAATGGTGTTCTTACGGGAGTCTGGGTCCTGTCTGGAGACCAGCACCGGCTGGAGACACCGCACAAACCCTGGATGGAGAAAGGAAACACACATCATAAACTCACACACTAGTGCTGAGCAATTAGTGTTTTTTACTGTTTCGATTATGATAAAAAAATGTAAGATTAAATGCACTATGCATTATGTGGGTTGAATGCCGTTACACAGAATAAAACAATTAATAAAAGTCCCATGATGGTAGTGACTGCACATTACTGCTTATCACTTATTAACCATCATTTATTCACATTACTTTAATAAAATATTTCAGTTGTTGTGTATATTACATTTGTTTTATTTGATGGCTTCATTATTTCATTCCAAGTCATCTCATCTCTAGAGTTGCTACCTATGCTGTCTGACAAAATCACTATTTTGTAGTTCTTCAAAGTAAATAAGACATACTTTATGACTGCTGAATACCAACTATCAATCACTAAAATCATGTATTTTTGTCTCACGAAGCAACATCTGCTCTCTATATCACCTCAAGATCTCGCATTCTTCTGTCTTCCGTTGAAGGCGTAAAATAACCACGTTTTATGCACTAAGCTACATATAATATTGGTCTGTTGGAAACTACAACTCCCTACTACATCACACAGTTCATGCTGGATCTGATTTATCTCTAGAGAATGTATGAGAATGTATGCAATGTACGCATTGAGCTCACAGAAGAAAAAAAATTACGAAATGGAAATGAAATAATTGAATCACTGTTGGTCAATTAGTTGTTAAAATTGTCAGTTAATCGCTCAGCACTAACACACACCATTACAGGCTAGAGGCACCGCACAAACCCTGGAGAGAGGAAACACACACATCAGATAAACACTAACGGATATTAAATCTGCAAACAGAATCAGCATAAATACCCACACTTATCGCTGACAGACCCACACACACTGATCGCTGACTCACAAACACACACTCTAAAAAAATAAACTAACCCTAACCCTCTACTAAAACCCCGGACAGAAACAACACTCACTGCCGAATATAGGAGTGGCGAGGTTCTCAGTGCGGGACACAGTGGAGGGCAGGCCTGCTACGATGCACACAATGCCATCAAAGAAGGTGGAGTGTGGGGCCACAGCCAGAATGGGGGCCTCTGCACTGCTCACCTGCTGGCCCTTCACCACCACCCTGAAGCCCATGAAGAAGTAGTAGGACCTCCCCAGGAACGCCATCACACGCCGACACATGAACCTGGGGAACCAGAGAGTCAAACATCAACAGACATGTAGCATGAAACTATACAGATTAAACTAACAGTTGTATACTATCAGGAATATTCACCTAGAGACACTGAACATGGATACATATAGCCTACATCTGAATGGACCAATATTACAGTCAACATAGATCTGTGTGTTGTCAGGACCTCAACTTAGCCTTTTGATGGTCAGTAGTACTGTACTAAGTTGTTATGAGCTAAGTTGGTGCTGCATGTTCATCAGCTAGTTAGTGTTAACATCTATCAAATAAAACAGACCGGAACACGAGCGATAATCAACCAGCAGCTGCATGTAGCTGTGGTCACGTCATATCAACACATACAATCAAAGAGAGAGGGAAGTGGGCTGCTTTTGAGTCACAGAAGAACACATTTGGTTTATTTATCATGTGTTGCATCAGGCCTCATGTAACATATCTCTATGACACCCTCCATTCTGAGGAAATAAAGAAGAAGAGGTAGATAGTGTTTCGTTCGATACAGACAAGATCTAATGAAGACTGCTTCAGCTACACTCAAACGGGACAGTTTTATCTCTATCTCTGCATTCAAAGACTCAATCATTTACACTTACTGACACTTGTGGCTGCTTTGAGTGATGTATTGTTGTCTCCTACTTCTTGCCCTTTGTGCTGTTTTATGCACCTAATAATGTTTGTACCATGTTTGTGCTGCTACCATGTCGTGTTGCTGCCATGTTGTGTCGCTATCGTGTTGTTGTCATGTTGTGTTACTACCATGCTGCGTTGTCATGTGTTGCTGCCATGCTGTGTTGTCGTCTTAGGTCTCTCTTTATGTAGTGTTGTGGTGTCTCTCTTGTCGTGATGTGTGTTTTGTCTTACTTTTTAAAATTTATCCCAGCCCCTGTCTCTGCAGGAGGCCTTTTGCCTCTTGGTAGGCCATCATTTTAAATAACAATTTGCTCTTAGCTGACTTGATTTGTTAAATAAACATTAAACAAAAACAAATAAATAAATACACAGAAAGGGCTGATGTAGGCTACATTCCTTAAAACGTCTACAGGATCTGTGTCCCCCCACAGGACAGTTAATGTGATTAGCATGAGGTGATTAGCATTTAAGCTTTCAAAGCTTAAATTCGTGTTAATATAACTGCACTGTCCAATTTACAGTAGCTATTACAGTGAAATAATACCATGCTATTGTTTGAGAGTGCACAATTATGGACTTGAAAATGTATTAATAAACCAATTAGGCACATTTGGGCAGTCTTGATACAATATTTTTAACAGATATGCAATGGTTCAATGGATCAGTTTCAAACTTTGTACATACACTGCTTTGTACAAAACGCTTGTTTTTTTTCTAGTGGCCAAAATCTAAATTGCGCCTGGGCGGGAAAAATACATTATGGCCTTTCTCTTGCATTTCAAAGAGATGGTACAAAAACAACAGCTTGACAGTTCGTTTTTAGTTGAGGATGAACAAGAATTAAGTTAGTGTGAAATTACGTAGTTGTTACTCCTCCCTCCTTCCTGCATTTCTCAATGTGTGAAAATCCCACAGCTCTTGATGTATAGGGGCAATTCCATGGTAACAGAGTGATGCTGAGACAGATATTTCACTTTAAAATCTAGGTCAAACAAAAACAATGACTGCAAAGTTAAAGTTGCACTATGCAGGAATCTCTACGCCATTTCCTGGTTGCTAAAACTCTAATAGTTAGCCTAATTTCAGTTTATGTGACAAAATAAGCTAGTATAGTGTAGACAATCATTGTACCATCAAAACCGCTGTGACATATAGTTTCCATAATCAAAATAATAGTTTTTTCAGCTGTTTGAAACGGGTGTACAAAACCGAAAGTAATAGACGCAAAAACAAAACTTAACGGAAAGCATAGAAATAGTGCACATAGAACAGATCTACCAAATCCTATACTTGCTTTCAAGTAGAATGATAGATCTATAACTCATATTTCTATGTGAATTTGGTCCATCGCCCAAACATTTACATATTTTCACTTTAAACAAACCATACAACTATATGCACAATGACTACTTTGAACAATTTCCACAGAAAATGTTACAAAAACACAAAGTGCACATGCAACATTTGGTAAAAGAATGATGGTTTGTGCTGTGTGTGCAGTTCTGTTAATGTAGAAATGCCCCTACGCATCAAGAGCTGTGGGATTGAGAAACACAGGAAGGAGGGAGGAGTAACAACTACGTCATTTCACACTAACTTAATTCTTGTTCACCCTCAACAAAAAATGAACTGTCAAGCTGTTAAGGATTGTAGCCTACATCAGCTTGTACTGTGTAGCTGAAGCTGTCTTTATTAGATATTTGTCTGTATTGTCCAAAACACCAGCTAGCTCATCTTCTTTCCTGTCTCAAAACTCTGTTACCATGGAACTGTCCATATGCCTAACTACTTAAGTCATAAACAACAATGCTCTGTACATCCTCTGGAACTAATGACTAATGTACTCATAGTGGATGCATAGTTGAAATATAGTTATACATACAGACCAATGGCAGTATGTCAGTAGTGGCACAGGATGGTGTTTTGCAGTATATTTACCGTCTCCATCCGGTCATCGGTGCCACCGCTCCTTTGAGAGGGTGCATGAATGTTGTTATGACAGCAACAGGCCATGTTACCACGAGAACCAGAGTCAGGAAGATGGCACGGATAGGCACCAGGAAGATTCCCCGGAATACACACTGCAAAGAGAGAGAAAAAAACACATCACACACACACCAGTTTTTTTTTTTTTACAGATCTACAACGTGTTTAGGTTACAGACTTCATGCCACTGAAAGAGGGACTTTAAAGAGCCATTTTAAAACACATTTCCTAACCAACATATAATGCGCAACGATGCAACCATTGACCAAGGAATACGCACGTTATAGACTTTTCATTCTAGAAATTCACATGGTTGGAGGAATTTCTAGAGGGTACACAAATGCCTCCATTGTTTGTGTTACACAATAACAAGGCATTACAAAAGGATTGTCAGGGTTTCATCGGCTTAGATTAGCTATGTACCTGTACTGTATGCTATAGTCACGCACCACCAGACACACACACAGCGGAGGAGCTAGAGGACAACCTAGAACTGTTTACGTTTGAATACCAACCCCAGTTCCGTGACCGATAAATTAATGAGTTAATCGATTTATTTTACATTTTATACTCACTTTGATAATGTCAGGCGTGGCCAATTTCACCTCCTGCACAAAAGGATTAAGGACGGCGGGAAGAAACAGGGATTGCTGCCTGGGTAGCGCGAACACTCTCCGGGGAGTCATTCTTATCGCTCGGGTCGCGGTATGGCGTCAAGAAGCTTTAGAATTGCACAGTAGTTCTGCAATCACCCCACTTCCTCGATTCGAATCTTGCGAATTCTGTTCGCTCTCCGAATGCTGCGATAACATCGTTCACAACAACCGTAGAGCGAGGACGAGAGTGATCTGGCACTCTGCCTCGACTACTTTTAGGCCCCACCTACTGCACTGGGTTTACGTGGGATTGTAACCTTTTGCCTAGTGAGCAGTGGTGGGGTGAAAACACAAATATAATTACTTGACACATTGGAAAGAATTTACAAAAAAAACAGAGCAAATTAGAATGCTATTTGACCCTAAACAGAGTACACACGTCCTTTGACGGTGTACCGTCCCCTTTGACGGTGTAGTACACCGAGTACACAGTCCCCAGAGTACACCACCACTTTGACTGACCTAAAATTAAGGAAATCTTTGACTATGTATGCTGTACAGACTCAGTGAGCATAGCCTTGCTATTGAGAAAGGCCACCGAAGGCAGAACTGGCTCTCAAGAGAAGACAGGCTATGTGCACACTGCACACAAAATGAGGTGGAAACTGAGCTGCACTTCCTAACCTCCTGCCAAATGTATGACCATATTAGAGACACATATTTCCCTCAGATTACACAGACCCAAAAAGAATTTGAAAACAAATCCAATTTTGATAAACTCCCATATCTATTGGGTGAAATACCACAGTGTGCAATCACAGCAACAAGATTTGTGACCTGTTGCCACAAGAAAAGGGCAACCAGTGAAGAACAAACTCCATTGTAAATAAACCTATATTTATGTTAATTTATTTTCCCTTTTGTACTTTAACTATTTGCACACCATGCCAATAAAGCCCCTTACATTGAAATTGATTGGCTGAAATAAATGGTGTGAACAAGTCAAATATTCATGTTGAATTACAAAATGTATAATTCTGAAGCAACTTTACAAGATTGGTTAATGTACTTTAGGGTGGCATTCAATAGACTAGATATAGGGCCTAAAGAAAAGAAAACACAGAAATACCCATAGAAGAAAAAGAATAGTCATTGAGTTTTCTTTTCACAGCTTAGCAATTGGGGTCAAATTGTTGTGTTCATTTGTATGAAATTAACTAAGTCATATCTCCAGTGCAAAGGCATACTATGGCTGGCGTGATGACGTGCTCTGCTCAATAATAAAAACCACAACAAAGCGTTTTTCAGACCTTCATCCATCCACAAGATGTCACCTGTTAGTCAAATATGGCATTTACATTGACCACAGAGGTACCGAATGTAAGGGCCCTCAGAACGGCTCAACAAGGACCTGAATACAAATATACAGTATGAAGTGTACTTAAGAAAAAACGTTTTAGAACTACACCTATTTATAAACTATTAATTTACTGATTACAAATTGTGTACTAGTAGGCTACAGAAGGGCGTTTCTCACACACACACACACACACACACACATTTAACATGTATTGACCATCCATCTTTATTATTTTACAGACAGAGAATGACACATTGCACAAAGCATTATAAAAAAGCATACGAATCAAAACAAAATGACCAGTATCAAAACAACAATACAAAAAGATTAGTACACAATACTTCTGTGGTACTTCTCTTGTCATGACTCCATCATGCAACAACAAACCAGATACAGTCTCTAGGCAGCCCGTGCCTTTCATCTCCCTGTACCATCAGTGAAACAATAGACAGATCCTACAAAATTGAGAATTTGGTCTCCATATTTGTGCAGTACCCCTGTATAGTCTAATACAAAGTGCTAGCCCTATTTGAAGAATAAGGTGTGTCTATAAGTACTTACTTCTGAAAATAGTCTGAACAGAATGTAGAAAAACTGCATATCAAATATAGGATCATGCAAATAAGCATTTTCTATAAGCACCATTATCTGTCCAGACATATTGTGCAAATTCATATTTTCAAATGTATTCCACAACACTGAAATTACTATTGACTATTTCTCATTCTATTGCAGTATCATGTACTCTCTAGATTGCAGACATAGCAGTAAATATAGACAGCATTCATTCTTCAGATGATGCAATACTGCTCAGATGAAGCTACATTTATATAGGAGAATATCTTCCAGTACAACACTGCCTGTCTCTATGTAGTGTGGACATTCCTGATGTCTTGAGTTTCTAATAACAAACAACGGGCTAAAGAGATCAAAGTAAATCTGCATCATCATAACACATAAACTGATAATATCACACAGTAATATAATACAAAATCCTGTTGCCTATGTTCAGCCTGTGTAGATGGTCCCACGGTGTGTTAGAGGGTGTCTTTAGTTTCTAGGCTAGGGTGCAGGATAGGCTGGTTGGATAGGGATGGGGGAAATCAGTCCGCTGAGAGCTTAGCCAACGTCTATGCGTCTCACTGTTGCTTAGTGACAACCCAGCCAGTCCTTTGTAATCTCGCCCAGTTTGACGATCTTCAGGCTACTGTCATCCATTTTGAAGTAGTGGGCACCTTTGAAGAAGTAGGTGTCATCTGGAAAACACAAACATTATGACGAGACAAGGTACATCAAAATCATCACATTCAGTGCATCAAATATACATCTAATTCCACCTTGAGCAAGCCACGAGGCCTTACACACCAGAAGGGAAAATTCGAGCTGGTGTAAAATATGTCCCCTAGAAGCTTATATCTTAGTAACACACTATCGTCTCAGCCAGAGGAAGAGGACATGATGATGTCACTCGTCTCCTCAGTAAAAACACCCAATCAGGAATCAGCGGTGGAGGAGCTCAGGCTAATTAGAATGAAGACAGAGGTACCTCTGTGAAGCAGCACAGGCTGGCTCTATCAAACACTGTTTCTTAGTAGGGAAGATGTATAGTATATGTGTGTCAGAAGCAAGGGTATAAAAAAAACCTGGTTAACTGCCACAGACTTAAGATTTACCTCCTGTGTTATACTACTTCCTCCTCTTTCTACTCTCTCCACCTGCCTCTGCTCTCTCTCCTTGCTCTCTCTCTCCTCCTACCTCTACTCTCTCTCCTTGCTTTCTCGCTTTCCTCCTGCCTCTACTCAGTCCTTCTACTCTCTCGCCTTCTGCCTCTACTCTCTCTCCTTGCTTTCTCTCTCTCCTTCCGCCTCTACTCTCTCTCCTTATTCTCTCCTCCTGCCTCTACTCTCTCTCTTCCTGCCTCTACTCTCTCTCCTTGCTCTCTCCTCCTGCCTCTACTCTCCCTCCTTACTCTCTCCTCCTGCCTCTACTCTCTCTCCTTGCTCTCTCCTCCTGCCTCTACTCTCCCTCCTTACTCTCTCCTCCTGCCTCTACTCTCTCTCCTTACTCTCTCCTCCTGCCTCTACTCTCTCCTCCTGCCTCTACTCTCTCTCCTTACTCTCTCCTCTTGCCTCTACTCTCTCCTCCTGCCTCTACTCTCTCTCCTTACTCTCTCCTCCTGCCTCTACTCTCCCTCCTTACTCTCTCCTCCTGCCTCTACTCTCTCTCCTTACTCTCTCCTCCTGCCTCTACTCTCCCTCCTTACTCTCTCCTCCTGCCTCTACTCTCGCTCCTTACTCTCTCCTCCTGCCTCTACTCTCTCTCCTTATTCTCTCCTCCTGCCTCTACTCTCTCTCCTCCTGCCTCTACTCTCTCTCCTTGCTCTCTCCTCCTGCCTCTACTCTCTCCTCCTGCCTCTACTCTCTCTCCTTACTCTCTCCTCCTGCCTCTACTCTCCCTCCTTACTCTCTCCTCCTGCCTCTACTCTCTCTCCTTACTCTCTCCTCCTGCCTCTACTCTCCCTCCTTACTCTCTCCTCCTGCCTCTACTCTCGCTCCTTACTCTCTCCTCCTGCCTCTACTCTCTCTCCTTATTCTCTCCTCCTGCCTCTACTCTCTCTCCTCCTGCCTCTACTCTCTCCTTGCTCTCTCCTCCTGCCTCTACTCTCCCTCCTGCCTCTACTCTCTCTCCTCCTGCCTCTACTCTCTCCTTGCTCTCTCCTCCTGCCTCTACTCTCCCTCCTTACTCTCTCCTCCTGCCTCTACTCTCTCTCCTTGCTCTCTCCTCCTGCCTCTACTCTCCCTCCTTACTCTCTCCTCCTGCCTCTACTCTCTCTCCTTACTCTCTCCTCCTGCCTCTACTCTCTCCTCCTGCCTCTACTCTCTCTCCTTACTCTCTCCTCTTGCCTCTACTCTCTCCTCCTGCCTCTACTCTCTCTCCTTACTCTCTCCTCCTGCCTCTACTCTCCCTCCTTACTCTCTCCTCCTGCCTCTACTCTCTCTCCTTACTCTCTCCTCCTGCCTCTACTCTCCCTCCTTACTCTCTCCTCCTGCCTCTACTCTCACTCCTTACTCTCTCCTCCTGCCTCTACTCTCTCTCCTTATTCTCTCCTCCTGCCTCTACTCTCTCTCCTCCTGCCTCTACTCTCTCTCCTTGCTCTCTCCTCCTGCCTCTACTCTCCCTCCTTACTCTCTCCTCCTGCCTCTACTCTCTCCTCCTGCCTCTACTCTCTCCTTACTCTCTCCTCCTGCCTCTACTCTCCCGCCTTACTCTCTCCTCCTGCCTCTACTCTCTCCTCCTGCCTCTACTCTCTCTCCTTACTCTCTCCTCTTGCCTCTACTCTCTCCTCCTGCCTCTACTCTCTCTCCTTACTCTCTCCTCCTGCCTCTACTCTCCCTCCTTACTCTCTCCTCCTGCCTCTACTCTCTCTCCTTACTCTCTCCTCCTGCCTCTACTCTCCCTCCTTACTCTCTCCTCCTGCCTCTACTCTCCCTCCTTACTCTCTCCTCCTGCCTCTACTCTCTCTCCTTACTCTCTCCTCCTGCCTCTACTCTCTCCTCCTGCCTCTACTCTCTCCTAACTCTCTCCTCCTGCCTCTACTCTCCCGCCTTACTCTCTCCTCCTGCCTCTACTCTCCCTCCTTACTCTCTCCTCCTGCCTCTACTCTCTCTCCTTACTCTCTCCTCCTGCCTCTACTCTCTCCTCCTGCCTCTACTCTCTCTCCTTACTCTCTCCTCTTGCCTCTACTCTCTCCTCCTGCCTCTACTCTCTCTCCTTACTCTCTCCTCCTGCCTCTACTCTCCCTCCTTACTCTCTCCTCCTGCCTCTACTCTCTCTCCTTACTCTCTCCTCCTGCCTCTACTCTCCCTCCTTACTCTCTCCTCCTCCCTCTACTCTCTCTCCTCCTGCGTCTGCTCTCTCTCCTCCTGCATCTGCTCCCTCTCCTTGCTCTCTCTCCTCCTGCCTATCGGGCGTGCAATGATGTACAATGATGTCAGAGGGAATAAAACAGTTTTGGTTGTTTTAAGTAACGTCTTTGTTGTTGTAATTTCTAAACAGACGTGGCAGTTTCACCACTAAGGATTCCAGCTTTAAGGACAGGTGCCAGTTCATAATGAGAGGACTGGCTGGGTCAGGTTGGGTTCTAACTGCCAGGAATGTAAGCCTGCAGCCAGTGGTGTGTCAGTACAGCTCAGACTGAAGCAGGAAGCAGTGCTCCCTCCATGTTCACACAGGCCCCAGCTACCTCTCTCTCTTCCAGTTGACATCTCTCTCTCTATTTCTCTCTTCAGTAGATATCCCACTGGGCACACACTGGTTGAAGCAACATTGTTTCCACGTCAGTTCAATGAAATTACATTGAACCAAAGTGGAATAGACGTTGAATTGACAACTGTGTCCAGTGGGTATCTCTCTCTATATCCCTCTCTCCCCCTCTCTACCCCCCCCCTCTCTCTCTCTCTCTCTCTCCTCTCTCTCCCTCTATCCCCCTGCTCTGTGTGTGTGGTGATGTCACTCTAAGCGATGTTCAATAAAGTATCTATTATACAGTATTGTATTGTAGTATGCTTACCGATGCCATTCAGACTAAAGGCAGAGTCAATGCCGTCTGGGATTCCATTCCAGGAGTCAGCGATGAGCTTGGGGAAGCCAGGGTCCATCTTCTTCTTGGCTTCATTGTACCTGTAGGGGCACATTAACACACAGAGGCCATGATATCAATGTTTAGTCATGAGTACATGATACTATGTTAGTCTGTTAGGTACGAGAAGATTGGGCCGTTTTGGTTGACAAATCACAGCAGTCATGCAAGAGTTAAGTACATACAGCAACAGTATCTTACATTATCCCTGTATTAGGTAAGAGCAGAGTGAGCTGTTTTAACAGTCCAGTGGAAGCTAAGGTCTCTAATTAAAAGCAGACATGGCTCAGCACAGCAGCACACCAACACATCAACACACAGTGACGTCTATAGAATTAGACTTTAAAGTAATTCTAATTCTATAGCGACGTCATCGTTACAATCCTGAGTGGATCAGACACAGGCTTTGGTAGGGGTTGTATTGTGGTGACTCACCTCCAGAACTTGTCTCCAGCGAACAGGTAGGTCTTCTGGCTCTTTCCAAAGGAGAAGGCTGCGTCAATGCCTTTCAGGTCTGTGGGCAGGCCTATAGAGGAGATTCTCTTGGGGTAGCCTTTCTCTATCTGGTCTGCATTGAAGATCCACATCTCATTGCCTATATGAGAGAGAGGAGGGGAGAGATGGCAAATGAGCACAGGTCAAGATGCTCCCAGGGAAGGGTTTGTGAGGATAGAGTTTCTCTAAACTGTTATCTTTTCACTAGCCACAGAGAGACAATGATCATAGGAGTTGGCAAGACAGCACAAACAGATCTGGGGCCAGGCTAACATTTGATCATATCTTGTGGTTAGGGAGGACTGGATAAATGATTGAGGAAATGTGACTCATAGCTTTACAATTGAAGGGCTGGATGGAAAATAAATGGTTCTGTTCTACAAGGCCAAGCATTAATCTTCTTAAATAGAGACACTATGTTTTGGAAGAGCTCTGATTTCATGGTCTTATAGGAGATGGAGTTGTCTAAAGGAGAATGGCATGCTACTACAATGCATGGCATGTATTATAAACCACTAATAACTACTTACAGTACTAATGTCCAAAATGTCCAAACCACACACTAGCAGTATACTTGACTGAAATACTAAAAGACACACTTATGATTCTCCTAACGGTGAACTTCTTAGAAATAGGATGTTATTTACTGGAAATTGTCACAGCCGTTTAACGGTGATAGAGAGAGGAAAACGCCATGAAAATGTCATTGTGTGTTTTTCTGATCAAGTCAATAAGCACAACAATGAACTGCATATATGCAAGCGTGTATTCCTGGATTGTTCTCCTGGGTATCAACAGTGAATGACAACTAATCTACATACTCTCCCATACATACAAAAAAAAACTGTATGTATTAGGGTTGAATGGCGGGAAACCGGTTACCGAGATTTACTACTCCCCTTTCCCGGGATAAATACAGTAACTGTGAGAAACCTGTAAATTATAATATATTATTTATATGAACAGCATGGCGTGAAATGGAATTGTTAAATGATTTGCAATTTCTTAATCTGGCTATTCTACGGCCTCTGAATGGTGAATCAACGCTCAGGGTGGGGACAGACAGCCCATCTCAGGGTGGGGACAGACAGCCCATCTCAGGGTGGGGACAGACAGCCCATCTCAGTATGGAGCGCAGTTCACAGTGCATGTAGACCTATCATCTCATCATGGTCACTTTTTTTCTTGTGACAGGGAGGCCTACATTTGCTACAGCATAGTCGATGCTCAGTAATATAAAGACTGAATGCACCTCAAATTTACCCATCTCCATCTGGCTTTCAGGGGTCACCTTGTTTTTTAACTGTAAAGATAGAACATATTTTGTATTGCAGCTGCAGCTGCAGAGTTTTAAAACAGCCTGTCACTCGAATATCGTTGCTTTAAAATCAGTGCACGCGCAGTCTTTCTCTCTCTCCATCAACTCCATTCAAAATAGATCATCCTGTTCTAGATTGATATACAGCCCTATATATAGATGTCCTTGCCTACCTCTATCAGGTAATACATTCAATGAGGTATTAATCTTATATTTAGCTAATTAATGATGGGTTATGCATAATAAGCTTATAACTTATAGCCTCTGTCTCTTGCGCAATATGCTAGCACCTCTGCTCCCCTGGTCTCCTTAAAAAACAGAGTCCCATGCAGGAAATGGAGTCCCATGCAGGAAAAGCTAGACTAGAATAGCTTGCTGGACAATAGACAATTATACCAGTAGACTAATCGAAGAGGGACGCAAGCTCTTTTTTTGCTGAATGTTAAATACAGCAGCCAATAGAACTCACAGGTAGTTTGAAAGAAGAGTGAACTCACGATGGCGGTAGGTTATAGCAGTTATTTATTCAGACCCATAACCATTCAATCTTCATGAAGAGAAGTGAAAGCCTTCTGCATCTAATTCTGGTCCTATATTACTCAAGGATGTCATTAGAATGATGAAGATAGGGGACATCAAAACTTATTTCATTTAACTGTTGAAAGCGAGGAAGGAATGAAGCGTCAGCCTACTAATTATACAAATCCCAAAATTAGAATCACATTTCTAGGCTATACTTTAACTTTGTAGGCCACATGTGCTGCTTCAGAATTGCATGTTCTATTCCGCTTTATCATGGTTTGAATGATGTGCGTAATTCCGGTCCATATAATACAGTATAATACAATACAGTACAGTAATACAGTTCACACTCAAAAAGATTAGCCTACGGGAGATAGTTTCATTTATCTACCAAAGAGAGCATATAGCTAGCTACAACTAATGGGAATTTATTGGATAACGGCACAATTATTTGGCCGTTTTTGGGTTCGGGTTCATTAAATGTATTTATTATATGGCTCGTCAGGCTCAGGTAGCATCAGGTTTTAATCTTCATGCTGATCAAAGCTCTAATCAAATCCAGACATATTTATATTCTTTATGATGCTTTTCAATGACACTTCCGGTTTTAACAGGAATTACCAGGTTACCCGGGAGAAAAGTGATTTATTCTCGGGATGGAACATTTGTAAAATACCGGAAAAATATTCAACCTTATTATGTATGTATGTATGTATGTATGTATGTATGTATGTATGTATGTAATGTATGTATGTATGTATGTACAGTGCATTCGGAAAGTATTCAGACCTCTTGACTTTTTCACATTTTGTTACGTTACAGCCTTATTCTAAAATTGATTAAATTGTGTTTTTCCCTCAACAATCTACACACAATACTCCATAATGACAAAGCAAAAAGGGGACATTCAGATACTGTCCTGAAGCCACATCTGTGTTGTCTTGGCTGTGTGCTAAGGGTCGTTGTCCTGTTTGAAGGGGAACCTTCGCCCCAGTCTGAGGTCCTGAGCACTCTGGGGCAGGTTTTCATCAAGGATCTCTCTGTACTTTGCTCCGTTCATCTTTGACTCGATCCTGACTAGTCTCCCAGTTCCTGCCGCTGAAAAACATCCTCACAGCATGATGCTGCCACCACCATGCTTCACCGTAGGGATGGTGCCAGGTTTCCTCCAGACGTGACGCTTGGCATTCAGGCCAAAGAGTTCAGTCTTGGTTTCATCAGACCAGAGAATCTTGTTTCTCATGGTCTGAGAGTCTTTAGGTGCCTTTTGGCAAACTCCAAGCGGGGTATCATGTGGCTTTTACTGAGGAGTGGCTTCCGTCTGGCCACTCTACCATAAAGGCCTGATTGGTGGAGTGCTGCAGAGATGGTTGTCCTTCTGGAAGGTTCTCCCATCTCCACAGAGGAACTCTAGAGCTCTGGTCACCTCCCTGACCAAGGCCCTTCTCCACCGATTGCTCAGTTTGGCCAGGCGGCCAGCTCTAGGAAAAGTCTTGGTGGTTCCAAACTTCTTCCATTTAAGAATGATGGAGGCCACTGTGTTCTTGGGGACTTGCAATGTTGCAGAATTTTTTTGGTACCCTTCCCCAGATCTGTGCCTCGCCACAATCCTGTCATGGAGCTCTATGGACAATTCCTTCGACATCATGGCTTGGTTTTTGCTCTGACATGCACTGTCCACTGTGGGACCTTATATAGACAGGTTTGTGCCTTTCCAAATCATGTCCGAAACGGCACAGTGATGCCGAAACGTTGGTGATTTACCCAATAAATGACTGGGAGTTTATATATGGAGTGTGCGACTCTCTTTATTTTTATAGTTTATTCGCCGTTCGTCCACACAAAACAATGTTTCTGGGTGTGCGCCAGCTCATGTTTTTCAATCAATTGAATTTACTACAGGTGGACTCCAATCAAGTTGTAGAAACATCTCAAGGATAATCAATATAAACAGGATGCACCTAAGCTTCATTTCGAGTCGCATAGAAAGGGTCTGAATCCTTATGTAAATAAGGTTTTTCAGTTTTTTATTTTTTATAAATTCCCCCCCAAAATCTAAAAACCTGTTTTCGCTTTGTCATTATGGGATATTGTGTGTTTAAAAAAAAATACAATTTTAGAATAAAGCTGTAACATTACAAAATGTGGAAAAAGTCAAGGGGTCTGAATACTTTCCCAATGCACTGTATCTCAACGGTGGATGACACAACTCAGTCTCCCATACATACATTACCTGCAAAGAACACAGTCTTCTCCTCCAGTGGGTTCTCATAGGCAGCGTCGATGGTGACAGGGAGCTCATGCCAGTAGGTGGCTACCAGCATGGGACCTGAAGGCTTGCCCCGGAAGTTGGTTGACCTGAATATGAACCTGATAGAGAGAGCAGAGAGAGGAGTTACCTACTGGTTCAAATCATGTCTATCCTATATCCTGTATATCTATCCTACCCTGCCTTTCTAAGGTCTTCGAAAGCCAAGTCAACAAACAGATTACCGACCATTTCGAATCCCACCATACCTTCTCCGCTATGCAATCTGGTTTCAGAGCTGGTCATGGGTGCACCTCAGCCACGCTCAAGGTCATAAACGATATCTTAACCGCCATCGATAGGAAACAATACTGTGCAGCCGTATTCATTGACCTGGCCAAGGCTTTTGACTCTGTCAATCACCACATCCTCATCGGCAGACTCGACAGCCTTGGTTTCTCTAATGATTGCCTCGCCTGGTTCACCAACTACTTCTCTGGTCGAGTTCAGTGTGTCAAATCGGAGGGTCTGTTGTCCGGGCCTCTGGCAGTCTCTATGGGGGTGCCACAGGGTTCAATTCTTGGACCGACTCTCTTCCCTGTATATATCAATGATGTCGCTCTTGCTGCTGGTGATTCTCTGATCCACCTCTACGCAGACAACACTATTCTGTATACTTCTGGCCCTTCTTTTGACACTGTGTTAACAACCCTCCAGGCGAGCTTCAATGCCATACAACTCTCCTTCCGTGGCCTCCAATTGCTCTTAAATACAAGTAAAACTAAATGCATGCTCTTCAACCGATCGCTGCCTGCACCTGCCCGCCTGTCCAACATCACTACTCTGGACGGCTCTGACTTAGAATATGTGGACAACTACAAATACCTAGGTGTCTGGTTAGACTGTAAACTCTCCTTCCAGACTCACATCAAACATCTCCAATCCAAAGTTAAATCTAGAATTGGCTTCCTATTCCGCAACAAAGCATCCTTCACTCATGCTGCCAAACATACCCTTGTAAAACTGACCATCCTACCAATCCTCGACTTAGGTGATGTCATTTACAAAATAGCCTCCAAAACCCTACTCAATAAATTGGATGCAGTCTATCACAGTGCCATCCGTTTTGTCACCAAAGCCCCATATACTACCCACCACTGCGACCTGTACACTCTCGTTGGCTGGCCCTCGCTTCATACTCGTCGCCAAACCCACTGGCTCCAGGTCATCTACAAGACCCTGCTAGGTAAAGTCCCCCCTTATCTCAGCTCGCTGGTCACCATAGCAGCACCTACCTGTAGCACGCGCTCCAGCAGGTATATCTCTCTGGTCACCCCCAAAACCAATTCTTCCTTTGGCCGCCTCTCCTTCCAGTTCTCTGCTGCCAATGACTGGAATGAACTACAAAAATCTCTGAAACTGGAAACACTTATCTCCCTCAGTAGCTTTAAGCACCAGCTGTCAGAGCAGCTCATAGATTACTGCACCTGTACATAGCCCATCTATAATTTAGCCCAAACAACTACCTCTTTACCTACTGTATTTATTTATTTATTTTGCTCCTTTGCACCCCATTATTTCTATCTCTACTTTACACTTTCTTCCACTGCAAACCAACCATTCCAGTGTTTTTTATTTTATTTTTTTACTTGCTATATTGTATTTACTTCGCCACCATGGCCTTTTTATATTTTTATTTATTTATATATATATTTTGTTTGCCTTCACCTCCCTTATCTCACCTCACTTGCTCACATTGTATATAGACTTATTTTTCACTGTATTATTGACTGTATGTTTGTTTTACTCCATGTGTAACTATGTGTTGTTGTATGTGTCGAACTGCTTTGCTTTATCTTGGCCAGGTCGCAATTGTAAATGAGAACGTGTTCTCAATTTGCCTACCTGGTTAAATAAAGGTGAAATAAATAAATAAATAAAATAAATGTAAGAGGGGGCAGAGAGGAGAGGAGAGAGGGGGAGAAAGGGGGGGGTCAGGTGAAGGGAGAGTAGAGGGCAGTAGGGAAGAGAGGAGAGGGGGGAAGGGGGAGGGGAGACGGGAGAGAAGCAGTGAGAAAGGGGAGAAGGAAAGAGGCAAGGAGAGAGGAGAGAGGAGGGAAAGAGAGAGGGGAGAGGGGAAAGAGAGAGGAGAGGAGGGAAGGGGGAAAGAGAGAGGGGAGAGGGGAAAGAGGGAAAGAGAGGGGAGAGGAGGGAAGGGGGAAAGAGAGAGGGGAAAGAGGGGAAAGAGAGAGGAGAGGAGGGAAGGGGGAAAGAGAGAGGGGAGAGGGGAAAGTGAAGGGCAGTAAGAGATGTGAGAGGGGAAAGTAATAGGGAAAGAGAGAGAGGGGCAGTAAGTGAGAGGGAGAGTTTCAGCAGCCCAGGCAGCGAAGCCACAATAGCCTGATTCATTCAGCATCTGGTTCTTGTTAGGACTGGGGTTTATCGAAGCCAAGGGAACAAGACCCATCTTGCCCAGATTTCCAACAGGCAGCTGCATGAGCAACAACAGCAGCAGCAGCTCCCCAAGTCTTTTCCATTGACCTATTTTTCAAAGAGCCAGATATTTCTCAGATAGATAAAGCCTGTTAATGGTTATAAAATGCTATGCAGATATGGACAAAGTAGTCATATGATGATCTGCTATAGCAATCTATTCAAGGTAGAGGTATGTTTAATTAGTCCCACAAAACAAGCCAACCTGACCCTAAATCAGACAGGAAGACAATCCATGTCCACCTCTGATTGTGAGATTACAGGAAATCATATACCTGGGTCACAGAGATTACATCATTTCACTCATTCTTGTCACATTCTGGATGCATATGTAATACACTTCCTGCATAAGATGCAGCCAGAGAGGTTGGAGAAACCTAGCTAGCAGGGCTGTCTGTGTTCAGTGTCTGAATCCCATACAGATCCACCTCATCACCGGCAAAACCGGCCGTGATTGGGCCCAGCGTCGTCTGGGTTTGGCCGGCGTAGGCCGTCATTGTAAATAAGAATTTGTTCTTAACTGACTTGCCTAGTTAAATAAACTTTCAATAAAACAATCACTAGGCCAGTGAACAGTGACAGTGTGCGTGGGTTCAGTTAAGTGGATTATTCTGCAGACTTCCCACTCAGCCCTGTGCTGAGACATTGACTGTAAACAAGGTGCTGAGCACACAGTGAAGTTAGACCACCAGCATGTCTTACTCATCCTTCATGTCCAGATCTGCTTTCCATCACCATGCTGAGACAGGAGAGATTAGAGAGAGGATTCTACCTACACCAGAGAGATTAGAGAGAGGATTCTACCTACACCAGAGAGATTAGAGAGAGGATTCTACCTACACCAGAGAGATTAGAGAGAGGATTCTACCCACACCAGAGAGATTAGAGAGAGGATTCTACCTACACCAGAGAGATTAGAGAGAGGATTCTACCTACACCAGAGAGATTAGAGAGGATTCTACCTACACCAGAGAGATTAGAGAGGATTCTACCCACACCAGAGAGATTAGAGAGAGGATTCTACCTACACCAGAGAGATTAGAGAGAGGATTCTACCTACACCAGAGAGATTAGAGAGAGGATTCTACCTACACCAGAGAGATTAGAGAGAGGATTCTACCTACACTAGAGAGATTAGAGAGGATTCTACCTACACCAGAGAGATTAGAGAGAGGATTATACCTACACCAGAGAGATTAGAGAGAGGATTCTACCTACACCAGAGAGATTAGAGAGAGGATTCTACCTACACCAGAGAGATTAGAGAGAGGATTCTACCTACACCAGAGAGATTAGAGAGGATTCTACCTACACCAGAGAGATTAGAGAGAGGATTCTACCTACACCAGAGAGATTAGAGAGAGGATTCTACCTACACCAGAGAGATTAGAGAGAGGATTCTACCTTCACCAGAGAGATTAGAGAGAGGATTCTACCTTCACCAGAGAGATTAGAGAGGATTCTACCTTCACCAGAGAGATTAGAGAGAGGATTCTACCTTCACCAGAGAGATTAGAGAGAGGATTCTACCTTCACCAGAGAGATTAGAGAGAGGATTCTACCTACACCAGAGAGATTAGAGAGAGGATTCTACCTTCACCAGAGAGATTAGAGAGAGGATTCTACCTACACCAGAGAGATTAGAGAGAGGATTCTACCTACACCAGAGAGATTAGAGAGAGGATTCTACCTACACCAGAGAGATTAGAGAGAGGATTCTACCTACACCAGAGAGATTAGAGAGAGGATTCTACCTACACCAGAGAGATTAGAGAGAGGATTCTACCTACACCAGAGAGATTAGAGAGAGGATTCTACCTACACCAGAGAGATTAGAGAGGATTCTACCTTCACCAGAGAGATTAGAGAGAGGATTCTACCTACACCAGAGAGATTAGAGAGAGGATTCTACCTACACCAGAGAGATTAGAGAGGATTCTACCTACACCAGAGAGATTAGAGAGGGGATTCTACCCACACCAGAGAGATTAGAGAGAGGATTCTACCTACACCAGAGAGATTAGAGAGAGGATTCTACCTACACCAGAGAGATTAGAGAGAGGATTCTACCTACACCAGAGATATTAGAGAGATGATTCTACCTTCACCAGAGAGATTAGAGAGAGGATTCTACCTTCACCAGAGAGATTAGAGAGGATTCTACCTTCACCAGAGAGATTAGAGAGAGGATTCTACCTTCACCAGAGAGATTAGAGAGAGGATTCTACCTTCACCAGAGAGATTAGAGAGAGGATTCTACCTACACCAGAGAGATTAGAGAGAGGATTCTACCTTCACCAGAGAGATTAGAGAGAGGATTCTACCTACACCAGAGAGATTAGAGAGAGGATTCTACCTACACCCGAGAGATTAGAGAGAGGATTCTACCTACACCAGAGAGATTAGAGAGAGGATTCTACCTACACCAGAGAGATTAGAGAGAGGATTCTACCTACACCAGAGAGATTAGAGAGAGGATTCTACCTACACCAGAGAGATTAGAGAGAGGATTCTACCTACACCAGAGAGATTAGAGAGAGGATTCTACCTACACCAGAGAGATTAGAGAGAGGATTCTACCTACACCAGAGAGATTAGAGAGAGGATTCTACCTACACCAGAGAGATTAGAGAGAGGATTCTACCTACACCAGAGAGATCAGAGAGAGAATTCTACCGACACCAGAGAGATTAGAGAGAGGATTCTACCTACACCAGCGAGATTAGAGAGAGGATTCTACCTTCACCAGAGAGATTAGAGAGAGGATTCTACCTTCACCAGAGAGATTAGAGAGAGGATTCTACCTTCACCAGAGGGATCTGCTCTCCAAAAAGTGTTAGCTGGGTGACAACACTTTTAAACTGATGCACACTGTGTCCAGTCTAGTAGCCCTCCAGACTCCAGACATTACACTGACTCACTAGACTGGTGACTGCCCTCCAGTCTGTGACTTCCCTATTTATCTCTCTCTGTATTTTCACTGCTGCCTAAAAATAGGGAGAAGCAGAACAAAACAAAACAAAATGGATGCACACAGAAATGAATATCCTCATGGGCCCTAGGCTATTTTTATTAACCTTGACATTGGTTGACAGCTCCATGAAAACTATTTTTTGTCCGAGGAAACGAAACGCCAATAACCTTAGTAGTCTCTATCCTAATCTTTGTTTATTGACTTGAGTCTCCATCTCTCATCACTCTTTGTCTCTATATTGAATCTCTCCTCACTTTCTCTCTATATTGAATCTCTCCTCACTCTTTCTCTCTATATTGAATCTCTCCTCACTCTTTCTCTTTCTCTCTATATTAAATCTCTCCTCACTCTTTCTCTCTATATTGAATCTCTGCTCACTCTTTCGCTCTATATTGAATCTCTCCTCACTCTTCCTCTTTCTCTCTATATTAAATCTCTCCTCACTCTTTCTCTCTATATTGAATCTCTCTTCACTCTTCCTCTTTCTCTCTATATTAAATCTCTCCTCACTCTTTCTCTCTATATTGAATCTCTCCTCACTCTTTCTCTCTATATTTAATCTCTCCTCACTCTTTCTCTCTATATTGAATCTCTCCTCACTCTTCCTCTTTCTCTCTATATTAAATCTCTCCTCACTCTTTCTCTCTATATTGAATCTCTCCTCACTCTTTTTCTCTATATTGAATCTCTCCTCACTCTTTCTCTCTATATTGAATCTCTCCTCACTCTTCCTCTTTCTCTCTATATTAAATCTCTCCTCACTCTTTCTCTCTATATTGAATCTCTCCTCACTCTTTCTCTCTATATTGAATCTCTCCTCACTCTTTCTCTCTATATTGAATCTCTCCTCACTCTTTCTCTCTATATTGAATCTCTCCTCACTCTTTCTCTCTATATTGAATCTCTCCTCACTCTTTCTCTCTATATTGAATCTCTCCTCACTCTTCCTCTTTCTCTCTATATTAAATCTCTCCTCACTCTTTCTCTCTATATTGAATCTCTCCTCACTCTTTCTCTCTATATTTAATCTCTCCTCACTCTTTCTCTCTATATTGAATCTCTCCTCACCCTTTCTCTCTATATTGAATCTCTCCTCACTCTTTCTCTCTATATTGAATCTCTCCTCACTCTTCCTCTTTCTCTCTATATTAAATGTCTCCTCACTCTTTCTCTCTATATTGAATCTCTCCTCACTTTTTCTCTCTACATTGAATCTCTCCTCACTCTTTCTCTTTCTCTCTATATTGAATCTCTCCTCACTCTTTCTCTTTCTCTCTATATTGAATCTCTCCTCACTCTTTCTCTCTATATTGAATCTCTCCTCACTCTTTCTCTCTATATTGAATCTCCCCTCACTCTTTCTCTCTATATTAAATCTCTCCTCACTCTTTCTCTCTATATTAAATCTCCCCTCACTCTTTCTCTCTATATTAAATCTCTCCTCACTCTTTCTCTCTATATTAAATCTCTCCTCACTCTTCCTCTTTCTCTCTATATTAAATCTTTCCTCACTCTTTCTCTCTATATTGAATCTCTCCTCACTCTTTCTCTCTATATTAAATCTCTCCTCACCCTTTCTCTCTATATTGAATCTCTCCTCACTCTTTCTCTCTATATTGAATCTCTCCTCACTCTTCCTCTTTCTCTCTATATTAAATGTCTCCTCACTCTTTCTCTCTATATTGAATCTCTCCTCACTTTTTCTCTCTACATTGAATCTCTCCTCACTCTTTCTCTTTCTCTCTATATTGAATCTCTCCTCACTCTTTCTCTCTATATTGAATCTCTCCTCACTCTTTCTCTCTATATTGAATCTCCCCTCACTCTTTCTCTCTATATTAAATCTCTCCTCACTCTTTCTCTCTATATTAAATCTCCCCTCACTCTTTCTCTCTATATTAAATCTCTCCTCACTCTTTCTCTCTATATTAAATCTCTCCTCACTCTTCCTCTTTCTCTCTATATTAAATCTTTCCTCACTCTTTCTCTCTATATTGAATCTCTCCTCACTCTTTCTCTCTATATTAAATCTCTCCTCACTCTTTCTCTCTATATTAAATCTCTCCTCACGCTTTCTCTCTATATTAAATCTCTCCTCACTCTTTCTCTCTATATTGAATCTCTCCTCACTCTTTCTCTCTACATTGAATCTCTCCTCACTCTTTCTCTTTCTCTCTACATTGAATCTCTCCTCACTCTTTCTCTTTCTCTCTATATTAAATCTCTCCTCACTCTTCCTCTTTTTCTCTATATTAAATCTCTCCTCACTCTTTCTCTTTCTCTCTATATTGAATCTCTCCTCACTCTTTCTCTTTCTCTCTATATTGAATCTCTCCTCACTCTTTCTCTTTCTCTCTATATTAAATCTCTCCTCACTCTTTCTCTCTATATTTAATCTCTCCTCACTTTTTCTTTCTATATTGAATCTCTCCTCACTCTTTCTCTTTCTCTCTATATTGAATCTCTCCTCACTCTTCCTCTCTATATTGAATCTCTCCTCACTCTTTCTCTTTCTCTCTATATTGAATCTCTCCTCACTCTTCCTCTCTATATTGAATCTCTCCTCACTCTTTCTCTCTATATTGAATCTCTCCTCACTCTTTCTCTCTATATTGAATCTCTCCTCACTCTCGCTGTCTCTGTTCCATCTCTTCTCACTCCTCTGCTCCATGGCTCTGATAGCTAAACCATCTGGTGACCTAGAGCCAACAATGAATAACTAGGGACCAAAGTCATCCCACCACTGAAACCTGAGATACAGCCTAACTGGCCCTCTGAGTCCAGATCTCATGCAGCTATGGGTTTGGTACTGTAACTCCTCCATAGAGATGTCGGATCTTAATTTGATCACTCTTTTGTTGATGAGAATTTTCCTGCACAGCAGTTTATTCAAGTTTTAAAGAGGCTTCTAATGTTTGCAATTTCCACTTTAACATTTCAGACTCGATTTGCACGAACTTAAAATGTACAACCCCTACAAAAAATGTCCATTAATTATGATCCAAATAATTATTCACGTTTCCTTTTGCTTCAGGATTATTTCTCTACTGTAGCAAACTGGCTCAAATGAAGATCCTACAGCCGTAACTCCCTCCGTAATGGCATTTCCCTCCATCTGAGAGATACACCCCATAATTATAGCTATCATTGAATATGTGTCATTGTTAATGATATCATGGTATATGTGGTATCTGGAACTAGAACACCGCAAAGCATTTTGAATGAGACAATGATCCTGCTGATGAGGAAATGGAGAATCTCTCCTGAAATCCCCAGGGCCAGTGTCTTGTCCACAACACATCACTGTATAGGTATTCTGCCAGCTTTTATCATGGTGGCTGGATATCTTGTGGATTTGGATTCTCTAGGATGTTTGAGCAGTAGACAACAAATGATATACCTAAAAAATAACCAAACTAACCCAATCAAAGATATGATTTACAGGCATAGTCAAATCATTTCTAAACTAACTTGTCACGTTCCTGACCTTATTTCCCTTGTTTTGTATTTATTTAGTATGGTCAGGGCGTGAGTTGGGGTGGGTTGTCTATGTGTGTTTTTCTATGTTGGGATTTTGTGTTCGGCCTGGTATGATTCTCAATCAGAGGCAGCTGTCAATCGTTGTCCCTGATTGAGGATCATACTTAGGCAGCCGGGGTTTCACGTTTGGTTTGTGGGTGTTTGTTTTCCTGTGTCAGTGTTTGTGCCACACGGGACTGTTACGGTTAGTTCGTTTGTTATTTTGTATCGTGTATTGTTTTTGTGTATATTAAATATCATGGAAACTTACCACTTTGCACATTGGTCCTCCGATCCTTCTCGCCTCTCCTCGTCCGATGAGGAGGACGAAATAGACTGCCGTTACAGAAACACCCACCACCAAAGGACCAAGCAGAGTGGTAAAGGACAGCAGCAGCAGCGGCAGAAGACACAGGACTCATGGACTTGGGAGGAGATTCTGGACGGCAAGGGACCCTGGGCACAGCCAGGGGAATATTGCCGTCCCAAAGCAGAGTTGGAGGCAGCGAAGGCAGAGAGGCGCTGGTATGAGGAGGCAGCGCGGCGACGCGGTTGGAAGCCCGAGAGTCAGACCCAAAAATGTATTGGGGGGGGGGGGGGGGCACACGCGGAGTGTGGCTAAGCCGGGTAGGAGACCTGAGCCAACTCCCCGTGCTTACCGTGGAGTGAGAGGGCGTCGTACCAAATATTACGTTGACACATCAACCAAACACTACACTGTTTATACAGTAGTTTATAGTCCACAGAACAGCCTTCAGCATGATGTTTGTCCCTGTTCCCTGAACAGCGTTAATGCATGGTGAACCACAGCGAGTGAAGACTTAACGCTTAACTAAAGCAGGATTCTATGAACTAAAGCAGGATTCTATGAACTAAAGCAGGATTCTATGAACTAAAGCAGGATTTGTAAGCATGATTTGAGGGTGGTTTCCCTCCAGCCCCAGACTCAGGGTGGGCAGGGGGCAAAGCCAGGCAGCCTGAATGACTGCAGTCTTTTGAGTCCAAAAAGTCTACTTGTTTGCTTTGGACACCGTTCCAACTCAGCAATGACAGATATATAGTAAAGCTCACCTTAAAACTTTGAAGGCTAAAAGATGTGGCAGGCAAAGTCTGAGAAGGAACATATAAATGTCCAATGAATCCTAATCTAAACCTGCTTTTCAGTCACAATTTTGTCATTTGGATTGCATGCAATAGCTTATTGTTTGGGTTGAAAGTGTTCCTAACATAATTTGTCCCAGACAGGATTAATCTGTTGTGGTGAAGAGTTCATGTTTCAGAGGGAAAGTACACTGAGTCATGGAAAGCTGAGAATGAACCACAACAGATAATGTAAGATGGAGAGATACAGAAAGCCTATTCCTTTTCTCCTTTTCTACACTACATAGGACAATCTCAGTTGAAGTATGTACCCTGTACTGTATAGTAGGGTCTGGTTTACAATCTTAATAACAGGCAGACATTTTGGTTTACCATAGTTGATACAGGATTGTGAGAGTGGTTATTATTACCAGTTGTTTCATAACTTATCACAGCATGGAATAAGCATTAGAGCTCAGACAAACAGAGATAACACCACCCCCTTCATTCAAACAAAACACCTGATTGCCAAGAGAAAATAATGCATTCTGAGACCAAACAAAGCCCCCTATTAAACTACCCATTGTTTGTGGTGAAATGATTTAGTTGTGGGTTGTGAGGTCTAACTTGTGGACTGGTCTGCTCCAATGACTCTAACCACAGAGTCTAAAATAAGAGTCTTCAGGTTATATGTTCTTTCTGCCTGTTTCCTGTAGACAGATCAGTGGTCAGATTGGCAACATGCTTTTTGAGAAGACCAAACAAAAGTGGATTACCTACAAGTCAAATGTTGCTCTAACCATTGGCGATCAGAAGTAATACTGTAGAATCCCCAGTAAATAATTTACCTGTCCTTGAAGAAGAAGGTCTCTCCTCTGATCTGGGCCACAGCATCAAACACCACAGGTTCATTACAGATGTCCATAGGAGTGACTGGGCCCTGGGTGGGAGGCACGGGCTTGTCTGTACCAGCACCTGAGAGGAAAAGGAGAGGCAACATGGTGAGCATTGAGTAGATGAGATTGATATCCTTCAACAGGAGAAATACATTCGTTACCTGATCATTCACCAAAGCACTCTGGTTATGAACGGCGGGTGAAGTCGTGGTTACACGTTATTTTAAAGGTACCTACATAATGACTTCATAACACATTCATAACCCATACATAACCCATAAGCAGTACATAAGAATTTCAAACTGACCATAGAGCTCCTGGATGCCCTTGATGTCGTCGTTGGACAGTCTAAAGTTCTTGGTGAAGGTGTACATGGGGGCCATCAGAGCGCCAGGGTCCTGGGAGTGCTCCAAGCCCAGGGCATGGCCAAACTCATGGGCCGCAACCAGGAACAGACTGTAGCCTGGACAACACCAATAGGAGTGAGAGATACAGCAACACATATTCAAAGCATAACAAGTCAAGTTATATTCAGGTGAATGAGAATAGTTTCCATGTTGGGAAATTCCTGTTGGCCACTTTCCCTTCATTCTGCATAGACAATGACTAAATACATGAATGAATAAAACTGAATAATAATACAAATGATTCAAATAAATAAACATGAATTGTCATTGTCCACTAAACTGCTAAAACCACCTACAAACAAGCATAATGTCAAAGGTCATCGATTACATATTTACCTTGATCAGGACAGAAGCCCCACTTGCGGTCATCGTCGTAGCTCTTGGTGGAGGCGCACCACATCTTGCCGTCGCTACGTCCAGAAGCGGTGCAACTGTCATAAGTGTCTCCAAGGAACGTGAAGGGGAACACACAGGGGGAACCCTCCGAGTTTCCTCCAACGGTGGACATGGCTGCATGGGTGAACAAAAATACATATTTCAGGACCAAATGGACTTTTCTTAATGTGCCGATGAGGTAGTGCTAAAAGTTATCAATTTGATTTGGGTTGAATTGCTAAATGGATTTGCTTGAGAAACTACCATGAATGTAATGACATTGACATCAGATGTATTTTTCATCTACAGTATATCCAAAACAAAACCAAATACCACTCTCCAAAAAGTGGCTTTTCTTTTGCTGCATGATAATATTATATCTGGGATCTGGGTTGGTACAGCACAGTACTGGGCCTGTGTAGTTTTTTAAGCAGCCTGTTTCTTATTCAGTGCTTCTTACACACAAGACTACACTGCACGCCAGCATTCCCAACCAATTAGAACCAGATGAAAACCTCAGCCTTAACCCCCCCCCCCCCCCTTTCTGCCTCTCTTTCTCTCCCCATATCCCGCTCTCTCACTCTCCCGACTCTCCCCCAAACCCACTGACACAATGGAAATAACCCCCGCCAGCAGCCACTCAGTAAAATACTTTTACAGTCATTCAGGAGACTAGCTGCTGCAAGATTGGAAACCATAGGTCTGGAACATTATGACATTCTCCTACACCAATACATGGAGGCATCAGCACAGCACACCTTGACTAATAAATGCAAGCACCCATGCTAATGATGCGCAGGTTGACTCATAACCCGCAGTCCCGGGAGGAGGTTACATTGAGGTTTTTCTTTCATTATTTTAGGCTATCTGGTATTAGTGCATAAGCCTAAGCTTCAGGGCTTAACTGTACGTGTGCCAAATAGCCTACACCGCCAATCACCAAATAATGCTTTTGGGAATGGGCAGAAAGCCAAATAATGCTTTTGGGAATGGGCAGAAAAAGTTCACGTCAATACACAGAGACAATAAAGGACATTGTCGAAGTTGAATTCAATAAGACAAAAGCTGCGAAAGGAGAATTGAAAACAAATAGGAGGGAGAAAAGTAATGTTATAGGAGGGCCAGAAAAGTAATGTTCAGAATATATCTGTAGAAGTGGTAAAAGAGGATTAGCAGTAGCGGCTATGTTATGTTTGATGGTTGTGAGGTGGTACACAAATTCCACAGCCACAAGACGGGACTTCAAATAGGCCTATGGCATGTCAAGGCAACTGTAGCCTACTGTTAAGATTGGTTAATGGAAACTGAAATCTGGACACTGACTGTAGGTCTATAACCTCTCACATAGCCTTAAAAATAACTCCTGCAGAATTAAGCATTTCTTGCAATTCCTTTTACCTCTTGGCTTGGTTTTTGCTCTGACATGCACTGTCAACTGTGGGACGTTATATAGACAGGTGTGTGCCTTTCCAAATAATGTCCAATCAACTGAATTTACCACAGGTAGACTCCAATAAAGTTGTAGAAACATCTCAAGGATGGTCAATTGAAACAGGATGCACCTGAGCTCAATTTCAAGTCTCATAGCAAAGGGTCTGAATACTTACACGACCGTTCAAAAGTTTGGGGTCACTTAGAAATGTCCTTGTTTTTGATAGAAAAGCACATTTTTTGTCGATTAAAATAGCATCAAATTGATCAGAAATACAGTGTAGACATTGTTAATGTTGTAAATGACTATTGTAGCTGGAAACTAGCTAATCCAAGTTTATCATTTTAAAAGGCTAACTGATCATTAGAAAACCCTTTTGTAATTATGTTAGCACAGCTGAAAACTGTCGTTCTGATTAAAGAAGCAATAAAACTGGCCTTCTTTAGACTAGTTGAGTATCTGGAGCATTAAATCAAATCAAAGTTTATTTGTCAGGTTTACAACAGGTGTAGTAGACCTTATAGTGAAAGTGCTTACTTACAGGCTCTAACCAACAGTGCAAAAAAGGTAGTAGGTGAACAATAGGTAGTTAAAGAAATAAAACAACAGTAATAAGACAGTGAAAAATTACAGTAGCGAGGCTATATACAGTAGCGAGGTTATATACAGTAGCGAGGTTATATACAGTAGCAAGGTTATATACAGTAGCGAGGCTATATACAGTAGCGAGGTTATATACAGTAGCGAGGTTATATACAGTAGCGAGGTTATAACAGTAGCGAGGCTATATACAGTAGCGAGGTTATATACAGTAGCGAGGCTATATACAGTAGCGAGGCTACATACAGGCACCGGTTAGTCGGGCTGATTGAGGTAGTATGTACATGTAGATATGGTTAAAGTGACTATGCATATATGATAAACAGAGAGTAGCAGTAGCGTAAAAGAGGGGTTGGGGAGGGGGCACACAATGCAAATAGTCCAGGTAGCCATTTGATTACCTGTTCAGGAATCTTATGGCTTGGGGGTAAAAACTGTTTTACCCCCAAGCATTTGTGGGTTCGATTACAGGCTCAAAATGGCCAGAAACAAAGACCTTCTGAAACTCGTCAGTCTATTCTTGTTCTGAGAAATGAAGGCTATTCAGAAACTGCCAAGAAACTGAAGATCTCATACAACGCTGTGTACTACTCCCTTCACAGAACAGCGCAAACTGGCTCTAACCAGAATACAAAGAGGAGAGGGAGGCCCCGGTGCACAACTGAGCAAGAGGACAAGTACATTAGAGTGTCTAGTTTGAGAAACAGACGCCTCACAAGTCCTCAACTGGCAGCTTTATTAAATAGTACCTGCAAAACACCAGTCTCAACGTCAACAGTGAAGAGGCAACTCCGAGTAACAAAGAAAAAAACATATCTCAGACTGGCCAATAAAAAGAAACGATTAAGATGGGCAAAAGAACACAGACACTGGACAGAGGAAGATTTAGAAAAAAGTGTTATGGACAGACAAATCTAAGTTTGATGTGTTCGGATCACAAAGAAGAACATTCGTGAGATGCAGAAAAAATGAAAAGATGCTGGAGGAGTGCTTGACGCCATCTGTCAAGCATTGGTGGAGGCAATGTGATGGTCTGGGGGTGCTTTGGTGGTGGTAAAGTGGGAGATTTGTACAGGGTAAAAGGGATCTTGAAGAAGGAAGGTTAATCATTTTGCAACGCCATGCCATACCCTGTGGACGGCTCTTAATTGGAGCCAATTTCCTCCTACAACAGGACAATGACCCAAAGCACAGCTCCAAACTATGCAAGAACTATTTAGGGAAGAAGCAGTCAGCTGGTATTCTGTCTATAATGGAGTGTCCAGCACAGTCGCCGGAACTCAACCCTATTGAGCTGTTGTGGGAGCAGCTTGACCGTAAGAAGTGTCCATCAAGCCAATCCAACTTGTGGGAGGTGCTTCAGGAAGCATGGGGTGAATTCTCTTCAGATTACCTCAACAAATTGACAACTAGAATGCCAAAGGTCTGCAAGGCTGTAATTGCTGCAAACGGAGGATTCTTTGACGTAAGCAATGTTTGAAGGACACAATTATTATTTCAATTAAAAATCATTATTTATAACCTTGTCAACGTCTTGACTATATTTCCTATTCATTTTGCAACTCATTTCATGTATGTTTTCATGGAAAACAAGGGCATTTCTAAGTGACCCCAAACTTTTGAATGGTAGTGTATGTAAATAAGGTATTTCAGATACGTATTTTTAATACATTTGCACAAAATTCTAAAAACCTGTTTTCGCATCATCATTATTATTTTTTTTAGAATAAGGCTGTAACGTAACAAAATGTCTGCACTGTATAATGACAGCTACATGTATCTAATTATAGACAAGTTGGCTAGCAAATAGCTCACCAAAATGTCATAAATTATAAGCAGACACATATCTAAATCAGGCAAAAAAAATATCCTGTTCCCCCTGTCAATTTTTTTTTCTGCCGTCTTCGACTGTAGCCTACAGCACATTTTCTACATTCACGGGTTAGGGTTAGGGTTGGGTGAGGGTTATGGTTGGGTGAGGGTTAGGGTTGCGTTAGGGTTGGGTGAGGGTTAGGGTTAGGTGAGGGTTAGGGTTGGGTGAGGGTTAAGGTTGGGTGAGGGTTAGGGTTGGGTGAGGGTTGGGTGAGGGTTGGGTGAGGGTTAGGGTTAGGGTGAGGGTTGGGTTAGGGTTGGGTGAGGGTTGGGTGAGGGTTAGGGTTGGGTGAGGGTCAGGGTTAGGGTTGGGTGAGGGTTGGGTTGGGTGAGGGGTAGGGTGAGGGTTAGGGTTAGGGTTAGGGTTAGGGTTAGGGTTAGGGTTAGGGTTAGGGTTAGGGTTAGGGTTAGGGTTAGGGTTAGGGTTGGGTGAGGGTTAGGGTTAGGGTTGGGTGAGGGTTGGGTTAGGGTTTGGTGAGGGTTGGGTGAGGGTTGGGTGAGGGTTAGGTGAGGGTTGGGTGAGGGTTGGGGTTTGGGTTGGGTGAGGGTTAGGGTTGGGTGAGGGTTGGATGAGGGTTAGGGTTGGGTGAGGGTTGGGTGAGGGTTGGGGGTGAGGGTTAGGGTGAGGGTTAGGGTTAGGGTTAGGGTTAGGGTTAGGGTTAGGGTTAGGGTTAGGGTTAGGGTTAGGGTTAGGGTTAGGGTTAGGGTTAGGGTTAGGGTGAGGGTTAGGGTTGGGTGAGGGCCTCAGATTTTCTCTATCACATATAGTCGGGCGGTTGCGGATGGGTTAATAGCAATAGTGAGCGGGTGAAGAAACAGCTGACCCGCGCACCACTAACACACGCTAGCACACACACACACACACAACCTGGCTCAAGTACAATCGAAAGCACACACATATTTCAATATAATCCTCAGATTAAGGTTTCCATGCAACAGTTAGGTCTGTTGGATGCATCAGTGCCCATAGCTGTTTGGGTTAACACAGCTGATGAGGCTTGTATGCTATAGGGAAGGAGAGACACCTTTGGACTTGGGCAGTATGAACTGGGAACCCACCTGTTTCAGGGCAGAACCCGTAGGACTTGTCATTGTCATAGTTCTCAGTCGTAGCACACCAGCGGTAGCCGTCGTCACGCCCCTGAGTGGTGCAACCGTCATAGTTCTCCCCTTGGAAAGTGAAGGGGAACTTACAGGGAGCTCCGTCTGCGTTTCCACCCAGGGTGAACAGCACTGTAACACAGGAAGTTGAAGGAATTATCTATACAGTTTACAGTAGGTTTCCATCATTTAATAAAATGCCATGGCAGTTACATTGAGCCTGAGTTTGAGTGATTTCACAGATTCAATCTTAAACTAACTGAACCGCAAAATCATTCTTTGTCAGGGTGTTACACATCCACTCTGTCCAGAATAAAATGTTTATTGCTACAGTATATCAACAGTCTATAAAACTATCAACAAGAGAAATGTTTCACAAGACTTCACTGAGTACGCCATTTTCTCAAGATCAAAGGATAACCAGTTAGGAAGTTTCATAAGACTGTTGGTCTCATATGAGTCGACTGTAAGCCTATATGTTTTGGCGCTCATTTATGGTGAGTCTATACCCTAATGTCAGTACCATGGACAGCAGCACAAACAGACAGACAAAAGGATTGATGAAAAGCTTCATGAATCTGGCCCAGCAACACAGAGAAGTGGGAGTATTTTATGACCCAGACAACAACACTAGTTTCCCAGAATGTACTCCCACCCACTTGGTCCCAGTCCAACAGCAACACAGCTTCTTCTAACTAATCACAAACCTCTCATCTGGAGTAACTCCTGGCCAACTCCTCGTCAGAAACTATAGCTAAAACAACAATAGACGTTCCTTGAGACTGCTGAATGCAACACTCTTAACTTTATACACTCCATGTAGATATCAAAATGCATACTAAAACTCTTTTGCACAATACATTCACAGGAACTCTTTAGAGGAAAGAGAAAAACACAGCCATGCTGGCTCCTACTCACACTCATGGGGACAGAAACCGTATTTGCCGTCGTCGTCAAAGTTGTATGTGGTGGAGCACCAGAGGAATCCATCATCACGGCCCTGATTGGTACAGCTGTTGTACTCCTTCCCCATAAACATGAAGGGGAACTTACAGAACTCCCCCTCTGCATTACCAAACTTCACCTTCACAACTGTGGAGGGGGGGGGGGGGGGTGATGATCAAAAGAGCTCAATCAACAGAGCTGTATCAGATACTGTGGTTCAGCTATCTACATTTATTTGGTGAAATGTTAACGGCAAATTGCTCTAAAAACGTGGCATGTATGACCATGAATAAATAGGTGATAAGTAAAAACAAGTAGGTTTATATATTAGATCAGGATGAACTCGTATTTACAGACTTTATTTACAACTCAGACAGTACAGTCTCCAGTACCTTGTCCTTCTCCCAGGGTCCACTGCTCGTCGTCATCAAAGTGGGAGTCTCCCCCGGTGCCTGGTCCAGGAGCAAAGGCATGAGCCAGCAGACCATCTTTACCATCGAAGGGGTAGCCATCACCATGCTCTGTGGATTCACATAACAAGGGTTAAAACAAAAGGACTCAAGGCAACGATCAGTATACAATTACAGCCTTACTGGATGGATTCAACTCAGAATAAAACTGTTTCTGAAGTAGCTAGTGTTAGACTTCAACAGTGTAGATCACGTATGGGATGGTGCCATGAAGACATGTAATGAAAACATGTCATTCTGGGCTTGAGCAACTAGTAACTCACACATAGGCAGGCCTACGGTACTATACTATACGATTAGCAGCACTGAGCACCCATCATCTAATCTAGTTCCCAGCCATTTCCGCCCTTTCACGCAATAACCGGGTGATGAGTAGCTTGGCTACACCAGTCTGAACGAAGATGAGAGCAGAATTAAGTCTGGTTTAACTAGGCTACTCATCATCCGGCATTGCTGACGTTTCATACAGTACATTCAGCAGAATATAAAAGTCAAAACTGTTCTGTAATACCGTACCGTTGCGGCCAAAGTTAATCATGATGTCAGCCTCTCCATCCATGAGGCGGGTGAACTTGAGTGGGGTGACGTCACTCCACACTTTGAAGGCCCTTAAGAAGGCGTCATCAATAGTCTCCTCGTCCAGGTCAGGAGAGTGGCCTAGAATCCTGAGAGGTGGAACACAGAGAGGAGAAGAAACTGAGGAGGAGACTCATTAAACAACTCATCCCTGGCTGAAGATGTGCTGCATGATACATCTTACATAATGGAATATTACTGTGTGATTGACTAGGTATGCTTGAGGAAATACACCTAATACAAGCAGAAGATGGACCAATGTCAGCATATAAAACCCTCAAACGTGAGATTCACCTATGTCAAAACGCAGAAGACAAAAGCTTGTACACCCATCTCTCTTCTATTTACAGGACAAAAGCAATAGATCAGAGCTTTCCTAAACCCCCCTTCTGGACATAAAGTCCATCAGTCTTCAGGCCTTGCCTATGACTCATGTGCTTAGAATGCTTCATGAGAGAGTCCAGCAACTAACCCCTGCTATGTGAGTCTGTATGAGCAGGATAACGCTCTGTCTCTTGTTGTTTTGGTTAACTTCTCCCCATCTTTGTTTTTCCCATGGTACATACAGTGAGTCTGAGTGGTCATGAGGACACAGAAAGGGCTGATGTAAACAACAGAAATTTACTCTCTTCTTAACCTCAAATAAAAATGGTCAAACAAGCACACATTGTACAGGAATGTTGGAGTTAGCAGATTGTGGTTGGGTTGGTGGGCAGCAGATAGTTGAGGTTTTCATCTCCCCAAAACAAACTACAGGGCCTGGAGGAGTCATTTCCTTAGCCATTTCCTTAGTTCAGCAGTCAGCACATTGCACAGCAACATATGAAGTTATATGGAATACAACCCTATTGCACATGGGGTTCAAAGCCTATTGCACAACTCCCTATACCAAAACACTATTTGGGCCAAACATTTACATTACATTTACATTTACACAACGAACATGTTTTGACCACTGACCTGTAGGTGATGGCGTTTTGCTGCCACTTGGGTTTCCTGTGGAAGAAGTTGTATTGGGCAACATCAGGAACTCCACAGCGGGGCTTCTTCATGATCTCCACTGTCTTGGGGTCGATCTCGCCCGTCTCTTGCAGCGAGAAGAACTTCTGCATCTTCTTCAGGGTGTCCTTCAGCACCATGAGATTACATCTGTCTTGTGGGCAGCCATAGAACTTGTTCAGATAGTGCTGCAGAAGGGAATAAAAGACAAGCCTATGAGTTGATATAGGATCTATTCTGATGCCTTCCTACTCTATATAGTGCATTCATCTATGTAGACATCCTGTATCAATGAATACATGAACATTTGTGTGCATTACATAATGAAACATCCCCACTGGGCACAGATGTCAGTTCAATGTCTGTTCCACTTGGTTCAACGTAATTTCATTGAAATGAGTGGAAACAACGTTGATTCAACCAGTGTGTGCCCAGTGGGTATCCAACTATCAGGTCTGAAGCCAAAACATTACGAGTTTCATGAATGATTTGTCATTTTAAAGTAATTCACAAATGGTAGAATGGCATTTAAGTTCTATCTTCCTGAATTTATTGAAAATAACCGATAAAGTAGTTTGAAGCAAAAGTCGCATTACATCCCCACTATGAAAAGTTGTTTAAGGAACACTTACCAGAGCCACTTCTTTGTCTGTTTTTGGACTATCGTCTCCTGGGAACTTGATAATGGGCGAGGGGGCTGCAGAGGTTTTCTGGAGAAAGGCGAGTAACTGTACCAAGAACACTTTGAGGACAAGGTGTCGGGTGCTAAATGCCGTCTGGCACCCCATCTTTCCCCGGTGGAGAATCGCTGTGTACGTAATCGGGATGGAGAAAACAGAACGATTCTGGTCTGGATGTAGTCCTCTTGCCTCTTCTGTTGCTTTATCTTCTTCTCAACGGGACATTCTGCACTGCAACCCAGGTCTGCTAACTCAGTTGTGCTTACACATGCAATTTTGTATGCTGCTTTCCACGGGAAGTGTAGGCTACAGACTGCGCAGTCTCCCCAAATCGGGGAACGTTGGAGAAATGTAACCGGAGACCTGTTCCAATTACGAGTTTACTGCGTAATTCCTGGCCTCTGTGGTCGGTGTTCTTTGCATTGTAGGCTAGGCCTGTTCGTTGTATTTGCGCATACATTGAAGCGGGTACAATGAAGGCACGAATCCAGCATAAATAGTAGATAGATTGACAATGAAACCAAACAGATAGGGAAAATTCAGCATAAAGAGCGCGCCTTTCTAGGCTACCGATGAACAGAGGCCATGGGTCGCGGGACTACAGGGGTTGTCTTGTAACGCTTCGATCACACCGACAGGGCCATTGCGGAAAATAGTATGGATATGTATTCAACAAAAGTTCAACATTCAACTTCTGCTACCATTTCTGTCAAGCCGTCTACACATACAGTTTGACGCATACATTCGATAAATCCAACGTATGCACCACACAGAACGCACAGCAACTGCAATGGTGCAAGCTAAACGCAGTGTTTCATTGGAAATGAATGTAATTCTTGTGTGCCAAAATGCAGGGACTCTGACGGTGTGTTTGAAGCGTAAGTTTTAGCAAATGTTTATGAGCTCCTCTACACCGCATTCATCCACTCAGAGGACCAAACACCAGATCATGACATGAAATAAGGAAAGAGACAAATGTTGCGTCAAAACAACCACTTTAACAGTGACAACGAAATGTGTAGCCTAATATTGCTAGAAATAGTTAAGTTGAACAAAATGTTAAAACCACTGAAAAAGTTGGAACATGAGTTCAGCAAAGTCACTCTCTAACCAGGCCCTGAAGTTGAGAGTTCACCTGTTCTGTCCTGGCTACAGCGCCTCTTTTAAGACGTTTCTGATTATGTTAGCAAAATGCCTACAAAAGGCGTCAGCAAAAATGTTTCCCTGACACCTGTTGCTGCAAGGAACAGTACATTTAGTATCCTAGGCATAGGTGTGGCTTACTACTTCATTCATAGAAAAAAAGGTGCTATCTTGAACCTAAAAGTTTTTCAGCTGTCACCATAGGAGCACCCTTTGAAGAACGATTTTTGGTTCCAGGTAGAACCCTTTTATTTCCAGGTAGAACCCTTTTGAGTTCCATGTAAAACTCTTTCCAGAGTGTTTTAAGGAGTTCTACCTGGAACCAAAAAGGGTCCTACCTGGACCCTTTTTCTAAGAATGTACCTTAGCAAGCTTAGACCGCCTACTAATACTGTATCTTACCATAACAAAAAATACAATATTTTTTTTATGTTATGTTAACTAAAAAAAAATGTATAGCTTCAAATCATGATAAGAAAAGCAATGTTGTTCTTATAGACTAGGCTATATCAAGCACTAATTCCACGTGAACTTGTCATGGAATGCACTTTATTCTGCTTTTTTTTTCACAGCTTCTGAGAGTTTGCTGTTGGACCGTTTGCTGTTCGGACTCTGATGGTGAACAGTGGTGCCAATGCCAACCAGTGGATGCAAAGTAAATCATCCCTTAATCTCTTCACACAGCCTCTGTGCTGATCTTGTGTGACTGTCTTTCTATTCCAAAATGTGCCTCTTGGAAAATGTATTATGGAAAATAAATGATCATCTTGGAAAATAAGCTGTCTATGGCCAAACGAAGACAATTTCATAATTGACAATACATCATCTCTAGTGGTGTCATGGAGATTAGAGCTGATATATCGATATCATGTGATAATCCCACCGATAACCGATATTCAAAAAAGTTAATCTCATGCTTATCTGAACACTTGTAGCCATTCTCATGATGTGTCATTATTGTCACTGTGTAAGAAATCAACATCTGAAGCTCATTTCTTGGACAATTGCTCTTTTGGATGGCAATTTAAGAGAACTCAGTGTGGAACAATGTCACTTTTTAATTTCCTGCTGTAATTGGCAGATATATCGGTATCGGTAAGTTTTGTCCTCCCTAAAATCGCAATCTGACCCATTGGACCCATTGGCCCAATAATAGGCCTATGTTCATAGGCTCCTCAGTATGACAGGGATGGTAGAGTATAGCAGCCTATACAACATAATGGCGGTTTGTTGAATGTGTCGAATGGCTCAACAACAGACATCGAGCAGCTTCTGCTTTGATCTTTTCCTTTCATTAGGACTTTACTTAAATTTTGCATTTATTTAAATTGTAGTAGACCAAGGAAACCACCAGAGAAAGTCATAAAATGTAACCCATTACAACATTGCATACATGGAGGTCCTCTCAGTCTGGGCCAGATTATGCTCCATCTCTAAACTCTCAGTGTGATGCAATATGAGGTGAAAGGCTGACACCTGGTGGTCATGCTGTGTAAATACATTATGTACTGAGAAGTGCAGTCAGGAAAATCATGGGGAACTATTTAATTGGGCACCACACAAGGCAACATAGACTTTGGCTAGCTGTCATTATCTCACTTAGAAATGTGTTTTGTTTAAAGACATAGGTGTTTCTTGACTCATGTTTGCTACCTTTGTTTCCATACAGTATGCTACTGTACATTGTGCTGTATTGAACCAATGGCAATCTTGGCCCATATCATCAAGCTGAATGCAGTCCCTTTAACATTGTATCCTTGAACTGTTGTTATACTCTAGAACAGATATATAGTAAGTTGCCTTCCACGAGCCAGAGCAGCTCATAGGAGCAGGAGCCTGCCCTGTTCGGTGAGGCAGCTTGATGTGCAACTACACCCCCTGGACAAGACACTAATCTACCTCCTTAATGCTAAGTGCCAAGCAGTGACTCGGTCGGGGATCGAACTCCCAACCTTCCAACAGACATTTAACTACAAGGCCACTGAGTTGGTATAGATAAATAGGCCAATAGTATTTGCTCAAATTGAACCTCCTTGATGCTTCATCATGAAAGTGTTGTGGATTTGTATCATTTCCGTCTAGTGGCTGAACAAAGCCATGCATCTCTTTCTCATCAGTAGCTCACATAGAGTAACGCTAGGCCAGCCACATCACATAGGCTCAGGATCTCTAAGAGATATCCTAACTCCATTTGACATCTCTTTGTTTCTCCTATCACCGTGGATTACCCCTGACAGTATGACTGTGGACTGACTCCTTAATAGAGGAAGCCAAAGGACTTTAGCCAGAGATCTGACAGACAGACAGACGGATATACTGTAGCTAGCAAATAGGATTTCTGTGGCTTATCTCACAAACCAATTTCCTGTGCTTTTAGCCAAGAGTACAGTTAATTTTTCACAGCATAGGCCTGTTTGTGGCTGAAGCAGAGTAAATGTAACATACATTTGCCTACAATATCCTGGGCCTGTCACTGCAGAGCAGGGCTTCATTTCATGCACTGATACATGCAGCCATCTGCGCAGACTGACACACAGGGAGTGGGACACACACACACACACACACACACACACACACACACACACACACACACACACACACACACACACACACACACACACACACACACACACACACACACACACACACACACACACACACACACACACACACACACAGATCTCTCACAGCTCTGACAAATAGAGAGGGATGCCCATTAAATGTACATGCACCCTGCCTTTTCCAAATAGAAAATGCTGAGGCGTGTAAACTTGGGTAACAGCTAAGTGAATCCCTTTGTGCATATGAATGCAAATTTGCAGGGGATACGGGCATAAAGAGATTGAGATGATAAACTTTGATTTGCATGTAAATTGTTTCTTTTATTCTCTGTTTGTTTACTGCCACAGCTCCTTTAGATTGAAGGCAGGGACTCTCAAGTTCTCGCTCCTCCATGTGTGTGTGTGCGTGTGTGTGTGTGTTCTTGTTGTTTTGATTGCAAATGTCTGGATGTGTTGATCCCCTCCTTTGTATTTTATGTCGTCTTGATGGTTGACTTTTAAAGGGAAACAAACCTGATTGTAATAGAATATGCCGTATAGTACTTCTATCATTTACAGTATATAACTTCATACATAGTACAGGGCCTAAACATAATCATAAACATCCCACATATTTTACTGTTTTACTGTTTTTCACAATCACTTTGGCACTAATTTCGGGAACCTTGATGTCATTTTTCAAAACTCTAGACACAAAACTCACAACCAATGATCAAAATGCCAATTTTTCTAAACTCTAACACTTTTTCCAATTGCTTGGATACAATACACATAAAGCTAAGATCATTTGTTCATTGAACTAAAATCACCTGTTCAAAATAAACACAACTTAACATCAAAGTATTACCATTTCAAAATGCAATTCACACATTACATCTGAGATGACTGTCTATTAATTTCATTACAATGATCTAACTATCAATTGATACAACTGCTCAAAATGATAAGTAACTGTTGCATTACTCTTCATGCATAGTTTTATGGAAACTGACAAACAATATTCCATGTTTAGATCATGAAAGTTTCAGGATAACGAGATCCATTGACACCAATTACCGTGGAATATGAACCAATTGAACTACATTATCTATGGCTGTAATATTTCATCATCCTTCTTTATCAGACACTGTTTCTATGGTCCCATGTACCACTTTTCCAGACCATGTTTTCAGATTTGATATTACTGTACACTCACTGGCCACTAGTACTGGGTACCCCCTTTTGCCTCCACAACAGCCTGAATTATTCATGGTGTTTTACGTTAAGTGATGCCATTCTGCACACCAGTGTTTTAAACAGCTGTTATTTGAGCATTTGTGGCCTTTCTGTTAGCCTCAATGAGTCTGGACATTCTCCTCTGACCTCTCTCATTAACAAGGTGTTTTTGCCCACAGAAATGTCGCTCACTGAATGTGTTTTGTTTATCACACCATTCTCTGTAACCTCTAGAGACTGTAGTACGTAAAAATCCCAGGAGGGCAGCTGTTTCTGAGATGCTGGAATCACCATGTGTGGCATCAACAATCATACCATGGTCAAAGTTGCTTAGATTACTCATCCTGCCCGTTCTAATGTTTGGTCGAACAACAACTAAAGCTCTCTACTCTATATACTGTATATATTGAGTTGCAGGCAGCCACATGATTCGCTGTTCGAATGAAACCTTCCTTGATGAGCTAAATCAGGTCTGTAGAGCTGATGGCATGACCTATATCATTGTGGGGGATAATGTCATGTTCCACCATGCTCAGAATGGTGCAAGCATGGTTTCAGGCCCAACCATAATTTACCACCCTGTACTTACCCCCATACTCTCCTTTCCTTAACCCACATGGAGGTGGAGGGTATATGATAGGCGCCCTCACGAACAAGCCGCCCTTCTCCAGGCCATGGATGACGCATCCAATGACATCACGGCAGACCAGTGTCAGGCCTGGATTCGCCATGCCCGAAGATTCTTCCCAAGATGTTTGGCTAATGAAAACATCCATTGTGATGTGGATGAGAACCTATGGCCAAATCCACAAGACAGGGTTGAGGGAAATATAGAAGTACAGTAATCAATCCTTTGTTTTGCTTTTTACAGTAAGCCATGTGAGGAACACTGCAGTTGACGTTTTACTGTAGTTTTTTTCTTTTTTTGTAGCTAATTATTTTTGCTTTGATTCAAAGACACCTACAGTGGGGCAAAAAAGTATTTAGTCAGCCACCAATTGTGCAAGTTCTCCCACTTAAAAAGATGAGAGACGCCTGTAATTTTCATCATAGGTACACTTCAACTATGACAGACAAAATGAGAAGAAAAAATCCAGAAAATCACATTGTAGGATTTGTAATGAATTTATTTGCAAATTATGGTGGAAAATAAGTATTTGGTCACCTACAAACAAGCAAGATTTCTGGCTCTCACAGACCTGTAACTTCTTCTTTAAGAGGCTCCTCTGTCCTCCACTCGTTACCTGTATTAATGGCACCTGTTTGAACTTGTTATCAGTATAAAAGACACCTGTCCACAACCTCAAACAGTCACACTCCAAACTCCACTATGGCCAAGACCAAAGAGCTGTCAAAGGACACCAGAAACAAAATTGTAGACCTGCACCAGGCTGGGAAGACTGAATCTGCAATAGGTAAGCAGCTTGGTTTGAAGAAATCAACTGTGGGAGCAATTATTAGGAAATGGAAGACATACAAGACCACTGATAATCTCCCTCGATCTGGGGCTCCACACAGGATCTCACCCCGTGGGGTCAAAATGATCACAAGAACGGTGAGCAAAAATCCCAGAACCACACGGGGGGACCTAGTAAATGACCTGCAGAGAGCTGGGACCAAAGTAACAAAGCCTACCATCAGTAACACACTACGCCGCTAGGGACTCAAATCCTGCAGTGCCAGACGTGTCCCCCTGCTTAAGCCAGTACATGTCCAGGCCCATCTGAAGTTTGCTAGAGAGCATTTGGATGATCCAGAAGAAGATTGGGAGAATGTCATATGGTCAGATGAAACCAAAATATAACTTTTTGGTAAAACTCAACTCGTCGTGTTTGGAGGACAAAGAATGCTGAGTTGCATCCAAAGAACACCATACCTACTGTGAAACATGGGGGTGGAAATATCATGGTTTGGGGCTGTTTTTCTGCAAAGGGACCAGGACGACTGATCCGTGTAAAGGAAAGAATGAATGGGGCCATGTATCGTGAGATTTTGAGTGAAAACCTCCTTCCATCAGCAAGGGCATTGAAGATGAAACATGGCTGGGTCTTTCAGCATGACAATGATCCCAAACACACCGCCCGGGCAACGAAGGAGTGGGTTCGTAAGAAGCATTTCAAGGTCCTGGAGTGGCCTAGCCAGTCTCCAGATCTCAACCCCATAGAAAATCTTTGGAGGGAGTTGAAAGTCCGTGTTGCCCAGCAACAGCCCCAAAACCTCACTGCTCTAGAGGAGATCTGCATGGAGGAATGGGCCAAAATACCAGCAACAGTGTGTGAAAACCTTGTGAAGACTTACAGAAAACGTTTGACCTCTGTCATTGCCAACAAAGGGTATATAACAAAGTACTGAGATAAACTTTTGTTATTGACCAAATACTTATTTTCCACCATAATTTGCAAATAAATTCATAAAAAATCCTACAATGCGATTTTCTGGATTTTCTTTCTCATTTTGTCTGTTATAGTTGAAGTGTACCTATGATGAAAATTACAGGCCTCTCTCATCATTTTAAGTGGGAGAACTTGCACAATTGGTGGCTGACTAAATACTTTTTTTGCCCCACTGTATGTTGTGATTTTATTGTATTTCATCAATACATTTCATATTTTGTTCAATGATTCCACTGTGTCTGTAGTATTCTCTCTACTAGTCCTTTTACAGTGATGTATTTACGTGTAGTAGCATAATGAAACGTGTCACATATTTTGTACTACAATATTTAATGATTGTACGAACAACTACACAGTGAAACTATCGGTATCTTGTGTGTGGGTGATCTAAATGAATGTTCCTATGGTATTTCATGATACATTTGTTATTTGAACCAATGATTCTGCAAGTGCAAGGTTTCTTTAAAGATATGAATGCACAATTGAATGTTTTGAACATTGGACAGCCTGTGTTACAAGTGATGACCGTCTTGAGTTTTGTGTCTAGAGCTTTGAAAAATGACCACAAGGTTCTGAAAATAGTTCCAAAGTGATTGTAAAAAACTGTAATGGCTAGCAGAGATTTTTTTCCATAGGGAAGATGTTCAGTTTGATGTGCAATATGCTTACTCTAGTCTTCTCAAATCAAATTGTATTTGTCACATGATCCAAATACACCTTATCGTGAAATGCAAACTTACAAGCCATTAACCAACAATGCAGTTCAAGAAATAGAGTTAAGAAAATATTTACTAAATAACCTAAAGTACAAAATAAAATGAAAAGTAACTCAATTAAAATAACAATAACGAGGCTATATATAGGGTTACAGCTTAGTCAATGTAATTTGTACATGTACAAAAAGTACGAAATTACATGTATTTAAGTATTTTTGTTGTTGTACTAGTGACAATAACATTAGAATGTTCAAAAAATTTGAATTTAAGTAAAATGTTTTAATTATATTTTTTCATATATATTTTTTTAAGTGTGCATGAAGGTGTCTGTAATAGAATAAAAAATAAATATAAAACGGTGGGGGAGTGCCAAGATGGAGGCGCAGTGGCTTCAAAACAGCGCCCCCTGTTAGTCATCTAGTGTATGTATAAATCACTGGATGTGACAAGGGATGGGAATGGGACAGACTGGACAGACTGGACATTAAGTGTTTCTTCTACTGTATCAAGCCTCTCCAGCGGTCCTTGGTCTGCTCCAGTACTACTGATTGACCCCAGTCCAACAAAAGACACACACACACACGCGCACGCATGCACACACGTACACACACGTACACACACACGCGCACACACGCGCACATGTACACACACACACACACACACACACACACACACACACACACACACACACACACACACACACACACACACACACACACACACACACACACACACACACACACACACACACACAATTCCTTTGGTCCTCTTGCTCTTACTAGAAGCCATGCAGATCCTCTGATGAATCACCAAACCTCTTCATGATTATCTAAACGTCCAACATGGTAAAAGTCACAGTTCCTCTACATACACTTCCACCCTCCCCTCTCACTCAAAGTTGTAGAGAGGTTCTGGTAGTAGTAGAATTTAGGAGGATGGAGTGGCACACACAGCTTTGAGTGAAACAGACTGGGACTGGGAAAGCCATGTCCCTCCTTGCATGCCTTAGTATTCGAGTCGATGTGGTGGAATGGAATTGTAGTAGTTATGTTGAGAGCAATTAAGACTGACGCAGAGAGGTTGACAATAAGTCTGGTAGGATTGGTTGTTTGAAATGATTAAGCAATGGTTGCTGAGTAAACAAAACCCAACATCTTCCCCCTGACCAATTAATTTATTTTGGCTAAGCACTGTGTTAGTGAATAGTATGACACATATTATATCACTCAGTTTGAAACATTGTGATGATGAATTATAGAACATTCATCCATTATCTTGGACACATTTAATTTATAAGCGCACTAAGACACTTCAGCACTACTGGGTCATTATAGTTGCATGTTGTGTCACTGCTCCTCTCCACACCTGGGTTCAAATACTATTTAAAAACATTTACAATCCTTTATATGTACTTGGTTGAGCTTGCCTGTCACAATTAACCAATAGAATAGTCCCAAAAGTGTAAACCCTTCTCATCTGGCACCTTTATATAATACACTTTTATTAATATTTCACGTATTTGAAATATTTCAAATAGTATTTGAACCCACGTCTGCTCCTCTTGGATGCTTACAAACTACCAAAGTTTGTTGAAATGCAATGAATCACAGCTTTTGACTGACTGACGTGTTGTATGTGAAATCTGAGAGCCCGGCCCAGAGAGCAACATGAACAGAATTGTTTTATTTAATGCTTTTCCTCTCCATTCTGTTTCTCTTTTAGTGTTGACGTTTAAACACTGATGCAATAATGCATTCCATTATAGCGCTGAGATGAAGAGACTTGCATCTCGTCTCCTGTGGCTCCTCTCCATCTCAATAATAGGTCAACAGCTGTATTTAAAAAATGTATAACATTTTGGGCAGTTGCAAAGGTTTGCTCCGAGATGCAATTGGAGCTCAGATCAGCAGTGAATCTCTATGGAGATGAGGGAGGAAGAGGTGGCTTTGATGAGTGCAGCATGTAAATGATTTGCATTGTGTTTATAGGACATGGGGCCGACCACGGCCCTGCGTCACTACAAGGCGGAGATCCTCATGCCCCTGCTGCTCCACTCTGTGGTGGGGCCTCGCAAATACACATCATAGAAATTACTAAGAGAGAGCAAAGCATCAGAACCCAGTCTTTGGGCTTTATTCTCTCTCTCTCTCTCTCTCTCTCTCTCTCTCTCTCTCTCTCTCTCTCTCTCTCTCTCTCTCTTTTATTTGTTTTCTTCCTTAACCTCCATGACTGTCAGACAACAGGGATTTAGATTAGGCATCAGAGTTTTTAATGTGAAGTAGTACAAGTATCATTTTGTCATCTCAATACAAGACAGCTAAACAATCAGTTTGTAAAAGAATCAGCACCACTAGGCAATGATGGCACCGTTGGGCCTGTATGTATATGTTTTAGAGAAATTCAAATATTGATGCCTTTTTCACGTCTAAGACAAATTACTCTCAAAAGATATCCCAGAGAGGTACATACCCGGACATGGAAATTAAATATGAATGGTTACCTTGAATTGCTTTTAGTAATTGTAAAATATTCAAAGTGGTATTTATGGAATGGAAAGCCTCACTCCCCTGCTTGCTATGCACAAGCTGGCAGGCTGACAGTAGGGGATTAATTTTTCAGTGGTTGTTCTGATTCGGCCGTCACAGAAGAAAATGAATAGCCTTGATAAGTCATGTTCAGGTTTGGATGTACCTGCACCGCTGGTGAGGGATGTGAATGAAATATGATGTAAGTGAGTGAAAGCATTCTGTCTGACAGTCTGACAGTTCTAAGAGCTCTGCTGCAGATTAGCTCCTGATGCTGTTTGTACATGTCAGGTGGGGACAGGGAAAATTGTGTTTCTAGTGATTACTGTTTGTGAAGGAAATTAGCATGATGAGTAGAAATTACATGTAGTCAATCAATGGTCTTAATTTCTTTACCCGTGGCCTGTGTATGATTTAAAGAGCATATCACATTTTGTTTTAAAGAGCTATAATGTATTTTCCAGAGTCCTATTTCTGATCGCAAGCTAGTAATTTAGCTTCCTTCCTTCTTCAAAAGAAGTGCTTTGTGATAGAAGAACACATGTGAGATTCCTTATTTTAGTAAATGCGCTCCAGTTGTTAGGTTTGACCTGTAGTAAATCTCATGAGAAAAAGAAAATCATGGTAGAATAGTAACTACCTGATGACTGACTCTTAATGGAGGGTATGTATAGGCACTTTAGAAGGACATGTTCCCAGGCCCCATTACCTTGTCTCTGGGGAGAGGGAGAGCAGATGCCTAGGCCCAGGCTAGGAGAACACAAATCCCTCTTTGAACATGAGGTGGTGGAGCGTCTCTCTAATCCATTCTCCCTTCTCTCCTTCTTTCCAGGGGGCTCGTATCATCACCTGGCTGGCACTAATGTATTCCAACCTTAGTCTGTCGTCTTAATAATGTGTTGTTTTTTGTGTGTGGGAGTGTGGGAGTGTGACATTGTGTGTGTGGGTGTGTGACACTGTGTGTGCGACACAGTGTGTGTGTGTGTGTGTGTGTGTGTGTGTGTGTGTGTGTGTGTGTGTGTGTGTGTGTGTGTGTGTGTGTGTGTGTGTGTGTGTGTGTGTGTGTGTGTGTGTGTGTGTGTGTGTGTGTGTGTGTATATGTGATTGTGGATGTGATTGTGATGTGTGTCACACTGTGTGTGTCTGTGTGTGCTTAGTGGCTGAGATGACCTCATCATTGAGTATAGCCTGTCTGCCTCTATCTAGTCTACTGTGAGGTCTCCAGCAGCTTGTCCCTCAGGCTCAGCTCTTAATTCAGAGAATGTGTAATACACCCAGGTAAGCAGGTTTAATCTGCTTTGGGCTTGCATACAGAGCAGACAGAATTTGATTTGATTTGATGTGTATCTACCCGCTTTACATCAAACAGCACATTTCAACAGCTGGGCTCAATATGAGTTTTGACATTATTTTTTTCTCTTTTCTTTGAAACTTAAATCTCCCTCACATCCGAACTGGTTCAAACAAATCTCCCTCAGTCACCTTATTGGCCCTGCTTCCTGGAAAAACGTAATAGCTTTAAAGCTCAATATGGCATTGTTATGGTTTCGTACCCTCTGTCACAAATTCCAGACAGAAGTGAATTTCCTATTCCCTGTCAATAACACCCAGAGTATCACCTCTGAAAGTGAGAAAGCATGATTCAATAAACCTGTCACTTATTTATTTCACTTTGACCCCGCATTATCCTTGTTAGTCCAGGGGAGTTGGATTACCGTTGCTTTTCCACCATGTATGTAACCTTTATAGCCTTCCCAAGAAACAGAAACACATCAGACTGGCTATATCAGTTCCTCTTTGGCCTACACTGTCCACACACCCCAGTAACTGTGCAACTGTTTTCAGGTCTTTCTCAGAATCACACACTGGTAAAGAAGTCGCCTGTGCTGAACATTTTTAATGTTTGTGCTTTTCTAATAACTAATTTCTGTGTTCTATTCATGTGCTTTTCTAATAACTGTTTTCTATGTTCAAGCAAGTGACTGACTGAACGAATCCTCACTATCAGTAGCTGCAATTTGGCAGTACGCCCAGACCTTTGTTTTGAGAACCAAAGATATCTCCGTTTCAAGGTCTCGGCTTAGAGAGAAGAAGCCTTGTGAGGTATTAGTCTGTCACATGTTATGAACCAGTATTGGTCGGTCACATGAATGAAACAAAACATTAATGATGAATTAATTATGCTAAATCATGCAAATATAACTTGTCTGTGTATTGCCGTATACAGTATAAGACAACTGCTGGGACTGCCACAGCAGAGCTCCTGATTGACATGTGTACTATGGTGCATTGAGTTGGTTGGAACCTCTCCAGCGCACTGATAGTAATAAAGGTTGATTCATTTAAGATTGACTTCGAGTGTAGCTGGTTGTAATTTCCATGACACACTGTATATATATATATTTTACCTTTATTTAATTAGGCAAGTCAGGTAACAACAAATTCTTATTTACAATGACGGCCTATCCCAGACAACGCTGGGCCAATTGTGCACCACCTTATGGGACTCCCAATCACTGTTGGATGTGATGCAGCCTGGATTCAAGCCAGGGACTGCAGTGATACTTCTTGCACTGAGATGCAGTGCCTTAGACCACTGCGCCACTCGGGAGCCTTGTATCACTGATTCACTTTTAGTCACGTAGCCTTAAACTAGTGGCTTTGTTGATCCAGATATGAAGACACTATTACTCATCATGCAGCTCTTCAGACGGCAGTGTATGCTACTGTATGTTGTTACCACGGAGACTCTACCCTGGCCTGCATGGTATGTTATGAAAACAGCATTGTGTTGTGATGCGTGTTAGCAGGCGGCGGCCCGGAGATGGTTCCATGTATGAGCCAGTGTTCTGGTCATGGAAGCCCATGCCTCCTCCCATTTCTGCAGCCTGTGATCTAGGATCTGGGTCCTGTTGTATATAGGCCTGTCTGTGGCCCGTAGACCCCCTCTCTAACTAAGCACCGGATGGCACGCTACCTCTCCTTTCTCCGCAGGCCCGCCAGGGATGTTAGTTTACAGGATATTGGAAAAGACCTGTGTCAGGAAGTGGAGGCCCACAGGCCATTGGGGAGCGGAGGTGGTGTTGCTCTAGATTACTGTATCACCTCTCTCGCTCTCCAGGTAACAGCAGAAGTTGTGTCTGATGGGTGACAGGTTTGTGTGTTTGAGGGATTGTAAGACACTGGGATCAGAGCCTTGTGTTGAGCACAGGAGGTTGGTGGCACATTAATTGGGGAGGACGGGGTCGTGGTAATGGCTGGAGCGGGATTCGTGAAATGGTATCAAACACATGGCTTGATGCCATTCCATTTGCTCCGTTCCAGCCATTATTATGAGCCGTCCTCCCCTCAGCAGCCTCCACTGGTGTTGAGATACCCAAATATAAGGATGTATTGAATGAACTCTCTATATCTATATAATAAAGATAGGTTGTGTAGTGGGTTTGTGTAGTAGGTTTGTGTAGTAGGTTTGTGTAGTGGGTTTGTGTAGTAGGTTTGTGTAGTGGGTTTGTGTATTAAGTTTGGGTAGCAGGTTTGTGTAGTGGGTTTGTGTAGTAGGTTTGTGTAGTGGGTTTGTGTATTAAGTTTGTGTAGTAGGTTTGTGTAGTAGGTTTGTGTAGTAGGTTTGTGTAGTAGGTTTGTGTAGCAGGTTTGTGTAGTGGGTTTGTGTAGTAGGTTTGTGTAGTGGGTTTGTGTATTAAGTTTGGGTAGCAGGTTTGTGTAGTAGGTTTGTGTAGTGGGTTTGTGTATTAAGTTTGGGTAGCAGGTTTGTGTAGTAGGTTTGTGTAGTAGGTTTGTGTAGTAGGTTTGTGTATTAAGTTTGTGTAGTGGGTTTGTGTAGTAGGTTTGTGTATTAAGTTTGTGTAGTAGGTTTGTGTAGTAGGTTTGTGTAGTGGGTTTGTGTATTAAGTTTGGGTAGCAGGTTTGTGTAGTAGGTTTGTGTATTAAGTTTGTGTAGTGGGTTTGTGTATTAAGTTTGTGTAGTGGGTTTGTGTATTAAGTTTGGGTAGCAGGTTTGTTATCCTCTAGTTTTCAGTGCATGTTTCTTAGTTGGGGTATGGACATTTTATTTCTATGTAAAATAACTAAAGGCACATGACAGGCAGTCACATGTTAGACAGAGTGTATTTTATCTTTAATATGGGAATGTGACAGGGAATGAAATGAATCAGTGCTCTGTGCTAACCCCAGCAGTATTAATATGCAACCCGGATAGACGGCCTAACTGTAATTTATATGATATTCCCAGAAGAATCATTATTATTCCCAGGTCTTGGCAGGAACATTTGGCCTATAAAGAAATTAACTTTGTCTCTTTGCTAAGTACACCAATACATCAGGCTGTAATCTCTTCCATAGATGAATCATATTTCATATTACGCAAGGCAAATGTATTCATATTGCATATTTTTCTAATTTCTCCTGTCTGACCATCTGTATGTATTTAGTCTTACTAAGATGAATCCTCTGATCCTATTGGGTCGGGACTGGAGGCAGGTGTTTTTATTATACCAATAGGAGTAAATAAGAGCTGGTATCAGGACGTAATCCTACACATCATTTTTTATAGCTCTGTAATATATCAGGGACAGTGATTTTCCTCACCAACAACAGAGTTCGACCCGCTTTGGTGATTACGGTGTGTGTTTATGTTTATGTGTGTGTGTGTGTGTGTGTGTGTGTGTGTGTGTGTGTGTGTGTGTGTGTGTGTGTGTGTGTGTGTGTGTGTGTGTGTGTGTGTGTGTGTGTGTGTGTGTGTGTGTAGTGTGCCTGTGTTGTGTGTGTAGTGTGTGTTTTGAACAACGGTGAATGGGTGGGGGTGGACAATATGCCCTGAAATTTCCTACAGCATTGTGAATATCACTGACGTATGAAATTACACTCTGTGTCCTCAGATCAGAGTGCTTAATCATTTAAGAGGACCAATCCTTGAAAGAATTACAGGGAGGGGGTGAGAATGGGGAAGGCAGGGGGTGAGGAGGGGTCTGAGAGAGGTGGGAGAGGGGGGATATTGAGGCCTATTGGGTTTGAGAGAGGAAAGTGCAGAGGTCACCATTCTACATTGCCTCTGTTGACCCAAATTCTACAATACCTTGATTTTCCCAGGAAATGGAAGGAATAATTCTGATCTATTTTCTCTGGTTAAATGTGTAACCTTTTTGATAATAGTACTACTCAAGACGACTAGATGATGAAATTGGTCAGGTTATGTATGATTTGAGGTTTACTTGACACAGGTTGTGCACAATGTGCACACTCACCTAACAGCAAACAACACTAACTGCAGGTACAGTATGTTTGTTACTGTATGTCCGCAGTCTTACAGTACATTTGCACTCTGCAATTCACTGATGTTCTACACTTGTCTGGTCTTCCCTAAGGCATCTCCCCTAGTGTTAGACAGGACGTGTAGATGGAGGTACAGACAGATTACTACTGGTGTTAATGTTAATGTAAACGATCGGCCTGTCAGGCAGATCTTGTGTTTCTTAATCTCCTGCTTCTGCCTTAACATGATCAAAGTGATGCAAATAGAAGCCTGTATTGATTTACAGCACCAGGCCTGTTTATGCATTTATGTCACCTATCTGCAGTTCCCATCTGTGTTTTAAAAGTCCTGTGAAACTGCCTGGAACCCATAGATGTCAGTCTCCGTAAAGCAGTGATTCTCTGGACCCATGGGTCGCATGTTCCTGTCACAATTAGGTTATGAGTGAGGATTTAGATACAGGCAGATTATTATTTTGACGTTATGTTTGGTTTGGGTTACAGATGGGATGCTATGCAGACTATAATCCCCCAGTTCCTCATCCTGTCAACCTTTACTCATACCCTATTTTCTGTCTGGTGTGTTACAACATACAGTAAAGTACCCATGTTGGGTCTTCATTTGAGCCAGTTTGCTACAGCAGGAAAATAATCCTGCAGCAACAGGAAATATTAATTATTATGTGGATTATATTTAATTGACATTTTTGTAGGGGTTGATAAATTTTTTCATAAGGGAATATCAAGTCTGAAATTTTAAAGTGGAAATTACAAACTTCAGAAGCCTTTATAAACTTTATAAACCAGGAAAGTTCTAACTCCCAGGCCCAGCGATCTGAACAGCACCCATAGTCTCCTCTAACTCCCAGGCCCAGCGATCTGAACAGCACCCATATCAAATCAAGTTTATTTTATATAGCCCTTTGTACATCAGCTAATATCTCGAAGTGCTGTACAGAAACCCAGCCTAAAACCCCAAACAGCAAGCAATGCAGGTGTAGAAGCATAGGCTCCTCTAACTCCCAGGCCCAGCGATCTGAACAGCACCCATAGTCTCCTCTATTTCCCAGGCCCAGCGATCTGAACAGCACCCATAGGCTCCTCTAACTCCCAGGCCCAGCGATCTGAACAGCACCCATAGTCTCCTCTAACTCCCAGGCCCAGCGATCTGAACAGCACCCATAGTCTCCTCTAACTCCCAGGCCCAGCGATCTGAACAGCACCCATAGGCTCCTCTAACTCCCAGGCCCAGCGATCTGAACAGCACCCATAGTCTCCTCTAACTCCCAGGCCCAGCGATCTGAACAGCACCCATAGGCTCCTCTAATGCCCAGGCCCAGCGATCTGAACAGCACCCATAGTCTCCTCTAACTCCCAGGCCCAGCGATCTGAACAGCACCCATAGGCTCCTCTAACTCCCAGGCCCAGCGATCTGAACAGCACCCATAGGCTCCTCTAACTCCCAGGCCCAGCGATCTGAACAGCACCCATAGTTTCCTCTAACTCCCAGGCCCAGCGATCTGAACAGCACCCATAGTCTCCTCTAACTCCCAGGCCCAGTGATCTGAACAGCACCCATAGGCTCCTCTAACTCCCAGGCCCAGCGATCTGAACAGCACCCATAGGCTCCTGTAGCACCCAGGCCCAGCGATTTGAACAGCACCCATAGGCTCCTATAGCGCCCAGGCAATCTGAACAGCCACAATGAACTCTCTGTCACAATAAGGCATGCTGATTAGGACAGCCATTGCAGGAAAATGAAAATGAATTCATATGGCTCTGGAGAAGTGTCGTATGGAATTGTTGCCAGCCAGGGTCAGCCTTCCAGACGGCTAGTGTATGAATTGTTGCCAGCCAGGGTCAGCCTTCCAGACGGCTAGTGTATGAATTGTTGCCAGCCAGGGTCAGCCTTCCAGACGGCTAGTGTATGAATTGTTGCCAGCCAGGGTCAGCCTTCCAGACGGCTAGTGTATGAATTGTTGCCAGCCAGGGTCAGCCTTCCAGACGGCTAGTGTATGAATTGTTGCCAGCCAGGGTCAGCCTTCCAGACGGCTAGTGTATGAATTGTTGCCAGCCAGGGTCAGCCTTCCAGACGGCTAGTGTATGCAAAGTAATTCATCCACTCGCATTATCCCAATAATGATATATTTCAGGGATTATGAATTGGGATGTTTCCTCGCTACAACGCTTTAAATTATATTTACGAGAGTAGCGTTAAGATTACTGCTGCCCTTTAATTTCAGAGACGGAGCACGTTGTCACCATCTGCATGAAATCTTATTCTAATAGCAAAGAGCAATTTGTGGGGTATAATCACCTAGGCGACCATTACACCAATGGCCCGCCCGCCCGCCTTCCAATCACATTCTTCAACAGAGCGTTTAGTGCCTTTGTGGGGGAATGTGTCGTGCGTTAAGACTGGTTGAATTAGAAAAGAAAAATGAAAGAGCGGAATGATTTTTATTCATGTGAGTTCCTCTCATGGAACATTACTGCACTTCATTGCTACCTTTGGAAATGTATGCAGAATGAGAAACGTATTCATTTCCAACTGCTTCTGCATGATTGTAAAGCCTCTCCTCTTCTGTTTTTTCAACTATTAACTAACAAATGTGTTTTTCTCTTTGCAATATATCCTGTGATCAATCATTGATTCTTATAACAGTCACACTTTGTTGCAATATGTTTTCATATCTACAAAAAAGTAGCTGAGTGTAGGTCTAACATGTCAAAGTAGTACTGTACATGTCAAAGTAGAAAGTCTATTCCCGCTATAGCTCTGTGAGTGGGCCCCAGTGTATAGCCTTCTATATCAGATTTCCAGCTTCAGTAAAGGTGTGTATTTTGCACACGCTAGGCCCGTCAGTCGGGTAGTGTGTGTGTGTGTGTATGTGTGTGTGTGTGTGTGTGTGTGTGTGTGTGTGTGTGTGTGTGTGTGTGTGTGTGTGTGTGTGTGTGTGTGTGTGTGTGTGTGTGTGTGTGTGTGTGTGTGTGTGTGTGTGTGTGTGTGTGTGTGTGTGTGTGTGTGTGTGTGTTCGTGCGTGGATGGATGGTGGCCGTCAGGTTCCTAATTGATGACTGGTGGGTGAGTATCGGAAGCAGTCAGCTGGCAGCTGAGGAGAGATCCGCTGGTAAGTTGGTACCCCCTTCTATCAGATATTTCTTTGAAACTCCAGATTAGGAGGTGCAGACACACGTTTAGACGCCACATGCACAGCAGTGTCGCCCTGCACCCCCTCTCCTTCCTTCCTCTGGTCCAAAATCCATGGACCCCGCGGCATACTACAAAGCCAACAGTTGAGTCTAAAGACGGGAAACGTCCCACTGTTTTTCTCCCAGCAAATATGTCTACCCTGTGATTCTTGGCTTTAGTCTCTAAATGGAAACAGTGTTGTTTCTTTTCTTTCACACTACAGCCAGCAGCTAGAGTAGTGTCAGGGTAGTTTCCTCAGGATCCTCTCAGACATGAGAGGCCTGTTTGAGCCCCGCGTCGCCCCCTAGTCTGCCCCCGCCTGGCCTTCATTAGGCCTGCTTATTGGTCACAGACTAGACTTGTGTGTTATTCCTCACGCGAAAGGTGCCAAGGAAATTGCTGAGTCCTATCGGTCGTAAGACATCTCCTGGCTGCGATTTCCTGGGTTTGCTTTGCACGCGTGGCCGGCGTCTGCCTGCCCGATGGCAGGGGGGATAAAGAGAGCTTACAGAGAACTGAGGCTCAGACTGGCCCTGGCAGGCCCCTCAAACAACACACAGGCCTCAGCCTCACTGGAACCTGATATCGCCACATCATCAGTGGGCCGGACACACAGCCCTGAGGGGCTCCACTCACTCTGTCCTATGGGAGTTTGGCTTTGCTAACCCTTGTACCTTTGAAAGTTTCTGTGCTCACACTTACAGGAAAATACAGAAACAATATATAAATGAATGTGCTGAATGTAAACATCATATTTTAATGTCGTTAGTAGATTATTGTTAGATGCTTTTCAAGCTCACACACTGCATTATTTATTTACTGCTAATGAGGTCTGCTATCTATACAAAATGTGTTCTAACAACTTTAGGCCTATTCATCATGGGAACATATAACAACGCTAGAACATGCAATCAGCTGACAGTAGATACACAGTGTATCTACTGTGTTCCACCCTGTGTCAAGACTATTTGTGTACTGTGATCCAGTAACGGAAGTATGTCATTGCTATACTGAGCATATGATGTGTGTGCATGTGTGTGCATGTGTGTGTGCGTGTGTGTGTGTGTGTGTGTGTGTGTGTGTGTGTGTGTGTGTGTGTGTGTGTGTGTGTGTGTGTGTGTGTGTGTGTGTGTGTGTGTGTGTGCGCTCTGTACCCTGGACGAAGATGAAAAGTTGTGTGGACTTGTAACCCCTCTTCCCCCGCCGGTAATCACCCGGGAGCCCTGTAATCCCTGGTGCATGCAGATGCTGCTGCCAGGAATATTACTGTTCATAATATTAATCTGCTCTCATATTCCTTTCTTTTACCAAGATGAGGCTTCCTCACGCGCCATGTTCTTATGGGAATTAACTGTACTACAAGGGGATTCATCCAGAGGTAGATTTCTCCTCCTCGTCAGAGAAGGGATCAAGCCTTAACCCAGCCTGAGGTCGTTTCAGTATCAGTGCTTTAAGGAACGGAACACCCGCACGCAACACCGTCCTCACATCACCATATCCTCATAAACACTCCTCAGAGACATGAAAGACGACGTTCCTCCACAGTAGGGACTCTCTCCATCCACGTCCCACATGAATCATGTCAGCTGAATGAAGATCCAGAGGGAGGTGAGCTAAAGCTGCTTTAAGGTGCTATGTCGTCCCCCCAGCAGGCTGTGATACCTGGCTTAGCAGCAGGTAAACCCAGTACCACAGGCTGGGGACAGCTACTATTGTCTCCATCCAGCTGATCAAAGACACTGACACAGCACCCGTATCACTAGAACAGGAATGAATGGGAATCATCATCAACCAGGCAGATGGGTTCAGTTCAGGCGTGTGGTTGAAACCTCTCTCCATCAGTCTTCAGACTATCATTTGGTTGGGTACTATCTGTTAGACATGTCTCCCGGAGGCAAGGTGGATTTGTGCTTTTTCATGTATCTTTCAACAACTGCCGGTCGAATGGTAACACATAAATGTATGAAGACTTAATGAAGCTAATGACTGAAATTAGTTTAACCATGGAGTGGCTTTCAAGTGTGATTACACTCATACTGTTAGCATTACTCAGTGTTGTACCTCTCACTCCCTCTCTCTTGTTTCGTCACTGTAGTGGAGTCAGTTCATCCACAGTGCTGCTTCACATCACAACACAGTAACTAATAATTGCTTACAGATATGCGAGTGGATCTGTAGTCTTGCGAGCTGGAACAACAACCACAATCCCACAGTCCCACCGTCCTCAAATGGCTTCCTACTGTTTATTAGTTGATGGTTTCCTTCCTCTGATGTCCTGTGCATGTACTTGCATGAAATGTTTGAGTTGCTGTGGAATTGGATGCAGTCAGTCCACTGTGGAACAGACTGGCGGGTGTATATATAAATGCAATCAGGAAGTGGAGGTGAGATGCAGAGTGTGTGTGTGTATATGTGTGTGAGTGTGAGGTGCGACTGCAGAGCAGAGGTGGCAGTGGCGTGTGAAATCTGTTGGGCAGGATTGACAGCAGGATGACTGATACCTGTAAAATAAAATATACCTCTGAGAGAGGAGATGATTCTCCTTTGTGTTTCACAAAACACCCTCCATGACACCACTGAAGGATTGCTTCAGAGAGGGAGGAAGAGAAGAGAGAGAAAACAAAGCCGATCCGAAGTTAGGCTGATATGATGAAGAGAGAGAGACAGAGCGGCCCAAAGCCGACACATTCTGATTGTTTTGATGTCTGGGAAACACACAGTCAATTATAAAGGCTCAGTGCATAGTAGAGCTGTTTTTTCTGTTTCCAGACAGAGCAGAACAACTCAACTGATAACTTGTAATGGAAAATCATTCTATTGAAACAGTGGAGCATTTACATGGCTCTACGTTGATGTATCGACTTCACTATGTAAAACCTAGGGAGTCGATTAGAACATCAACATTATTTCTACATTACCAGGATGTGTTTCCTCGCTGGATTTTGAAGGAATGGGACAAAGAAGAAAGGTGGAGGGATGTGTAATGTCCCCTATTGATCCATGATGTGAACTCGTGTTGGTCTGGGTGTAAATGGCCTGGCACCTGGTAACCCCTGGCTTCTCTCTACAGGCGTATTAGTCACCATTAGGTGCTCTGGGGTCACCTTGCTATGAGCTTCTTTATCCCTGATGGAGGTGACATAGTCAGAGTGCCACTTTGCATAACATTAGACTAGTGTCTTAACCTTGAACCAGAAAATCTTTTCTCCCATAGTTAGTGAAGATTTCCAATGCACTGCTATAAGGCCTTTGGGATTTAACCATCACCATCGTCACACCATCTGACCCCCCATCTCCCTTTTATGCATATCCTGGCTGTAGAGTGTGTGGGTGGGTGGGTGGGCGGGTGTCCTGTTAGCTATCAGTATAAATGCAGACCACCAGCCATGCATCCACTGGGTAATTATTCAATTTCCAAGATAAATCTGGTGTGTAGTGTCATATCCATCATGGCTGTCACCTCTTGTACAGAGAAGTAGGGCACTAAATGGAAGGCTTTTTGCTCATATGCACTTCTATATAGTCATCAATTCTGAGCAGTTCATTCATTGTTTCGTTTGACAGACGGGAGCTAATAATGAACGATCAGCTAATGCCCCTCAAACTGAACAGAGGAGTCGAACACAGAGGCCTGTGTGTGTGTGTGTGTGTGTGTGTGTGTGTGTGTGCGTGCGTGCGTGCGTGCGTGCGTGCGTGCGTGTGTGTGTGTGTATTTGGAGGCATAATTCTTTGGGCACATACAGTATTAGACAGGGCCTGTTCCCGTTTCTCTCTTCCATCCAGAGACAGAATCCTATCCTCGCCTCCATTTTCAAGGTTGCTGTCCTGTGTCCTGTATACATGCAGACAATGTCCAAAATGTGTAACGATCAATATTTTGACCAGCTATCTAATCAAGAGAAACCACCTATAAACAACTGTTAACAAAGGTTTCTGTCTGATACCAGCGTGGGTTTACAGCGTGTATACATTGGGAATGGATGTGAAAACAGTGGTTTGGTCTTCAGACCGTGTCTACAGGGGGATCCTAAACGTTGTCCCTGCCTTGTTTGACAGTAATAAACATTGCTTGTCCACTCAGGAGCAACATGGGAAAGATTTAGGCGGAGGCGGTGGGATGATGTTTTTGTGATGTGTTATTTTGGTGGACATCAGATTAGGGATGTTACTCTTGATATAAAGCTAAAGAAAGGCTTTTGGGCTGATTGAGGTCACGGCAGGTTATGTGATGTACTGAACAGCTATATTCAGGCAATATTGGGGAGATTTGGGGTAGGCTAAAAGATGACTGAATCCTATGCTCAGTAATGTTATGTTCTGTCTTTTGAATACATTTTGGGACTATAGTGCATCAATGACAAATTATAATCTATTGTTCAGGCATCAAAAGATTGATGTAAACAAAATCAACTAAACAATGTTTTTAATACAATCATTGTATGACCTCATAAAATTTTAAGGAAACCATGATTTTCTTTTTTACAAAGAAGAAAAATGTGATTGGCTCAGTCAACGACTTTCGTTTCTCAGAAAGATGTGTTTGTGTTGAAAAGGGGTGGGATCATTTTACTCCTATGATTGAAAAACAGCCTGAAAACATCCACCATACAACTAATGTGCTATTTGGTGCCAGATACAAGACATCTCATATGACACTCTTTGATATTAGTTGTTCAACAAAAGAAGAAGCGACAATTCATTGTAAAAAGTGTAATTTAATGACATACACTCGCCTATGTATTAGGGATATTAGTTTAGAATATGGATACCCTCCACATCTACCACCTCCACAATCACACAATAGATAGCAATAGCCCCCGTGATGGTAGTCCAGGAGGCCCAGGCTGGCTGAAATGCTAAGATATGTCATGTGTTTCATGCATGGCTGCTCCTGATGTATTTACAGTAATTGATTCTTTTCAACGATTTCCAAAGCCGCCTTGAGATCCCGCTGGCTCTAGCTCTCTCTTGCATGCTTTAAAGGGGAGTGCAGTCACGTCACGCATGGCTAAATTCCACAGATACGCACGCCACGGTGAGCCGCCTCTCCGGTAACTCAGTCTGGCCTTTTCACACGGAGGTGATCACCTCGCCCCTGGACAGGACACAGGGGTAACAGACACAGGGGTAACAGGGGTGCAGGGGGGCTGGGACTGGCCCCTATAGAGCCCCATACTGTGGCTAATGCCCACACCACTCACACACACTCCTGATCTCTGGTTAATCCACACACACACACACACATATAAACTAATACACACAGACCTAGATACCCAACCATACATCTTCAACAACAAAACCTGTCCTCATATTTTCCTCTGTGGCATATTAACATAGGTTGAGTAGTGACACTGTAAGGAGGTTCTTTCTCTAGATTGTGTTGGGGTCACATGTGGCAGGTGAGATAAGATGGCCTGCTGGATCTTGACTGTTCCTCTTATGAGCATGAGAGAGGCCAATTCAGAATCTTGACTTATCAGAATGTCGATGAGTGACTTGAAGTCTTTTGTGACTCTTACATTCATTCAAATAAAACTGAGTGCAATGAATATCATCAACATAAATGATCAAATTTAACTCTATGAAGTTCAAGATAAGTTCAATCAAATTCCAAAATGGTTTTGTTTAGCTATTGTTTGAAATGGCACACCTACAGTATATGTCATATTGTAATAGAGTCTACAGTAACCTATATGTCATAGTGTTATAGAGTCTACAGTAACCTATATGTCATATTGTTCTAGAGTCTACAGTAACCTATATGTCATAGTGTTATAGAGTCTACAGTAACCTATATGTCATAGTGTTATAGAGTCTACAGTAACCTATATGTCATATTGTTCTAGAGTCTACAGTAACCTATATGTCATAGTGTTATAGAGTCTACAGTAACCTATATGTCATAGTGTTATAGAGTCTACAGTAACCTATATGTCATAGTGTTATAGAGTCTACAGTAACCTATATGTTATAGTGTTATAGAGTCTACAGTAACCTATATGTCATAGTGTTATAGAGTCTACAGTAACCTATATGTCATAGTGTTATAGAGTCTACAGTAACCTATATGTCATAGTGTTATAGAGTCTACAGTAACCTATATGTCATAGTGTTATAGAGTCTACAGTAACCTATATGTCATATTGTTATAGAGTCTACAGTAACCTATATGTCATAGTGTTATAGAGTCTACAGTAACCTATATGTCATAGTGTTATAGAGTCTACAGTAACCTATATGTCATAGTGTTATAGAGTCTACAGTAACCTATATGTCATAGTGTTATAGAGTCTACAGTAACCTATATGTCATATTGTTATAGAGTCTACAGTAACCTATATGTCATATTGTTATAGAGTCTACAGTAACCTATATGTCATAGTGTTATAGAGTCTACAGTAACCTATATGTCATAGTGTTATAGAGTCTACAGTAACCTATATGTCATAGTGTTATAGAGTCTACAGTAACCTATATGTCATAGTGTTATAGAGTCTACAGTAACCTATATGTCATATTGTTATAGAGTCTACAGTAACCTATATGTCATAGTGTTATAGAGTCTACAGTAACCTATATGTCATAGTGTTATAGAGTCTACAGTAACCTATATGTCATAGTGTTATAGAGTCTACAGTAACCTATATGTCATAGTGTTATAGAGTCTACAGTAACCTATATGTCATAGTGTTATAGAGTCTACAGTAACCTATATGTCATAGTGTTATAGAGTCTACAGTAACCTATATGTTATAGTGTTATAGAGTCTACAGTAACCTATATGTCATAGTGTTATAGAGTCTACAGTAACCTATATGTCATAGTGTTATAGAGTCTACAGTAACCTATATGTCATAGTGTTATAGAGTCTACAGTAACCTATATGTTATAGTGTTATAGAGTCTACAGTAACCTATATGTTATAGTGTTATAGAGTCTACAGTAACCTATATGTCATAGTGTTATAGAGTCTACAGTAACCTATATGTCATAGTGTTATAGAGTCTACAGTAACCTATATGTCATAGTGTTATAGAGTCTACAGTAACCTATATGTCATAGTGTTATAGAGTCTACAGTAACCTATATGTCATAGTGTTATAGAGTCTACAGTAACCTATATGTCATAGTGTTATAGAGTCTACAGTAACCTATATGTCATAGTGTTATAGAGTCTACAGTAACCTATATGTCATAGTGTTATAGAGTCTACAGTAACCTATATGTCATAGTGTTATAGAGTCTACAGTAACCTATATGTCATAGTGTTATAGAGTCTACAGTAACCTATATGTCATAGTGTTATAGAGTCTACAGTAACCTATATGTCATAGTGTTATAGAGTCTACAGTAACCTATATGTCATAGTGTTCTAGAGTCTACAGTAACCTATATGTCATATTGTTCTAGAGTCTACAGTAACCTATATGTCATATTGTTCTAGAGTCTACAGTAACCTATATGTCATATTGTTCTAGAGTCTACAGTAACCTATATGTCATATTGTTCTAGAGTCTACAGTAACCTATATGTCATATTGTTCTAGAGTCTACAGTAACCTATATGTCATATTGTTCTAGAGTCTACAGTAACCTATATGTCATATTGTTCTAGAGTCTACAGTAACCTATATGTCATAGTGTTATAGAGTCTACAGTAACCTATATGTCATATTGTTCTAGAGTCTACAGTAACCTATATGTCATATTGTTCTAGAGTCTACAGTAACCTATATGTCATATTGTTCTAGTCTACAGTAACCTATATGTCATATTGTTCTAGAGTCTACAGTAACCTATATGTCATATTATTCTAGAGTCTACAGTAACCTATATGTCATAGTGTTATAGAGTCTACAGTAACCTATATGTCATATTGTTCTAGAGTCTACAGTAACCTATATGTCATATTATTCTAGAGTCTACAGTAACCTATATGTCATAGTGTTATAGAGTCTACAGTAACCTATATGTCATATTGTTCTAGAGTCTACAGTAACCTATATGTCATATTATTCTAGAGTCTACAGTAACCTATATGTCATATTGTTCTAGAGTCTACAGTAACCTATATGTCATATTGTTCTAGAGTCTACAGTAACCTATATGTCATATTGTTCTAGAGTCTACAGTAACCTATATGTCATATTGTTCTAGAGTCTACAGTAACCTATATGTCATATTATTCTAGAGTCTACAGTAACCTATATGTCATAGTGTTATAGAGTCTACAGTAACCTATATGTCATATTGTTCTAGAGTCTACAGTAACCTATATGTCATATTGTTCTAGAGTCTACAGTAACCTATATGTCATATTGTTCTAGAGTCTACAGTAACCTATATGTCATAGTGTTATAGAGCCTACAGTAACCTATATGTCATAGTGTTATAGAGTCTACAGTAACCTATATGTCATAGTGTTATAGAGTCTACAGTAACCTATATGTCATAGTGTTATAGAGTCTACAGTAACCTATATGTCATATTGTTATAGAGTCTACAGTAACCTATATGTCATATTGTTCTAGAGTCTACAGTAACCTATATGTCATATTGTTCTAGAGTCTACAGTAACCTATATGTCATAGTGTTCTAGAGTCTACAGTAACCTATATGTCATAGTGTTATAGAGTCTACAGTAACCTATATGTCATAGTGTTATAGAGTCTACAGTAACCTATATGTCATAGTGTTATAGAGTCTACAGTAACCTATATGTCATATTATTCTAGAGTCTACAGTAACCTATATGTCATATTATTCTAGAGTCTACAGTAACCTATATGTCATATTATTATAGAGTCTACAGTAACCTATATGTCATAGTGTTATAGAGTCTACAGTAACCTATATGTCATAGTGTTATAGAGTCTACAGTAACCTATATGTCATAGTGTTATAGAGTCTACAGTAACCTATATGTCATAGTGTTATAGAGTCTACAGTAACCTATATGTCATAGTGTTATAGAGTCTACAGTAACCTATATGTCATATTGTTCTAGAGTCTACAGTAACCTATATGTCATAGTGTTATAGAGTCTACAGTAACCTATATGTCATAGTGTTCTAGAGTCTACAGTAACCTATATGTCATAGTGTTATAGAGTCTACAGTAACCTATATGTCATAGTGTTATAGAGTCTACAGTAACCTATATGTCATAGTGTTATAGAGTCTACAGTAACCTATATGTCATAGTGTTATAGAGTCTACAGTAACCTATATGTCATAGTGTTATAGAGTCTACAGTAACCTATATGTCATATTATTCTAGAGTCTACAGTAACCTATATGTCATATTATTCTAGAGTCTACAGTAACCTATATGTCATATTATTATAGAGTCTACAGTAACCTATATGTCATAGTGTTATAGAGTCTACAGTAACCTATATGTCATATTATTATAGAGTCTACAGTAACCTATATGTCATAGTGTTATAGAGTCTACAGTAACCTATATGTCATAGTGTTATAGAGTCTACAGTAACCTATATGTCATAGTGTTATAGAGTCTACAGTAACCTATATGTCATAGTGTTATAGAGTCTACAGTAACCTATATGTCATAGTGTTATAGAGTCTACAGTAACCTATATGTCATATTGTTCTAGAGTCTACAGTAACCTATATGTCATAGTGTTATAGAGTCTACAGTAACCTATATGTCATAGTGTTCTAGAGTCTACAGTAACCTATATGTCATAGTGTTATAGAGTCTACAGTAACCTATATGTCATAGTGTTATAGAGTCTACAGTAACCTATATGTCATAGTGTTATAGAGTCTACAGTAACCTATATGTCATATTGTTCTAGAGTCTACAGTAACCTATATGTCATATTATTCTAGAGTCTACAGTAACCTATATGTCATATTATTCTAGAGTCTACAGTAACCTATATGTCATAGTGTTATAGAGTCTACAGTAACCTATATGTCATAGTGTTATAGAGTCTACAGTAACCTATATGTCATATTGTTCTAGAGTCTACAGTAACCTATATGTCATATTGTTCTAGAGTCTACAGTAACCTATATGTCATAGTGTTCTAGAGTCTACAGTAACCTATATGTCATAGTGTTATAGAGTCTACAGTAACCTATATGTCATAGTGTTATAGAGTCTACAGTAACCTATATGTCATAGTGTTATAGAGTCTACAGTAACCTATATGTCATATTGTTCTAGAGTCTACAGTAACCTATATGTCATATTATTCTAGAGTCTACAGTAACCTATATGTCATATTGTTCTAGAGTCTACAGTAACCTATATGTCATATTATTCTAGAGTCTACAGTAACCTATATGTCATATTGTTCTAGAGTCTACAGTAACCTATATGTCATATTATTCTAGAGTCTACAGTAACCTATATGTCATATTATTCTAGAGTCTACAGTAACCTATATGTCATATTGTTCTAGAGTCTACAGTAACCTATATGTCATATTGTTCTAGAGTCTACAGTAACCTATATGTCATATTGTTCTAGAGTCTACAGTAACCTATATGTCATATTATTCTAGAGTCTACAGTAACCTATATGTCATATTATTCTAGAGTCTACAGTAACCTATATGTCATATTGTTCTAGAGTCTACAGTAACCTATATGTCATATTGTTCTAGAGTCTACAGTAACCTATATGTCATATTATTCTAGAGTCTACAGTAACCTATATGTCATATTATTCTAGAGTCTACAGTAACCTATATGTCATATTGTTCTAGAGTCTACAGTAACCTATATGTCATATTATTCTAGAGTCTACAGTAACCTATATGTCATATTATTCTAGAGTCTACAGTAACCTATATGTCATATTGTTCTAGAGTCTACAGTAACCTATATGTCATATTGTTCTAGAGTCTACAGTAACCTATATGTCATATTGTTCTAGAGTCTACAGTAACCTATATGTCATATTGTTCTAGAGTCTACAGTAACCTATATGTCATATTGTTCTAGAGTCTACAGTAACCTATATGTCATATTGTTCTAGAGTCTACAGTAACCTATATGTCATATTGTTATAGAGTCTACAGTAACCTATATGTCATAGTGTTATCGAGTCTACAGTAACCTATATGTCATATTGTTCTAGAGTGTACAGTAACCCATATGTCATATTGTTATAGAGTCTACAGTAACCTATATGTCATAGTGTTATCGAGTCTACAGTAACCTATATGTCATAGTGTTATCGAGTCTACAGTAACCTATATGTCATATTGTTCTAGAGTGTACAGTAACCCATATGTCATATTGTTCTAGAGTCTACAGGAACCTATATGTCATATTGTTCTAGTCTAAAGTAACCTATATGTCATATTGTTATAGAGTCTACAGTAACCTATATGTCATAGTGTTATCGAGTCTACAGTAACCTATATGTCATAGTGTTATCGAGTCTACAGTAACCTATATGTCATAGTGTTATCGAGTCTACAGTAACCTATATGTCATATTGTTATAGAGTCTACAGTAACCTATATGTCATAGTGTTATCGAGTCTACAGTAACCTATATGTCATAGTGTTATAGAGTCTACAGTAACCTATATGTCATAGTGTTATAGAGTCTACAGTAACCTATATGTCATAGTGTTATAGAGTCTACAGTAACCTATATGTCATAGTGTTATCGAGTCTACAGTAACCTATATGTCATATTGTTCTAGAGTCTACAGTAACCTATATGTCATAGTGTTATCGAGTCTACAGTAACCTATATGTCATATTGTTCTAGAGTGTACAGTAACCCATATGTCATATTGTTCTAGAGTCTACAGTAACCTATATGTCATAGTGTTATCGAGTCTACAGTAACCTATATGTCATATTGTTCTAGAGTCTACAGTAACCCATATGTCATATTGTTCTAGAGTCTACAGGAACCTATATGTCATAGTGTTATCGAGTCTACAGTAACCTATATGTCATATTGTTCTAGAGTCTACAGTAACCCATATGTCATATTGTTCTAGAGTCTACAGGAACCTATATGTCATATTGTTATCGAGTCTACAGTAACCTATATGTCATATTGTTATCGAGTGTACAGTAACCCATATGTCATATTGTTCTAGAGTCTACAGTAACCTATATGTCATATTATTCTAGAGTCTACAGTAACCTATATGTCATAGTGTTATCGAGTCTACAGTAACCTATATGTCATATTGTTATCGAGTGTACAGTAACCCATATGTCATATTGTTCTAGAGTCTACAGGAACCTATATGTCATATTGTTCTAGTCTAAAGTAACCTATATGTCATATTGAGTCTACAGTAACCTATATGTCATATTGTTCTAGTCTACAGTAACCTATATGTCATATTGTTATAGAGTCTACAGTAACCTATATGTCATATTGTTCTAGAGTGTACAGTAACCCATATGTCATATTGTTCTAGAGTCTACAGTAACCTATATGTCATATTGTTCTAGTCTACAGTAACCTATATGTCATATTATTCTAGAGTCTACAGTAACCTATATGTCATATTGTTATAGATTCTACAGTAACCTATATGTCATATTGTTATAGAGTCTACAGTAACCCATATGTCATATTGTTATAGAGTCTACAGTAACCCATATGTCATATTATTCTAGAGTCTACAGTAACCTATATGTCATAGTGTTATCGAGTCTACAGTAACCTATATGTCATATTGTTCTAGAGTGTACAGTAACCTATATGTCATATTGTTCTAGAGTCTACAGTAACCCATATGTCATAGTGTTATAGAGTCTACAGTAACCTATATGTCATATTGTTCTAGAGTCTACAGTAACCCATATGTCATAGTGTTATAGAGTCTACAGTAACCTATATGTCATATTGTTATAGAGTCTACAGTAACCCATATGTCATATTGTTCTAGAGTCTACAGTACCCTATATGTCATATTGTTCTAGAGTCTACAGTAACCTATATGTCATATTGTTCTAGAGTCTACAGTAACCTATATGTCATATTGTTCTAGAGTCTACAGTAACCTATATGTCATATTGTTCTAGTCTACAGTAACCTATATGTCATATTGTTCTAGAGTCTACAGTAACCTATATGTCATATTGTTCTAGTCTACAGTAACCTATATGTCATATTGTTCTAGAGTCTACAGTAACCTATATGTCATATTGTTCTAGTCTACAGTAACCTATATGTCATATTGTTCTAGAGTCTACAGCAACCTATATGTCATATTGTTATAGAGTCTACAGTAACCCATATGTCATAGTGTTATAGAGTCTACAGTAACCTATATGTCATATTGTTATAGAGTCTACAGTATCCCATATGTTATAGAGTCTACAGTAACCTATATGTCATATTGTTATAGAGTCTACAGTAACCTATATGTCATATTGTTATAGAGTCTACAGTAACCTATATGTCATATTGTTATAAAGTCTTCAGTAACCTATATGTCATATTGTTCTAGTCTACAGTAAAATATATGTCATATTGTTCTATTCTACAGTAACCTATATGTCATATTGTTCTAGAGTCTACAGTAACCCATATGTCATATTGTTCTAGAGTGTACAGTAACCTATATGTCATATTGTTCTAGAGTCTACAGTAACCTATATGTCATATTGTTCTAGAGTCTACAGTAACCTATATGTCATATTGTTCTAGAGTCTACAGTAACCTATATGTCATATTGTTATAGAGTCTACAGTAACCCATATGTCATATTGTTATAGAGTCTACAGTAACCTATATGTCATATTGTTCTAGAGTCTAGAGTAACCTATATGTCATATTGTTCTAGAGTCTACAGTAACCCATATGTCATATTGTTCTATAGTCTACAGTAACCTATATGTCATATTGTTATAGAGTCTACAGTAACCTATATGTCATATTGTTATAGAGTCTACAGTAACCTATATGTCATATTGTTCTAGAGTCTAGAGTAACCTATATGTCATATTGTTCTAGTCTACAGTAACCTATATGTCATATTGTTCTAGAGTCTACAGCAACCTATATGTCATATTGTTATAGAGTCTACAGTAACCCATATGTCATATTGTTATAGAGCCTACAGTAACCTATATGTCATATTGTTATAGAGTCTACAGTAACCCATATGTCATAGTGTTATAGAGTCTACAGTAACCTATATGTCATATTGTTATAGAGTCTACAGTAACCCATATGTTATAGAGTCTACAGTAACCTATATGTCATATTGTTATTGAGTCTACAGTAACCTATATGTCATATTGTTCTAGAGTCTACAGTAACCTATATGTCATATTGTTCTAGAGTCTACAGTAACCTATATGTCATATTGTTCTAGAGTCTACAGTAACCTATATGTCATATTGTTATAGAGTCTACAGTAACCCATATGTCATATTGTTATAGAGTCTACAGTAACCTATATGTCATATTGTTCTAGAGTCTAGAGTAACCTATATGTCATATTGTTCTAGAGTCTACAGTAACCCATATGTCATATTGTTCTATAGTCTACAGTAACCTATATGTCATATTGTTCTAGAGTCTACAGTAACCTATATGTCATATTGTTCTAGTCTACAGTAACCAATATGTCATATTATTCTAGAGTCTACAGTAACCAATATGTCATATTATTCTAGAGTCTACAGTAAGCTATATGTCATATTGTTCTAGAGTCTACAGTAACCTATATGTCATATTGTTCTAGAGTCTACATTAACCTATATGTCATATTGTTCTAGAGTCTACAGTAACCTATATGTCATATTGTTCTAGAGTCTACAGTAACCTATATGTCACATTGTTATAGAGTCTACAGTAACCCATATTTCATATTGTTATAGAGTCTACAGTAACCTATATGTCATATTGTTCTAGAGTCTACAGTAACCTATATGTCATATTGTTCTAGAGTCTACAGTAACCCATATGTCATATTGTAATAGAGTCTACAGTAACCTATATGTCATATTGTTCTAGAGTCTACAGTAACCTATATGTCATATTGTTCTAGAGTCTACAGTAACCTATATGTCATATTGTTCTAGTCTACAGTAACATATATGTCATATTGTTCTAGTCTACAGTAACCTATATGTCATATTGTTCTAGTCTACAGTAACCTATATGTCATATTGTTCTAGAGTCTACAGTAACCTATATGGCATATTGTTCTAGTCTACAGTAACCTATATGTCATATTGTTCTAGATTCTACAGTAACCCATATGTCATATTGTTCTAGAGTCTACAGTAACCTATATGTCATATTGTTCTAGTCTACAGTAACCTATATGTCATATTGTTCTAGTCTACAGTAACCAATATGTCATATTATTCTAGAGTCTACAGTAAGCTATATGTCATATTGTTCTAGAGTCTACAGTAACCTATATGTCATATTGTTCTAGAGTCTACAGAAACCTATATGTCATATTGTTCTAGTCTACAGTAACCTATATGTCATATTTTTCTAGAGTCTACAGTAACCCATATGTTATAGAGTCTACAGTAACCTATATGTCATATTGTTATAAAGTCTTCAGTAACCTATATGTCATATTGTTCTAGTCTACAGTAACCTATATGTCATATTGTTCTAGTCTACAGTAACCTATATGTCATATTGTTCTAGAGTCTACAGTAACCTATATGTCATATTGTTCTAGAGTCTACAGTAACCTATATGTCATATTGTTCTAGAGTCTACAGTAAACCATATGTCATATTGTTATAGAGTCTACAGTAACCTATATGTCATATTTTTCTAGAGTCTACAGTAACCTATATGTCATATTGTTCTAGAGTCTACAGTAACCTATATGTCATATTGTTCTAGAGTCTACAGTAACCTATATGTCATATTGTTCTAGAGTCTACAGTAACCTATATGTCATATTGTTCTAGAGTCTACAGTAACCTATATGTCATATTGTTCTAGTCTACAGTAACATATATGTCATATTGTTCTAGTCTACAGTAACCTATATGTCATATTGTTCTAGAGTCTACAGTAACCTATATGTCATATTGTTCTAGTCTACAGTAACCTATATGTCATATTGTTCTAGTCTACAGTAACCTATATGTCATATTGTTCTAGAGTCTACAGTAACCTATATGTCATATTGTTCTAGAGTCTACAGTAACCTATATGTCATATTGTTCTTGAGTCTACAGTAACCTATATGTCATATTGTTCTAGAGTCTACAGTAAGCTATATGTCATGTTGTTCTAGATTCTACAGTAACCTATATGTCATATTGTTCTTGAGTCTACAGTAACCTATATGTCATATTGTTCTAGAGTCTACAGTAACCTATATGTCATATTGTTCTAGAGTCTACAGTAACCCATATGTCATATTGTTATAGAGTCTACAGTAACCTATATGTCATATTTTTCTAGTCTACAGTAACCTATATGTCATATTGTTCTAGAGTCTACAGTAACCCATATGTCATATTGTTCTAGAGTCTACAGTAACCTATATGTCATATTGTTCTAGTCTACAGTAACCTATATAAATGTCTGATATACAGATAGTAGCCTTCCCACCCAGTGAAATGATGCACACACAATGCAAAAACTGACATATCCAATGGCTTACAACTCCTCCTGTACACTACAACAGCTTTAATATGTAGTGTATTGTTGCTGGTAAACAACAGAGAAGTTATTTTAGAAATTAGGCAATTAAGCAGATCCAAAATGAATACAACCCCCTTCTGAAACCAGCACATGGCGGGTGATGTCATTTGCATGCCTTTGAATAGTTAATCTCTGAGGGGATTTCCTTCACAAGGAATTCTCAATGCCATGCGCTCTTTGTTTTAAACACAGCAAACAAACAAACAAAAGCAAGCAGCATCCTGAGTACAGCAGAGTAGTTTCATCCCCCCCTCCTCCCCCCCCCCCCCCCCCTCTTCTCCCTCCTGTCTGGTCAGATGACCTACAGTAGACTGACAGTGGCTACAAAGACCATTACTCACCAGCTCTTCAAAAAAAGAAGGCTGGACTAGATGAACAGAGAGAGAAGGGAGAGAAAAAAAAAAGTATGGTCTCAAGTTGAGCGCAGATCTTTTCTTTGGGTCTTAATTAGAAAGCTCATCCATCATGGTCGGAGCGTTTCTATTCATCGCGGTGATTGGGGGACATGACAAATGAATGTGGGAATAAACGGAGTGTCAGGGCCGAGCGGGAGATGGATGTTCTCCTGGCAAGAAGAGAGGGATAAGTACAGTGAGCGCTGGCCGCTAGCCAAGGCCCCTGTGCTCCCATCTCTCCACGGATCACCCTCGGGCCAGCACCAGGACTACAGCACATCACGGCCCTCCCACAGACCCCACCTCACCCCCTATTTATTAGTAAATGAACACCTTGTCAGAGATACGCTGACTCCCCCCTCTCCCCCCGGCCCCCCAGCTCCCCTGCCACCTCCCCCCACCCCACTCTCCTAACTCACCTTCATGAGACTAAAATAATTGGACGTCAATCACAGAATTGAAGAGCTGTGTGTGTGTGTGCATGGGAGCGTGTGTGTCTGTGCTTGTGTGTCTATGTGTGTGTTTGCGTGTGTGTGTGTGTGTTCGTGTGTGTGTGTCTGTGTGTCTCTATTACAGAAGTGACTTCTCTTAGAACTTCTGTGGTGTGGAACTCAACACCCTGAGAGATGTAGTAACATGAATGTTGAAGAGTCGTACCAGTTGTTGACTCAACGTGGTTATAAAACGGACGTATTGAACATTACCCAACCATTTAAAGTGAATAGATGAAAGCCACTTTAATAGGACAATGCTCTGCTTTATTCTGCCCTGCTGTGTTTGCTGCAGGAGTCAGTCAGTCAGAGACCCAATGTGCCCATTGAAGTGTTAACTAAGCAGGCAGAGCAGAGAGAGCAGAGAGAGGAGTAGAGGGTTGGGAGTTCAGAGTGTACTTGTATTAGACACCATTAGAATACAGTCTGAGTGACACACTGTAAGCCTTCTTCTTCTCCAGACTTTATTAGCCAAACTCACTTTGATCATATAATACAGGAGACAATTGTTCATCTAGAAATGAGGAAAAAATAATAAGGTTATAATGATCAATGTACTCCCTCCACTTCATTCATCCAGTCCACCCACTTTTTTGCATAGAGGCTCGGCTCTCATAAAATTTTGAATTGGTTTTTCAATTATTGGAGTGCCTCTGCTCTCTCTGGCTAAACAAAGACTTTCCCGCGGAGCCATTGAGATGAAGTTAGATTATGCATTACCGCAATATCCAATTTAATAACTCAGATTTCTCTTTATTGTTTTCCTGTTTTCATTGTATTTCAGCTTCAACAGCTGAATCAAGCCAGCGTGCTGTCTGGCGTAGACGGGAATTCTGCCAGCGCTGCCACTCTGCCACTAACAAAGACATACACACATTAAGACCCAAAGATCCAATGAGACAGTAAGAGTGACTGCACAATCATGAATAAATACAGTGTCTTCAATGAGGCCGACAATAAATTGGATTCATAGTTCAAGCAGTGAGAGAAGAAGAAAAGGCAACAAAAAAAATGATTACATTAATTATGAAGAAGCAAATGGATATTAGTCACAGACTCAAATGGCTTTTAATATATTCACGATCGTTGTCAGTTTGTCGGTTTAGCTTTTATTAATGGTATTCCATCACACAGCCAGCTGTTCTTGTTCATTTCTTGGTGTATTGCCTTTTATTCCACAGTTTGAATTAGTAGAGTTTTACATGCAAATGAGAGGGGTTCTTTTTGCATTTTCCATTTGATCTATTCATCTATTCTACTGCCTACTGGTTACAGGCCTAAGGTTGAACTATTGGTGAGACTTATTTCTACTCTAGTACGGAAGTAGATTCACACCAAACAAATACAAATAAAAACCTGGAATCTAATTGTTACAGCACTCTCGCCATTATAGAGCAGGTGTGTATCTTGAGAAATGTGTCAATCTCCCAAAATGTAAGACTTAAAAAAATCTAAAACTAAAATAAAACTTCTGTCTCAAAATCGAGTGTCATGGTGGATTTTGTGCAATGACAGGTGAACAACCTCTGATATCTCTCACTGCTCTAGAATCAGTCATTCTTCTAAATGGGAATATGTCAATGATGTCATATTGAATTTGGAAGCATTAAAGTGATGGATCCATGGATCAGCATAAACAAACTGCGGAGGTAGTTGGATGTTCTGTCTATCTGTCATATCACATCCAGACAGTTTTAGTCTAAGACAAAGGAAACTGTAAAAAGGGATTGTGATCGCAGCAGCCTATCTTTGGCACATTGGAACAAAACCCCTTACCTGAATGATTTATCATAACACTCTCTCTCTATCTCTCTCTCTCGCTCTCTCTCCCGCTCTCTCTCACTCTCTTTCTCTCTCTTAAGAGCAGACAGAGCGATTCTGCCTCTCCTCCTATGTGTGTCTGAGGTGCTCTGGTGAAACGCCTTGGGAATAGATGGGGCAGCACTGTGGATAGTGGATTGTGAAGCTCATGTCCCTGTGTTTGTAACCCAGAGAGAGAAAGGAAGTACTGTAAGAAAGGGAAAGAGAACACTACAGTGTTTTTGGCCTGAGGCTATCTAGTACAGGGCTCCCCAAGCGTTAGGGAAGAGTGGAGACATTTGTGAACACAGATATGTATTTTGTTGGAAGAACATAACTGATGCAAAATTATTATAGCGTCTCATGAGAAATAAAACGGCGTCCTGCCTGCGTATTATGTCCGACTAGGATTTTCTGGTGTTCCTCTATACTGTCCTCCTGCATGCAACACCTCACTTTTTAAGACATGCCCCAGATAGGCTAAAAGCAGAGAGACGGTGTAGATTATAGATTAAGGTCATTTGATATAAACCTGTCATGTGAGTATCCCTCTGGTATTTTGGCATTGAAGGGTGTAAGTGACAAGCTCTTGAGCTTTTGAGGACAGTCCTCATTAATACTTTGGAGTTTCTTGAGGTAATCAGTATTTCTACAGTATATTCTTATATACTACAGTATATTCTTACCAGAGGGAAGGCAGGAATTGTGAACACATCTGTTATGTTATTAATTTCACATAAATCTTAAGCTCCTCGATGCTTGAAATGAGGCTTCATTCAAGCCAAATTAATGAAACACGATTGTAAGATTCTCACGTGGATGGGGCTGTCATACATACTGTAGAGTTGCCTATAATCATTGTGTATTTCAGTGTCAACCAGGGGAGGGTGGTGGGTGCAGAGCAGAGACCTCCATAAAACAATGTCTTGAGATCAGAACAGTATCTGTATCTGGCAGGAGGATTAAAAGGCCATGAATCTGGTGTGTGAGATGAGTTGATGACTCGTTGGTCCTCAGTAGAAACAGACACCAGATCTATAATGTGTAATGGATCACTTTGGTTTTGCTTTAATTGTTCAGATAAGGGAGAGGTGTGTACGCTTGTGGCAGGATGTCTGTGGAGCCCCTTTCAATTGTGAAAATATTCAGACACACACACACACACACACACACACACACACACACACACACACACACACACACACACACACACACACACACCTGTCACACCACTGTCTGGAGCAGTGTCATCACATTCCTCTGCAATGCTTGTCACACACTCACCTGCCCCCGTATGAGCTCTGAAATAGTTGTTGTGTAAAATCCCATCCCAGTGTTGAACCCCTTCACCATACATAGTGTTAATCCACAACTGTCCTATAAGGTTCTTTATCTTCTACATCAGTCAAGGGAACATAACATAGAGGATTTATCTCTAGTTCTCCACCTCTCCTCACAAGCCGCCTAATTATTTTTGATGCAAACACAATAAAGGCAGCGCGGTGGTGGTGACACAACACACAGTAGAAATCAGGGGTAGACATCGATTGCGTCCCAAATGACACCCTATTCCCATAGGGCTCTGGTCAAAAGTAGCGCACTATATAGGAATAGGGTCCCAATTGGGACGCATCCCTCATTGTTTGGCTGCATGCGCCCACGACTTAATTAAGATTCACAAGAAGCCCGTCTCCTTTGTTCCAGGCTGTGTCTTGCAGCACTGTTCCTCAGAAGTGAGCAGGAGTAACAAATAATGGAGTGCTGCAGTAACACTTCCTCCCAGCCCCAGATAACCCTTCTCTAGAGGTTTAGCCTACTTTACTTCTCAAACTGACAGAAATGGGTTGTCTCAAATACAGCATGGTACGGCGCTGACTCCAACCAACCGCTTCATTAAAGAAGTAGCCTGGTCTGAAAACAAACAATACAACAATACACCCCACCCATGCACACACTCACTCACTCACACACACACACGCACACACAAACACACACACACACACACAAACACACACACACACACACACACACACACACACACACACACACACACACACACACACACACACACACACACACACACACACACACACACACACACACACACACACACACACACACACACACACACACACACACACACACACACACACACACACACAACAAACAACCCATCTAAAAAGTGTCACTTCAACCAGCAATCTGTAATTTTGGACTCAAGGGGTTAATTGCTTGCTGTGGCATCAAAGGAGAGATTTGATGTGCTTTTTGAGGGCTGTCTTCAGCTGAGCTGGAGAGAGAGAGAGCGAGAGAGCGAGAGAGCGAGAGAGCGCGAGAGCGCGAGAGAGAGAGCGAGCGAGAGAGAGAGCGAGCGAGAGAGCGAGCGAGCGAGAGAGAGAGAGAGAGAGAGAGAGAGAGAGAGAGAGAGAGAGAGAGAGAGAGAGAGAGAGAGAGAGAGAGAGAGAGAGAGAGAGAGAGAGAGAGAGAGAGAGAGAGAGGAGGAAAGGGGGGTCACTTTAGATTTCACTCCTGGCATAGCAGCGTTAGCAGGCGTCTCCTCGGGTAATCCTGCCTCTCTAAGGCATTATTGAATTTTCTTGTTTTTCTTCTTCTCTTCTTCTTTGTCGAGATGGGCGGGGAGGGGTAGTGGTAGGTGTGTGGAGGAGAGCAGGGGGTTAAAGAGAGTGAGCCTGACTTCTGAAGGGTCTAGCAGCGGCTGCTTGATTCTCATTCACCTCTGCAGATCCACGTCAAAACACAGCCAGACCTTTTAAGGCGCCAGGCTTTGAAGTGAGGAGGAGAGCCTCTCAAATCCAAGCTCTTTGACACAAATGCGCCGGCCTGAAAAATTAGCAGCCATACGTGTCTCCCTGGCCTCTTTGATGTCTCCCCTGGCCAGGCCCGCTCCGCTCCTCTCTATCCTCTCCCCTGGCCAGGCCCGCTCTGCTCCTCTCTATCCTCTCCCCTGGCTGTAACACAGAAACCAGACAGAATGCAATGCAGCCTGACTCCTAGATTAAGATGGTGATTTCAGGGGGATGGCAGCAGAAGCAGTCAGACAGACTAGAGCACCTCTTTTCCAGGCTTTTGTTCAGTTATAAGAACCTACAAGAGTTTCTGTCTTTCTTGTTAACACTGTTTACTTAGCTCTTCTAAGAAAGGCTCTGAAAAGTTGGAACACCAAGTTGGAACACAGTGAAACACAAAAAAAATGAATCTCCTTCAGAAGGCAGGACTGGTTACCATTAGATGCTGTGATGGATCTAGTTTGGTTGGGTTCAATTCAGTTTTGCCAAGACTAGGCCTAAATTGATGAAGGGGAAATGTCTCAGAGAGAAATAAGACTACCATACTTAATGAGACAGGAGGTTGGCATCAATGGGCAAAGGGCCAAGGGCATCAATGGGCAGAGCATTCATCTGCCCCCAGTGCAGATACAAGGGGGGAAAAGTATCAGGGCCCTCTCCTTCTTAATACTTCCAGTTCCTTATGGTCCCTACAGTACTCCTCAGCGGAACAGAAGGGTCTGAGAAAACTAGGGTAGATAAGGTAAAGAGCAGACCCTCCTTAGGACTCCTAATGGCCCTACTCAGCAGCAGAATGCCTTGACAATACTCCAGTCTGCCCCGGGAGGAGAAAGTAAAGCTCCTTGGGAGACGAATCAGGAGTATTAACCTCAACCACACAATGTCCTCAAGCGGCTCCCTGTACTCTACTATTGTAATCTGGCCTGATTGGATGGGTTTGATTAAAATGGAAGGGGGACACGAGCCGCTCTAAGAGGCTAAGACCCCAGCTGAGATATGCTAGGTCCCCCCGCGTCCCAACAGGCCTGTCCTGTCCTGTCAAGATGGCTCAGTGCTTAGCTCCAGACGCAGAGTTTAAGGTCATTAATCCCTTTTGTCCCTTTCTCTCATCCACATCATTGGCACGTTCTCTCCCTGCAAGCAGATTTGGGGATACGACTGCTATTTTTGTAGCCTGGTGGTCACAGATCTGTGTTACTGTTCAAATCAAATCAAATCAAATTTTATTAGTCACATACACATGGTTAGCAGATGTTAATGCGAGTGTAGCGAAATGCTTGTGCTTCTAGTTCCGACAATGCAGTAATAACCAACAAGTAATCTAACCTAACAATTCCACAACTACTACCTTATACACACACACAAGTGTAAAGGGATAAAGAATATGTACATAAAGATATATGAATGAGTGGTGGTACAGAATGGCATGGCAAGATGCAGTAGATGGTATAGAGTACGGTATATACATATGAGATGAGTACTGTAGGGTATGTAAACATAAAGTGGCATAGTTTAAAGTGGCTAGTGGTACATGTATTACATAAAGATGGCAAGATGCAGTAGATGATATAGAGTACAGTATATACATATGAGATGGGTAATGTAGGGTATGTAAACATTATATTAAGTGGCATTGTTGTGCTGATCTGTTTGTGTATGGGAGTTGGCAAGACAGCACAAACAGTTCTGGGATCAGGCTTCTATCATTGAACGTTCCCAAGGCTGATACAATGGAACGTTCCCAAGGCTGAGAAAATGGAACGTTCCCAAGGCTGATACAATGGAATGTTCCCAAGGCTGAGACAATGGAACGTACCCAAGGCTGATACAATGGAACGTTCCCAAGGCTGAGACAATGGAACGTTCCCAAGGCTGATACAATGGAACGTTCCCAAGACTGATACAATGGAACGTTCCCAAGGCTGATACAATGGAACGTTCCCAAGACTGAGACAATGGAACGTTCCCAAGGCTGATACAATGGAACGTTCCCAAGGCTTATACAATGGAATGTTCCCAAGGCTGATACAATGGAACGTTCCCAAGACTGATACAATGGAACATTCCCAAGGCTTATACAATGGAACGTTCCCAAGGCTGATACAATGGAACGTTCCCAAGACTGATACAATGGAACGTTCCCAAGGCTGATACAATGGAACGTCCCCAAGGCTGAGATATTGGAACGTTCACAAGGCTGAGGCAATGGAACATTCCCAAGGCTGATACAATGGAACGTTCCCAAGGCTGATACAATGGAACGTTCCCAAGACTGATACAATGGAATATTCCCAAGGCTTATACAATAGAACGTTCCCAAGACTGATACAATGGAATATTCCCAAGGCTTATACAATGGAACGTTCCCAAGGCTGATACAATGGAACGTTCCCAAGACTGATACAATGGAATGTTCCCAAGGCTTATACAATGGAACGTTCCCAAGACTGATACAATGGAATATTCCCAAGGCTTATACAATGGAACGTTCCCAAGGCTGATACAATGTAACGTTCCCAAGGCTGAGATATTGGAACGTTCCCAAAGCTGAGGCAATGGAACATTCCCAAGACTGATACAATGGAACATTCCCAAGGCTGATACAATGGAATGTTCCCAAGGCTGACACAATGGAAGTTGTTTCGATGACAAGGGAATATTTCTAAATGAATAGGTCTGAGACCTTCGACAAACAGATATGAATATCAGTGTCTCCCCATGAGGAAATCAGGTGTGTATTAAATGTATGGCTCAGAGACACACTTCACCTTGTTGTCAGCTGCTGTTCGAACACGCGTCACAATGATTCCCTGTCATATCAATCTCACTGCAGTGGGTATCAATTAAATGTCCCTGTCTGTCAACCATCATCACAGCTTCCTTCCACTGTCTGGATACAAAACCTGAGGAGAATCGTGGTTTGCCTTCAATAAAAACCCAAATCAGTTTAGTGTCTGAGTGAACTGTGAAGACACCTCTACACATAGGTGGATTTCGAGTTGTTTTCCCTTTTCACAGCAGTGTGTGTTACTGTTTCCTCCAGGCCCCCTCTCCTCACCGGTGGTGGGGTTTGTGTGCCTCCTCTGTAGGAGGACTCCCGTTTAGAGAGCCTTTGTTGTGCCTTCACCTGGAGGTGGGCGTCCGAAGTGATCGCAGATCTCTCTTCTCCTCCATTTGGCGTCTGACTACAATCAGAGAAATTGTCGGGCCGGGAGAGCTGCGTGTGTGCGTGTGTGCGTGTGCGTGTGTGTATGTGCGCATAGAGATGGGTTAGGTTTCAGCTTCCCATCAGTCTGTAATGGTTGCCTGTTAGTGAGTTGAGTGAGGCAGGGGGTAGGACGGGCTGTGAGTGGCTGAGTGGTACCGGTGCTCCGCAGGCGGCCTGCCGCTTTGCTCAGATCTTATCAGAGACCAGAGGAGGCGGTTGGCGGTTGGTTCAAGGTCTGGGCCGCTGGGCTGCGCTGGGAGGGTCCGCTTCACGTGTCAGAGAGGAGAAAGGAAGAAAGATTAATGGTGTGTTTGAAACAGGAGGCCTGATCCCTGTCGCCTCACCCCTCGCCCTGTCTATCAGGGAGGTGTGTGTATGTGTGTATGTGTATGTGAGTGTGTGTTAGTGCTAGCTAACAGTATGAGTATCACATGGAACAGGTAGTAGGGGATTTCTGTACCTCTCTCATGATTGGATTGGCATGTCATATGAAGGGGTCATTGAGTGATGGAGTGGCAAGGAGACAGCAGCCTGGTCCAGTTGCACTCGCTAAACAGCTCTCCCATTCATAACACTGTCTGAACCAGGCCTCAGGAGGCAACCGCAGATGAAAAGAGCCCAAATGGACATTAGTGAGGCTCAACATGGCTACTAGTCTTAAGCTTTCACAAGCTATTATTTAATGAGAATGTGAAAGGAACAGCTACATTTGGTTTTAATGTTAAACTAACCCCCCTTCTTAGTTTATGTCTGTCTTTATGTTTTGAAAGTTCTTCGACATCACCCATATACTGTGTGAAACATTTTGTGAAGATTTTTTTTTCTATTTTCCTTTTAGTGGGATTTGTGATGAAGGAGAAGAAACATGTATGGGCTAGGTCTGCTAGCACTATGACATGACAGTGCTTAACTCCTCACGACATTCACAAAGAGTTTCTGTTGTATTTCCTAATCTAAGACTTGAGTTCACAACCACAGAGGATTGTCTAATAATTATTCCTAATTATCCCAGAAATGGTCCTACCATGTCACAACAGATCAGATCAAGGCCAGGGGAGGCTTAGGTGTTAGGAGAGGCGGTCTCTCTCTCTCTCTCTCTCTCTCTCTCTCTCTCTCTCTCTCTCTCTCTCTCTCTCTCTCTCTCTCTCTCTCTCTCTCTCTCTCTCTCTCTCCCTCTCTCTCTCTCTGTGTGACACTTGGGCTTTGGTCCAGCTAGGCTTCACTAAAGGGTTTTATCTTTTCTTAACGGGCCTGGAGAAAAGGTTCCAAGGCTTTCCTTTCATTGTTGATCTCAGATACATTTGTAATATAGCCGATAATTCAAGGCATGTCTTTACATTACAATTGCATACCTAGGTAACTACAAGATATCATGTGTAATTACCTTATACTAGGTAGATAATTACAGATAACTACATAGCTCTTACCACGGTTCCATGTGTTTTCTACATGAACACAAAAGTGTGTTCAAAAATGGTTTGTAGAACTATATAACTGCATGCTTGTAGCTTGTCACAGAGTCATTACTTGGAGTTATTGATATTCTGTAGATTTTGGTATGTGAGTTACGGTTATATAATGAAATACAGTTTGAAGTAATATAAAGTCAACACAAATTCTAGTTTGTGCTTTTGAGCAAGTTTTCGTATAGTTGAACATGTTTTTTCTTTGATTAGACTACATCAATGTTTATACCAGTCTGTAAATGTTTAGGCCTTATTTGCATGCAGAAGCTGAATGTGTGAGATTCCCAGGTTTCGGAGTGTTTACTAGGCAAATAAATTAAGTAATAAAGTAATGTAATTTAAGATTAAATGAATATGTTTCGTGCCGGAGCGCTTGCCTCAGGGGTCCATGAGAAAGCTGGGTAAAACCGTCAGGGTTGCCAGATTGTGAGGAACACTTTTCTAATGAACACTGTTTTCTAACTTAATTTAATTGGAGAGAGCAGCTCAGGGACAGGAGGGAAAGTGAGATTGTGTGTGTGTGTGTGTGTGTGTGTGTGTGTGTGTGTGTGTGTGTGTGTGTGTGTGTGTGTGTGTGTGTGTGTGTGTGTGTGTGTGTGTGTGTGTGTGTGTGTGTGTGTGTGTGTGTGTGTGTGTGTGTGTGTGTAGGTAGGTAGGAAACCATATAATGACAAGGTCCTTGGTGGAAATGAATACGTAAGAGTCTGTTGTATTGTAACTGTTCAACAGCCCCAATCATCTCACCTTACACACAATCCAACTGAGGCCTGGTACCTGGCTCTTTGTGCCTCCACCACAGAAGCACCAGCACATCTCCCAGTCCCCACAAGGTTGTTTTGTTGTGTTGTGTAAACAGCAAATCCCAGAATAGATTGGGTTTTCCTCCTTTACTTTCCATTCCTCTATGGGGATTCAATTCAAAAAAAAATGTGGCTTTCGTCACCATAGTTATAAGCATTTATGGTGTAAACATGTTGACAAATGGTTCTTTGTTGAACTTTGTTGCTGGCAACATTGATTCAGTAACAAAGCAGTTACTTGAGCTGGCTCACTGAGCTTGCTTTTTCATTCAGAGTAGTGATCAGTTGTCTGCACGCCAGCCAGCCAGCCAGCCAGCCAGCCAGACGCCCCCAGCTCCAACGCCCCATCGCCCTGCTGCCCCCCCAGCCCTGCGGCCCAGTAGCCCACCCATGACGGGGGCTTCTCTCCATGAAGGAACTTATTTATAATTGCAACTGAGGCAAGGTTTCCTAAAAGCATTCTCTAGCGCTTAACGAAGTTTACTGGCACACCGGCATGGCCGAGGACTGTAGCCAAAAGGTTTAGTATTCTTTAGTAACATGTTAATATGATTTGTCTTGGCATATGGCACAGCGAGTAGCCATGAGCCTGAATCCCAATGCCAAATTTGTCATCAATGTGTTTTACTTTGAAGATAGGAGAGGTTGGAGACATATAATGTAAAATGTAATTAAGTCCCATTGTTGTTCCGTCTCTACAGGGAGCGTTGGCGTGAGGCTTTGAGTGAGGGTTGTATAATTATGAATGATATTTCCTCTTTGGCCCTGAGATACTTTTGTCCCTGCCGCCAAATTGAATTTGCTCCACACACCCTGGTAAGATGTGAGATAACCTTTGACCTGGATTGTCATCACCAGCATTCACCAGTCAAAGACTCAAAGCCAAAAACCCTTCTCATTCATTTTGCTCCATTCACTTAAAAGCCCTGCGTCTCATCGCCCTTGCTAACACGATGATCACTAAAGTGACCTCCATGCTAGCTGAAAAGCTGAGTGGTCCCATCAGCGTAGTGTTACAGCTATGTACCTGGCTCCCCAAAGCTCTGTGCCCTTGTCTCCGCGGCCCTGCTCACTGTACCTGTTGAGAAATGCATTAGTGGTGGCGCTATGCTAGGCTAAGGGCTAAAGCAGTGAAGCAGGGTGACCTGTGAGGGTTTGGTGACGGTGTGAATGGGATCCGCAGACCTGAGTGCTCTCAGTGGATGTCTCACCTGACCCAGCCCAGATCTAGCCCAGATCCAGCCCAGACCCAGCCAGGTAGCAGCCAAGTAGCACAGCACAGATCAGCCTTTCATAGGCCCCCGTTCAGGGGCTTCAACCTGCAATAAAGGCACCATTTGATCCCCTTGATTTCCCATGAAATCGCTCTCTTTTTGATTCCTTCTTAACTCGCTCTCTGCACTTTCCACTTTGTTCAGAACGCAGTGTCAGGTTTCCTGCCATGAATGATGGTGTGTGCGTTTAGGAGAAAATTGGTTTACCTCAAAAACGATATGCCTGAAATGATTAGGCTTTTGTAGCCTAGTTAGAAATAAATAGCCTACAGCATTTCAGATTTGAGAAATTTTAATCTAGATGTAGTTTTTAAACAAATATCGGCGACATCCTACATGGTGTGATACTGTACCAGTGAATGGAGAGGGGCTAATGGAATATTCAAAGGTAGAATACAGCTGCTCTGAACAGCCACTGCTGTAGTAACCTATGCTTTTCACTGGTTGCTTGGCAAAATAACAGCTGTTAAATATTGTGTTGTAAATAAGCCAATGGCTCCAAAATGTACACATGCTTTTAAAATAACTATAATCAACAGATCATTTCACCTGTTCCTCTGGATCCCACATAAACCCAAATGAACTGTGTGTGTGTGGTCAACCCCCCCTACAGTTCTGTCAGTGAATGAGCCCCCCCTCACCCTCACGCCTCTACACCACCCTCTAACCAAGTGTCTTGTCACTATAAATCTGTTGCTCTCTGATAAGTGCCTTATTATTGAGGCAGAAGGTCAGTGAGCTGTGTGTGTGTGTGTGTGTGTGTGTGTGTGTGTGTGTGTGTGTGTGTGTGTGTGTGTGTGTGTGTGTGTGTGTGTGTGTGTGTGTGTGTGTGTGTGTGTGTGTGTGTGTGTGTGTGTGTGTGTGTGTGTGTGTGTGTGTGTGTGTGTACCTGCGTGTGTGTCTCTCTCTCTCTGTGTGGGCTGACTGGGTCTGTCAAAGGGACGATGAGGCTAAATGATATGAATAGACCTGGCTGGCTGACTGGCTGGCTGACTGGCTGTGGACTTCAGAGGCATCAGAGGCCCAGGAGGAAATGACAGGTTTGTTTAAAGGCTGATTATCCCCTGGTGTAATGAGCAAAGTGCACCCATAAATGTACCCACTGCAGGCGCTTCCAGGCATCGTGGACACCCTGTTTCTCTATAACACCCCTCTTTAACTGCCTGGTAGGATGGTGTTTAAGGAAATTACACCCCAGGTACTAGACACACTCCCAGTCTGTCCCAAATGGAACCCTATTCCCTTTATAGTGCACTTCTTTTGAAGTGCACTATAAAGGGTCCATAGGGCTCTGTATAGGAAATAGGGTGCCATTTGGGATGCATTATCCAGGCTCTATGCTTATTCATGCGCTTTTCATCACTGTTGTCCAACAGATTCCTACTGTGAGCTTTGTTTGGGTAATTATTGCTTTAAATACACACATTAAAACAGCATTATTATGTTTTAGCTCAGAGCAGAGTGAGGGGGAGTAGAGGGAGGGGAGTAGAGGGGAGCAGAGTGAGGGGGAGTAGAGGGAGTGGAGTAGAGGGAGGGGAGCAGAGTGAGGGGGAGTAGAGGGAGGGGAGCAGGGGGAGGGGTGCAGGGGTAGTGGAGCAGGGGGAGTGGAGCAGGGGGAGGGGAGTAGAGGGAGGGGAGCAGTGGGAGGGGAGCAGGGGGAGGGGAGTAGGAGGAGGGGAGTAGAGGGAGGGGAGCAGGTGGAGGGGAGTAGAGGGAAGCTATGGAGCTGGAGCTGTTAGTAGTTTAGTGGAGACATTTAACTGAGATGAAAAGACCTTATCATCAGACGAGAGGAAGACAAAACCCCTTTTTGATTAACCCCCATTATTAAAGGAGTATAAACAAAGTTAAAGTCCTGCTCCAGTCTCCTTTTCACCTCATTTAACACCTGATTTACTGAACAAAAGGCAAATCCCAACAGGGGGTTCAGGTGCCTCCTGACCTCTATTGTTCCTCAAGCAAGAGGGCAGCCGATGACATCAGCGGCCACCATTAGACCAACTCCTTCAATGTCCTAATCCTTGAAGTTTGCAGTTGTGTCTTAAATACACTACTTTGCTCAAAACATATTTAGTGTGTGTACTTTACTGTCATTATACTTGGGATATTGCTTTTAAACAGGAAAAGTTGAAACATTTTTAAGACATGCCAGGCACAGCAGATAAAGTATAGATTATTGACTGCATATTATGTGAATGCATTTCAGTTCTCCAGTGTTTAGAATAGACACGGTTAACAATGCCAGGAGATACATAATGGACTGAAATGCATTCAGAAGAGTGCATACAAGTACGTCATATATAATCCATTGCTACCATATGAGTTTATGATCACACCCATTGGCTGATATGTTATTTTCAGGGGATTTGACACGTCACCAATGCAGACAGAGCATGAAGTTACTCCCTGTGACCCAGATCACAGAGAAAGCATTTCCTGACATGTGTCAGTACCCTTCCTGGCATGAACCCATGTATCTGTGGCCAGTTCAGCATGGGTGCCCATGGCACTCTCTCTCCAACACGAAGAACTGAGAGGCCTCTTAAAGTCGATGCCAGTTGCAGATGCCCACCACACTGCAAGCTTGCCCAACCACCTCCTGCTCTTTTCCCCTCTGACAGTGTTCGGACGGGGGCCCGACGCGGGGCTGCAGGTGGCCCCATTAAAAGGGAAAGTGTGTCACTGGAGCCTCTGGGACCATGGACACACCAGGCTGTTCCTGTGTTGTACCCAGTCCAACCTGGCTCAGACTGCCTCCCTGCCTGGAAAGGCCTGTGGAGGAGACAGACCTGGGCTCAAATTCTATTTGAAATCTTTGAAATACTTTCAGTGTTTGCTTTAGTCTGTATGGAGTGCCAGATGGCAGGGTTTGTGGTATTTGAACCCAGGTCTGTGTGGAGGAGGGATGGAGCAGAAGCAACCAGAACCAGGCCCAGGAACCAGGCCCAGAACCTCACAGCTATCTGTTCCACAAGCATAGATCAAAGCGATGGGGCTGGCAAATCCACATGGGCCCTCATACTCATCACAGCGCCATGCTCTACCAGCTGTTGAACAGGAAGAGCTCCACTCCACCCAGCCTGGTTGGGGGAGAAGAGAGGGACTTGCTGGTGAAAGATTCATAGGCTGGATGTGCCATTAACTCTTGCATGATTGATGCCCCGCGCCGCTAATATGTCCAGACTCAAAGTTGCACAAGAGAAGGAACATATTTAAAAACATATCATCTTGTTCATTTTCTTTTTTTCTCTCTCTCCCAGCCAGCAGTGAGTTTGGCCCATGTACAGTACAGTACTGTAGTCATGGCACTCCCTCTGAGATGTCACTCACTCTTGTGAGCAGCTCTCCAGCACTGTTTGGCAGTAGTTTGGATGCTAACAGTACAGTACCCTTCATTGGCCACTGTGGCACAGCAAACTGTGTATATACTGTACTGTAAGTTAGTAGTTTGTTCTGGCAGACGGCCCTTGTTGTCAGTGTAGAGGAGGGAAGGTATGACATCATAGACCCTAGGCCTCCTGTAGACTCACTGGCTGGCTGACTGGCTGGCTGGCTGACTGGCTGGCTCACTGGCTGGCTTGCTAGCTGACTACCTGGCTGACTAGCTGGCTGACTGACTGACTACCTGGCTGACTGGCTGGCTGATTGGCTGATACTTGGCTGGCTGGCTGGCTGGCTGGTTGGTTGGCTGACTGACTGACTGGCTGGCTGACTACCTGGCTGACTGGCTGGCTGACTGACTGACTACCTGGCTGGCTGGCTAGCTGGCTGACTGGCTGGCTGGCTATCCCTGCTGCTGGAGTCCCTAATAGTCTCTCCTCATATATATTATATATACATTTCATATTGCTGATATTTCAAATGGCAATTCATTAAACAACCCCCAGTATTATTAATACAACTGAAAGGGGGGTTCCCACTCCCCAGTGTATTCAGTATAGCTACTATACTAGTATTTAAACAGTATTTTCATCAATATATTATATTGAGTTCAGTGGGGTTTCACACCTCTAAATAACAACAAGGCCCCAAACTTTAGTTTATTGCTGACATGATGTTTTGGTGCTGTATGACTGAAACATTCTGGCCAGCCCTTCTCAGGTATTTCTCTTTTCAATAAAGTCTCTCCAGGGGGAAGGAGGTGTAGGGAGACAGACACGTGTGGCCCTTTAGCCGTCTGTGACTGTCTGCTCGTTAATTAGTCCAGGGAATTCCACCAGGCCGGCCGTGTTCTGAAGGGGAGTAGAGGTACCAGATGGATCCTAGGAGGGGGGTTCAGAAGACAGGGAAACAAAACGGACAGAAAGAGGAGCGAGAAGAGAGAGAACAACAACAATTGCAGCATGGTCAGTAGAGGCAAAAATAAAATACCCCCTCCCTCCTTCTCCTCAATCCCCTGTACCAATCCTTCAGCAGTGTGCCAATGTGCCCCTAATAAGGTTTATTTATGAAACGCTATAAAATGTTTTCAAACTGCTATCAAACTGAATTTGTGAAAATGGTCATAATCTGTCCATAAAGCCAGCTAGGCTGTGTTTGACCCATAAATACCCTGTTTGTATGCTCATAAATCTCCCTCTCTACCCTCTCTACCCAGTAGTAAACACAAAGCTAAAGAAGCTTAAGAAAAGATAAAGAAATGAATTTGTTTCTCAATGAATAAATACAGTTAATGTTTTTTTTTTCTTCAGTTCATATGCTCCTTGATTTGATTTTCTGTTTTTGTTATTTTTGACACTTAATCTTTTATGGGTTTGAATTCTCCAGAGTAAAATGGAAGTGTCATTTTGGCATGGCTATTAGACATAACATTATAACCACATGGGTTATACTGTTGTTCAGTTTTGGGGGGGATATTCATGAAATAGTTTTTACCTAAACATAGTTGTTTGACATTGAGGTGCGTAACATGAAGATATTTTAGGCCTGATAATCCCACAGAATATATAAGATTTGAGGGTATTATTGTTGAGTAGAATCATAGTCCTTATCTTGAATGTTAGTGCATGCACCTACACTGTCCCTGAGCACTAAACTGCTGGGCCTCTGTCCTCCATTTTACAGACCCCAGAATTCCTGTCTATTATATTATTTTTCAAAGAATGTTAGAAGGGGAAAGAGAAGCCAGTAAAAATGAGAGACAGAGATCGAGAGCGAGACAGATATGAGGGAACAGAATACAGAGACTGAGACAGTCCAATAGTCAATGAGAGGAAGCAGGTGGGAAAGAAAATGGTAGAGGGAGAGAGAGCGAGAGGGAGAGGAGGAAGCTCTCCAGCAGGCAGCTTTGAGTGGTCTTTGACAGCAGCATGCTCCTACTCCGACCATACGGCCTGTCTCTTTGGCTAACAACACACACACACGCACGCACGCACGCACGCACGCACGCACGCACGCACGCACGCACGCACGCACGCACACACACACACACACACACACACACACACACACACACACACACACACACACACACACACACACACACACACACACACACACACACACACACTGTGTCAACAGTCCTCCTAGCTGCTCAGACCATACGGCCTGTCTCTTTAGCTAACAGGCCAGCTGTATGGGGAATGTCCCTGGGCCTGACACTTTGACATGGGGTGCCACGTTGACAAATAGCTGGAGTTTTCACCTCCTGCCACACTGTCTGCTTCCTGCTAAATCAGTTGGTGCTGACTGTATGAAGGGAGTGACAGATCTGCTGTCAGAGCGGGCCGGGCCGGGTGGAGGCGGAGGGGAGGCTGCTGATCGAGGTCTCTCTGGGTGGCGGGCTCCAACAGAGCGGGCCGAGAGCCGGGGGCCCAGCCTGGGCTCAGCCTGGACAGGACGGGATACTCCTCCTGCTTTATGGTGTGTGTGTGTGTGTGTGTTTGTGTGTGTGTGTTTGTGTGTGTGTCTGCAGACATACTGTACTGTAACTCCCAGCTGAGAGGGCTTATCAGTCTTGTATCTGGGTAGCACTGCTGTAATTGCAGCACAGTGTGGCGCTGTAGCAGACAGACACATCCACATTCTGAGGCTGACTGAGGCGTGGTTAGGTTAGGAGGACTGTTGATTGTGTGTGTGTGTGTGTGTGTGTGTGTGTGTGTGTGTGTGTGTGTGTGTGTGTGTGTGTGTGTGTGTGTGTGTGTGTGTGTGTGTGTGTGTGTGTGTGTGTGTGTGTGTGTGTGTGTGTGTGTGTGTGTGTGTGTGTGTGTGTGTGTGTGTGTGTGTGTTTGTGTGTACTGTGTGTGTGTGTGTGTACTGTGTGTGCGTGTGTGTGTGTGTATGTGTGTGTTTGTGTGTGTGTGTACTGTGTGTGTGTGTGTACTGTGTGTGTGTGTGTGTGTTGTGTGTGTGTGTGTGTGTGTGTGTGTACGTGTGTGTGTGTGTGTGTGTGTGTGTGTGTGTGTGTGTGTGTGTGTGTGTGTGTGTGTGTGTGTGTGTGTGTGTACTGTGTGTGTGTGTGTGTACTGTGTGTGCGTGTGTGTGTGTTTGTGTGTGTTTGTGTGTGTGTGTACTGTGTGTGTGTGTGTACTGTGTGTGTGTGTGTGTGTGTGTGTGTGTGTGTGTGTGTGTGTGTGTGTGTGTGTACTGTGTGTGTGTGTGTGTGTGTGTGTGTGTGTGTGTGTGTGTGTGTGTTTGTGTGTGTGTGTACTGTGTGTGTGTGTTTGTACCAGAGTGGTTTAAGAGTCGCCAGAACCCCATGTTATTATGGGGTCCTTATTGATTAATCCCCATGCCTGTATAACCTCCAACTCACTTTGAGGTGTCCCCGGTGTGCCTGGTCTCTCTCCGTTCGCATACTCGGCAGCAGCAAACACACTGTGATTAATGCCCATCTCCAGAGTACAGCCCACCACACACACACACACACATGCACACACACCACCGCCCGCCATAGAGCAGTGTGTCAGGTCAGATTTGTCAGCTCACAACTATAGATTATTTTATGTCTGCTGAACTTTGGGAGCTACCGGTGCCTCCAGTGTCTATAGTGCAGGATTGTTAAATCTCTCCTCTCCCCCTTCCTCTCCGCACCCCTCCCCTGGGTGAAGAGATGCCAGATGCATTAAACAACCCACTTAATAGATAAGATACAGTATGCTTGACTTTCTTTTTTCATCTCTCCCTCCCCATCCCCCCATCCCTTTCTCCTCCACTCCTCCCCTCATATCTCCTGCTGCTGAGATGGAATTGGATCAGAGGGGGGGGGGAGACTCCCTCATCGGGTTTTGTTGAAATATTTATAGGTCAGGGTTGACTGGCTAAATTGAATATCTATGCCGATCTCACTTGCCTGTTTAACTTGCGCTTAGGCAAATATGTTTCCTAGGTGATAACCTTTTATGTACCAGTCTGACTTCATTGAAATGCATAGAGATAAAAATGTGTCACACTTCACAGAGGCAGCTAGGCAGCCGACGTCTCGGCTCCATTATTCAAATGATAATTGACCTCCACCTATAGCTGCTTATAAGCTTCTATAAATATTCTGTAGTCAATCACTCCATCCACTGTTTGAGATAGGGAGAAAATTCTGTTCTGTCATTTACATTATAAACCACTGGTGAATGTCAAGTACCCCGGGCATCGCTATTTGGTGCAGAAGAATGGCCAGAAAATATATGGCCAATTATTATTTCCAATCTTTTTAATAATTTAAATGGTGTTGATGTGTGAATTACTGGCAGCATAGCTCTCAGTCCTCTGCGCTCGGTTCAATCGGGGTATTTTCTTCCTAACAAATTAGTTGATGTTAATCTTCATATATAATTTTCATTTCTCTGATATAATGGCTTCTAGTGGCTTGCTGTCAAAGGGTGATAAATTGACAACCACTGTCACAGCACTGAAATCGACAATGCGGAAATGTTTTGCTGTGTGGGTTGCCAAGACACAGACAAAGGGAAAAAACGTAATCTTCTTCAGCGTTCTCTATAGAGGGTACTCATAGTAATGAATGAATACACAAATGCACATGTGCATGCACGCTCGTGCGCACACACACTCTACATAAATATGAATATGATCAATTCATGCTTATACAATTTTTTTATTCTTATTTTACAGCCAAGTAATCATAGCGAATATTCAATATGAACGACCATTTCATAAAAACCATCAATACCATAGTTATTATTCTCCCTCTGAAAGCTAATATCGTCGTTGAATCTCCCTCTAAATGCCTAATACATTCCACCGTCAGATCTACTGTACTAAGTGTGAATGAGCAATGTGTGTAAATGTTGTCAGTAGTTTCATCTGAGAAAACACATTAGCCAGGGGTCTGATTTGCATAGATTTCCAAATGGAAGGCGTCAGGCGTCAAGCCTCTCTCCTGCTCAGCTCCACTCCGCGCCTCAGCGAGGCTTGTTTGTTTAAAGTCAGCCAAAGCTCTATAATTAGCAGTGTTTAATTATGGAAATGGCTGCTGAGGAGAATTTCAAACACACTCCTTCCCCAGATCATTAGTTACACAGGGAGGGCAAAAGGAAAGGAAAAATATAAAATGCTTTCAGCAATGAAGGGTTCATATTTCAAGCTTATAGCTACTAAAAGGGTGTACTCAGAAAATCAATTTTATGAAAGTCCGTTCAGCACTAAAGGGAGTTCCATGCAACTAAGCAATTTTGAAATAATGTCGGCTGGTCCTGATTCATGGTTGGTAACAGGACTTTGCTCTCCTTGCCTGAGACATTATCCTCTAAGCCCAGTTCAAAGGTCAACCCCTGGTTTAAATCAACCTCTGTTTAGCATAACTCGATTCTTAACGGGCTGCCGGCAATCCAGCGCTGAATAGATAAGTAGTGTTTATGAGGGATCGGTGTGTGTAGTGTGTGTTAGTGTCTGTGTGTGTGTAGTGTGTGTTAGTGTCTGTGTGTGTGTGTGTGTGTGTTTCTCATGTGTGTGTGTGTTTGCCTGTGTGTGTGTGTCAATATGGGAACTGTAAGAGATCAAAGCATTAAAGAGCTGTCTGGAGAGAATAGGAAGGGACTAGACTTTGGGTGTCAAACCTTTACCTTGACCCAATTTAGTTGAGGTTATTCTACACCACAAGATAACAGCCATGGAGCCTGGTCACAAGCTCACACACTTAGAATAAACTAAACATACAATCCTCTCAATGCATAACACAGACTCACACCAAAATAGCCATTGGCCAATAAATCTCCTATCACCTCTTTGATGGTCCCTCACATCAAGCACTAAGCAAGGGTCTTTCCTGGCCTGGCGTGGCGTGATGAATATGGCCGCCACATGTGGGGACTGCAGCTAACCTGGCGACACTCTACTCTGAGGACCCAGGCAGCTCCATCTGCCACGTGGGATACGCCAGGTCTTCTAAGCCTGCTCTGGAAACCACATCAACACAGACCCAGGCTGTGTGTGTGGCGCACATGTCTGTGTGTCTGTCTTTATTTTGTGTGTGCTACACAGCCTTGTGGTTCTCAGAGTCTCAGTAGTGCATCTTAACATTGTGACGTTCCGGACACTTTGGTGGCTGGTGTGTGTTTAAGTCTGGGAGTTCACACTGAGAGACTACAGCTGTGTCTACCACCACCGCCAGGCCCCACAGCCCGGCCCACGCTCCTCACACAGGGGATTCCCATTAGGCTGATTGATCGTTTCCTCCCCTCCACCCTTTGATTCATGCATTAGATCTGGGCTTTAATGAGCCACCGGCCGTATGGCACTGTACTGGACATCTGTGGTCTGATAAAGTGTACAGTATTTGGCTAATAGAAACCACATACAGTATATACTGAGATACACCGCCAGGACCATCATTATTGACACCCTTCATAAAGATGAGCAAAAAACACTGATATATGGAGCTATAGTGTTTGCTCCATTTTTTGGTGGAAATTATATTCATTTATACTAACACAATTGAAAGAGCTCTATTTTCATGTAATCTGACCATAGCACCGCCTGGAGTTTGATAAACGACATTGGCGCTTGGATTGGAACCGGTGCTATGGTCAGATGACATGAAAATAGAGCTCTTTGGCTACTCACACCAGTGGTGGGCTTGGCATTGAAAAACAGAAGCATATGCAGAAAAGTACCTAATACCTACAGTAAAATATGGTGGTGTATCTTTAATGTTATGGGACTATTTTGCGTCCACTGGTCCTGGGGCCCTTGTAAGGTCAACAGCATCATGACGTTTACCCAGTACCTGGACATTTTAGCCCAAAACTTGTTTGCCTCTGCAAGGAGGTTGACACTTGGCCACAAAGGATCTTCCAGCAAGTCAATAAGTCTCCGCACTTGAACCCCATTGAAAGCCTGTGGTTTGAATTGAAGAGGACAGTCCACAAGAGCAGAGGAAGGACATCAAGGATCTGGAAGGATTCTGTATGGAGGAATGGTCTAAGATCATTCCCAATGTGTTCTCCAGTCTCATAAAACCTTTTAGAATTAGGCTCAGTGATGTTATCCTCACATGGGGAGGGCGCTGGAGTATTTACATTTTATTATTACTTGTTAAACAAAATGTCTTTCTCTAAGCAATAGTATTAGTATAACATTATGTCATTTCCCATTTTTATAAAGCTCAGTATTTGTAACATTTATTTATGACAGTCTTTTTTGCTCATCTTTATCAAGGGTGTCAATAATGGACCTGACGGAACAGAGTCAAAACAGTTGACAGGGAGGGACGATTGGGGACTTGTGTGTGTGGGGGCAATGTAATGTCTTTGTGTGTGTATGGGCGCATATGCATGCCCCCATGTGTGCGTTTGTGAATCTTATTCAGTTTCCATATAATTGTTAAAAAAGTTCCTTTACTTTGTGTTGAGGGCATTTCATTATGGTTAGGGAAACATTTTATTCACTCACATTCTGCTTTGTCTCTTAAACACACCAGACCTGTACTCCTCCTCTGTCTGACTGCATACGACCAGGAGGAGAAGTCAGACCTGTACTCCTCCTCTGTCTGACTGCATACGACCAGGAGGAGAAGTCAGACCTGTACTCCTCCTCTGTCTGACTGCATACGACCAGGAGAAGTCAGACCTGTACTCCTCCTCTGTCTGACTGCATACGACCAGGAGGAGAAGTCAGACCTGTACTCCTCCTCTGTCTGACTGCATACGACCAGGAGAAGTCAGACCTGTACTCCTCCTCTGTCTGACTGCATACGACCAGGAGGAGAAGTCAGACCTGTACTCCTCCTCTGTCTGACTGCATACGACCAGGAGGAGAAGTCAGACCTGTACTCCTCCTCTGTCTGACTGCATACGACCAGGAGGAGAAGTCAGACCTGTACTCCTCCTCTGTCTGACTGCATACGACCAGGAGGAGAAGTCAGACCTGTACTCCTCCTCTGTCTGACTGCATACGACCAGGAGAAGTCAGACCTGTACTCCTCCTCTGTCTGACTGCATACGACCAGGAGGAGAAGTCAGACCTGTACTCCTCCTCTGTCTGACTGCATACGACCAGGAGAAGTCAGACCTGTACTCCTCCTCTGTCTGACTGCATACGACCAGGAGGAGAAGTCAGACTTGATGCTGGTGTAAATGTTCTCTGAAAGGTGAGGTGCTCATTTTTATTTAGTCTCCCACAGAGGAGTGAGACAGGTTTAGGGCTGCAGCCACAACCCTTATTTATGTCTGTGCTCCTTCATACATCCTCCATCATCCGTCTTTTATAGCACACATGGAATGATAATGATGATAACAATAATAACTACCATATAAAATACCTTTACAACATGTGGGCCTGAATGAGACGCTGAATGTTTCTCTGCAGACGTAAAGGGCAAGAGCAGAGTTTTACAGTATTCTCTGGAATGAAACGTATATATCTAATACAGGGATTTTGGTCAAATATAGCCTGTTCAGGATGTTTTATATGTTGCGATTTTGGTGCAGTTCCATTACATGGTGTAGGTACTGTACAGTACATACAGGGTAGTGTTCTATAATGGTTTAGTAAATCTCTCTCTCTCTCTCTCTCTCTCTCTCTCTCTCTCTCTCTCTCTCTCTCTCTCTCTCTCTCTCTCTCTCTCTCTCTCTCTCTCTCTCTCTCTAGCATTTAAATTAGCAGGAAATGTGTGTATATCTATCTGCTTGCTTATCAAAACGTTTCATATTAGCGGAAAGGAAAAAGAGAAAATATCATTTGGCCTCTCTCCTAGTGCAACAGAATGTCACAGGTTTTAACTGGCATCCCTAGACGGTAACATTTAGTATGAAAATATGATTTAAAAAAAAATATGATTTAAAATCAACCTTTTACTATTTGATTCATGTGGCTCCAATAGCCTTTTGGCTTGGGTTTCATAGTCATGCTAAAATGCTAAAATGGCTGCAGTTCTGATTTAATATTGAGGAGAATTGTCTCAGTTCACGCTTATGGACAGCAACACCAAACAATCAAACATCAAGTTATAATTTCATTCTACATAAATGTGTGTGTTTCTGTGTGTGTGTGTGTGTGTGTCTATTCTTGCTTGTGTATATTTCTGTGTTGTGTGTGTGTCTGTGTGTATGTGTGTGTGTGTGTGTGTGTGTGTGTGTGTGTGTGTGTGTGTGTGTGTGTGTGTGTGTGTGTGTGTGTGTGTGTGTGTGTGGGCGTGCATGCGTGTGTATTTCTGTGTGTGTATCAAAAGCTTGAGCTGAGATGAACTGCAGATGAACTGAGCGGAACCAGGCTCATAAACACAGGCTGGGTGGTGTTACCGAAAAAGCAGAATAAATGACTGTTTGCTAAAGACATTAGATCAGACCTCAGCTCTCTCACTCTGCTCTGCTCAGGGTGATCTGCAGTGCAGCGACGCACCCGGGTGGCCCATGCTCTCCACAATGTGTGTGTGTGTGTGTGTATGTGTGCACGCGTCTGTATGTGTACATGTACATGCGTTTCTCTGTAAGTGTCTGCATGTGTTTGTGTCTGCATGTGTTTGTGTGTGTGTGTGTTGTGTGTGTGTGCATGCAGTGTCTGTGTGTGTGATGGCATATCCACTATCCAGTCTCTGGCCTCCAGCAGCACAACAGTCTCAACCTGGCTGTAATCACACTGCTGTCATCCCTCCTGCCCTGTGCCAAACCTGTCACTGAACCTCCATATTGTACGTGGAGGGAGCGGTCTCTAGAGGTCACTGCAGTTCCATGGGTGACAGACACAGCTGGGGCCGCCACAGCCAGCTCACCGCACACACACACGCTAACACGGCCACTTAGACAATAGAGAGGGATGAGGGGAGAGGGGAAAAGAGGAGGAAAAAAAGAGAGCCAATGTGTTTCCACAAAACACTGTCAAGTGGTGGCCACTGGCCAGCCACGCAGATCACACTCCCCCACCCTCTGACCTTGTCACCAGATTCAGGGGAGAAGCTGCTCCTGAGATCAGTGGAATCTAAATGAACTAGTGCTGCTTGAGTTGAACGGTGGAGGTTTTTACACACCTAGAATGCACCTGGCTCCAGCTCAGGTCTCAATGAGAGAAGGGTGAGGTTGGAAGGGAATTTGTAACCAGTCTCACTGCTTCAGGATCAGTGGTATGGGTTCATGAAGCTCATATTAAGAGGCACATTCAAAGAGGAAGTCAGCTGGCTTTTTATTGTAACACAGTCTTTTCCTCTGCGGCAGGCAGCTGAATTTCTCACTCTTACCATTGGCCAGTATCTATATTCAAATTTCACAGCACTTTCATGGGATTTTTTTAGGTACAATATTTCATTAGAATTATACACTCATTGACAGCTCACAAGAGGTAAATGAAAGATCTTTAAAATACAAAAGAAGTCTCATCCATCCATCCACCCATCCCTCAATTTTGTCATGTTTTTTCAAAACTCTGTTTTAATCTGGTACAGTAGTTTAAAAAAGGAGAACATGAATCCTGCAGATCCTGCAGCCAACCAGGGCTTCTCCAGTTTCCCACTAATTCTATTACGATGGAGTTATTTTTAAAAGTCCCTTTTCTAAACATTTACTGTCAGGAGAACACTGGGAGCTGCTGTTCCTCATGCTTTGTTTGTGTTGTGGTTGTGGTTGTGTTGGGGTTGAACCCAGAACCCGCCTGCCTCCAGTAAGCTAGTGGAGGATACACGCCATGCCAGGATTAAAATTAGTAACAAATTGAATATGTTCTGCGCTGGCATCGGAGGGGCCTCGACACTGTGCAAAAATGTGCTGATAGATTGTCGTGGGGTCTCTTTGGAAGACCACAATGACAGAAGCAGAGTTTAGAAAGTCAATTGAAAGACAGGAAAAAAGAGCAGTGAAATGCAGAGCAGATGACATCCAAAGAGAAAGAGAGAGAAGGGGGATCGGGCAGTGGGACTATAGCTAACCCAGGACCACCAACACAATACAAGCCGTCTGAGCCTCAGATCACACAATATGTTCCTTCCTCACTTGGAAGAGAAGAAGTGAACACGTCCCCATTTCATTGCTCCAAGCTCGTTTTCCTCTCCCCCTATCCCCCTTATCCCGACGGCACGACCACAACCTCAGCTACCCCAAACTATTAGCATGACCTAAATGACAGAACCATGCTCCTGTTAATGACATAATAGCTGGGAAATATGATTTATGGCTTTCATTTTAAGGATCACTATCCACCATAACTCCTAATAGAGGGGAAATGTGTGTTTTCAGTAACGTGGCCCTCCCATAACGCCACGCGGCCCTCCCATAACGCCACGCGGCCCTCCCATAACGCCACGCGGCCCTCCCATAACGCCACGCGGCCCTCCCATAACGCCACGCGGCCCTCCCATAACGCCACGCGGCCCTCCCATAACGCCACGCGGCCCTCCCATAACGCCACGCGGCCCTCCCATAACGCCACGCGGCCCTCCCATAACGCCACGCGGCCCTCCCATAACGCCACGCGGCCCTCCCATAACGCCACGCGGCCCTCCCATAACGCCTTATAGGCTGTTAAAGCATGGAAAAAACACATTGGTGCAATAAATCTACATTTCAAACTAGACATCTTTAAACACACAGAGAGATTACCGAAGGACCAACTGTGAATGAGAGAAATGAAACAGAGAGATTACCGAAGGACCAACTGTGAATGAGAGAAATGAAACAGAGGGATTAGATGTTACTCTAGCTTTGATATTAAGACAGTAAGTTTGGTTTAATATGGTTTAAGTCATTTATTTTATTAAAAGTGCTTTATTTTCAGATCTCTTGTTTCCTTTTGGTTCTGTGTACCATTGCCCAAATCATCAATCATATCCTCTTCTGTTTATAAAATATATCTGATACATGCATGAGTTTTCTTTGGAGTTCATAGTGTGAGTGAGTGAGAATTGGATGAATGTATTTAATGATTCATATGTTTGTAGGGAATGATTCGATGATGTTTGGATTTGGATTTTATCAGTGGTAGATCTGTTACCAAAACCTTTTGAGGTGGTCAAACTCAAACATTTGTCCTTCATCCTCAGCCCCTGTATGTTTTTATAGCCCAGCAAAGCGTAAATGTTTTCTTATGCGTGCTAAAGTTTTATTTATTTGGAAATACATATTCTAGCATGTTCTGACTGACAGAGACTACACGTTAAGAAATCCCTGTCTCAAATTTCATCATAAGCAAATATGTTTGCCTTGATCAACTATGCTATCCACATATTTCTTCAAAACGCTCCTCTGTGTGTTTGTACTGTGTGTCTTACCCTTTGCTAGTACTTCTGAGGGAGAGAGCAGGTCATTTGTAGTGTAGTTCTCACGCTGACCAGTAGAGGGAGATCATTGATTTATTTCTGCCTTTTTTAACACAGAAAGGCAGCAGCATTTGCCTTGTGCCTTCTGATAGCCTAGTCCTTCCTTGATTATGAATAATTCCAAAGAAATGTGTCCCTTAATATTCTTAGACAACCACATGAAGGGGCACAGTGGGTCTTTGAAGGCTCATTGATAATGGAGGAGATAATGATGTATTACTGTTCCTTCCAGGACCAGATTCCTCAGGAACAGGTCATGAGCGCTGATTAAAAGTGACTTTACGTCAGGCCGTAAATATTTGTCAGCCACCTTTGAAAGGCAGGCGAGCCGTGGCTTTTTCTTCTCTGTTCACTTACCACATGAAGGGGCAAATGGAAACGCTTAGAGGTTGGGAGCCGCATCAGTCATAGCTGGAATAAGACGGCCAATAAAAAAGGAGGCGTAATTATGATGCTCCGTCATTGGACGCAGCCCCGGGGTCCTTTTGGGCCTGTTTAGCTGTGTGTGCTGAGAGAGAGAGAGAGAGAGAGAGAGAGAGAGAGAGAGAGAGAGAGAGAGAGAGAGAGAGAGAGAGAGAGAGAGAGAGAGAGAGAGAGAGAGAGAGAGAGAGAGAGAGAGAGAGAGAGAGAGAGAGAGAGAGAGAGAGAGAGAGAGAGAGAGAGAGAGAGAGAGAGAGAGAGAGAGAGAGAGAGAGAGAGAGAGAGAGAGAGAGAGAGAGAGAGAGAGAGAGAGAGAGAGAGAGAGAGAGAGAGAGAGAGAGAGAGAGAGAGAGAGAGAGAGAGAGAGAGAATCCCACCCGCGAATAATGGGACCTGATTTTTATGAGGAGCTGAGGCTGTGTTTAAGAGCGAACTCTGACAATGTGTGGTCTGTCTGTATGTCACCTCCCTCCCTCCCTCCTCCTCCCCCTCTTCTCCCCCTCTCCTCCCCCATAGGCCCCAGCAGTGTGTGTGTGAGGAGCTAGCTGTTTACCTTGCTCCTTTAGAATGTGCAGCGTGTCGTGACTACCTATCTTAGATGCCTCTCAGGGCTGGAGGAGTGGATGGTTCCAACACTGCGTCATGACTACAGGCGTGCTACCATGACAACGCCTGATTCTTTTTCTTCCACTGTGTTGGAAGAAAAAGTTGTTGTTGGTGTGAGGTTGTTTAGTATTTCTTGCTCTGTGAGAACCCTGGTTTTTGTGTGGTAGCTGCAAGCAGTGATGTTATTCAGTGCTGATGGCCTGATGATCATTTTAGAAGTCAAAGTCAAAGGCACCTACTTATTTAACATAATATGCTTGAAGATTACTACCACAGTTTCCTCCTTTCCAGCCAATACCAAACCAAATGTGCTAATCATTGTAGTATCTCTCAGCTGTCTGATATGTAGAATAATCAAACGTACCAACAGTAGCATTGCTAGAACACACATGGAATCCCCACCTGAGCAGAGTGTATTTCCACTCCATTAGTTTTGTTTGGCATGTAGGAAGGTGGGGGGAATAAGGAGGTTGACTGACGGTCACAGTAGGGCCGTGTTACAGTATGTCTTCAACACGCTCCTCTCCTCTGTCTCGGCTTGGGGCCTGCCTCTCTGTGTGAAGCCCCTGCTCCAGGATTAGACACTGGGGTGCAAGTCAAATGATTGTTCCATCTAATAGAGAGATCTTCACCTGACTGACGTTTAAATCAGCAGCTTCATATACGGTATGCTACAATGTCCTCAGAGATGATGTTTCTGAAGGTGCCATAACATCAGAATCATAGGCCCTACAGTATCTTAACGATTACAGAGCTCGTCATTAGATTTACACGATGAATGATTACTTGGAAAGTGATAGTGTAACGATCGTCTAATGGAGGAGACCAAAACGCAGCGTGGTAAGTGTTCATATTATAATTTAATTCAAAACTGAACACTAAACAAAATAACAACGAGAGTGAACGAAAACGAAACAGTTCTGTTAGGTGAAGACACACAAAACAGAAAACAACTACCCACAAACACAGGTGGGAACAGGTTACCTAAGTATGGTTCTCAATCAGAGACAACGATAGACAGCTGCCTCTGATTGAGAACCACACCCAACCAAACACATAGAAAAGGACAACATAGAACAAAACATAGAATGCCCACCCCAACTCACGCCCTGACCAACCAAAAATAGAGACATAAAAAGGATCTCTAAGGTCAGGGCGTGACAGATAGACAAATTGAGAATAACATATTTTGCCTGTTTAAACTCATTTCTGCCTATGTATTTCTACCTTGAATATAACATGCCACACAAATATATGATTGTTCATAAGTCAGGTTAATAAAAGCAACATTACGTCGCTCTACCCCAGGCCTAATGCCCTCTTCAATACATTACTAGTTGTATCTTGTTAATACCTTGTTAGTGCATGTACCCCTGTATAACCTTGATTGTCTCATCTCCTCTGTACATTGTTTTGTATCTGTTCTTGGCAGGCTTTTCCATAGTGTACTAGATATGAGACAACGAGGGGGCTTTCTCCTGAGTCGTAGGAGCACAGAGACATAGTACTGGGATTGTGGTGAGAGCTGTGACATGATACACCCTGCATGCTCGTCAAATGGAGACTCAACAGCAGGCCTTCAAGCCCAACAGATGACTGACATAAAGGAGAAGAAAACAGAAGTAGAGGGGGAGATTAAATAAGAGATGGGGGGATTATTGAAAGGCATTAAAATGACACAGAAGATTATTCCGACATCGGCAGGCAGCAGCCAGCCAGAGACAGTCTGCTCAAGGTCACCAACTGGCTGAGAATTGCCACTTCAGCAGACAAACAGAAAAGAACATCAAGACAACAGGAAGGAGACAAACAGAAAAGAACATGAAGACATCAGGAAGGAGACAAACAGAAAAGAACATCAAGACAACAGGAAAGAGACAAACAGAAAAGAACAAGACAACAGGAAGGAGACAAACAGAAAAGAACATCAAGACAACAGGAAGGAGACAAACAGAAAAGAACAAGACAACAGGAAAGAGACAAACAGAAAAGAACATCAAGACAACAGGAAAGAGACAAACAGAAAAGAACATCAAGACAACAGGAAGGAGACAAACAGAAAAGAACATCAAGACAACAGGAAAGAGACAAATAGAAAAGAACATCAAGACAACAGGAAGGAGACAAACAGAAAAGAACATCAAGACAACAGGAAAGAGACAAACAGAAAAGAACATCAAGACAACAGGAAGGAGACAAACAGAAAAGAACAACAAGACAACAGGAAGGAGACAAACAGAAAGGAACATCAAGACAACAGGAAGGAGACAAACAGAAAAGAACAACAAGACAACAGGAAGGAGACAAACAGAAAAGAACATCAAGACAACAGGAAGGAGACAAACAGAAAAGAACATCAAGACAACAGGAAGGAGACAAACAGAAAAGAACATGAAGATAACAGGAAGGAGACAAAGAGAAAAGAACATCAAGACAACAGGAAGGAGACAAAGAGAAAAGAACATCAAGACAACAGGAAGGAGATAAACAGAAAAGAACATGAAGACATCAGGAAGGAGACAAACAGAAAAGAACATCAAGACAACAGGAAGGAGACAAACAGAAAAGAACATGAAGACAACAGGAAGGAGACAAACAGAAAAGAACATCACGACAACAGGAAGGAGACAAACAGAAAAGAACATGAAGACAACAGGAAGGAGACAAACAGAAAAGAACATCAAGACAACAGGAAGGAGACAAACAGAAAAGAACATCAAGACATCAGGAAGGAGACAAACAGAAAAGAACATCAAGACATCAGGAAGGAGACAAACAGAAAAGAACATGAAGACAACAGGAAAGAGACAAACAGAAAACAACATCAAGACAACAGGAAGGAGACAAACAGAAAAGAACATCAAGACAACAGGAAGGAGACAAACAGAAAAGAACATCAAGACAACAGGAAAGAGACAAACAGAAAAGAACATCAAGACAACAGGAAGGAGGCAAACAGAAAAGAACAACAAGACAACAGGAAGGAGACAAACAGAAAAGAACATGAAGACATCAGGAAGGAGACAAACAGAAAAGAACATGAAGACAACAGGAAGGAGACAAACATAAAAGAACATCAAGACAACAGGAAAGAGACAAACAGAAAAGAACATCAAGACAGCAGGAAGGAGACAAACAGAAAAGAACAACAAGACAACAGGAAGGAGACAAACAGAAAAGAACATGAAGACAACAGGAAGGAGACAAACAGAAAAGAACATGAAGACATCAGGAAGGAGACAAACAGAAAAGAACATGAAGACAACAGGAAGGAGACAAACAGAAAAGAACATGAAGAAAACAGGAAGGAGACAAACAGAAAAGAACAACAAGACAACAGGAAGGAGACAAAGAGAAAAGAACATCAAGACAACAGGAAGGAGACAAACAGAAAAGAACATCAAGACAACAGGAAGGAGACAAACAGAAAAGAACATCAAGACAACAGGAAGGAGACAACAGAAAAGAACATCAAGACAACAGGAAGGAGACAAACAGAAAATATCATCAAGACAACAGGAAAGAGACAAACAGAAAAGAACATCAAGACAACAGGAAAGAGACAAACAGAAAAGAACATCAAGACAACAGGAAGGAGACAAACAGAAAATATCATCAAGACAACAGGAAAGAGACAAACAGAAAAGAACATCAAGACAACAGGAAAGAGACAAACAGAAAATATCATCAAGACAACAGGAAAGAGACAAACAGAAAAGAACATCAAGACAACAGGAAAGAGACAAACAGAAAATATCATCAAGACAACAGGAAAGAGACAAACAGAAAAGAACATCAAGACAACAGGAAAGAGACAAACAGAAAAGAACATCAAGACAACAGGAAAGAGACAAACAGAAAAGAACAAGACAACAGGAAAGAGACAAACAGAAAAGAACATCAAGACAACAGGAAGGAGACAAACAGAAAATATCATCAAGACAACAGGAAAGAGACAAACAGAAAAGAACATCAAGACAACAGGAAGGAGACAACAGAAAAGAACATCAAGACAACAGGAAGGAGACAAACAGAAAATATCATCAAGACAACAGGAAAGAGACAAACAGAAAAGAACATCAAGACAACAGGAAAGAGACAAACAGAAAAGAACATCAAGACAACAGGAAAGAGACAAACAGAAAAGAACAAGACAACAGGAAAGAGACAAACAGAAAAGAACATCAAGACAACAGGAAGGAGACAAACAGAAAAGAACATGAAGACATCAGGAAGGAGACAAACAGAAAAGAACATCAAGACAACAGGAAGGAGACAAACAGAAAAGAACATGAAGACATCAGGAAGGAGACAAACAGAAAAGAACATCAAGACAACAGGAAGGAGACAAACAGAAAAGAACATCAAGACAACAGGAAGGAGACAAACAGAAAAGAACAAGACAACAGGAAGGAGACAAACAGAAAAGAACATCAAGACAACAGGAAGGAGACAAACAGAAAAGAACAAGACAACAGGAAAGAGACAAACAGAAAAGAACATCAAGACAACAGGAAGGAGACAAACAGAAAAGAACATCAAGACAACAGGAAGGAGACAAACAGAAAGGAACATCAAGACAACAGGAAGGAGACAAACAGAAAAGAACATCAAGACAACAGGAAGGAGACAAACAGAAAAGAACATCAAGACTACAGGAAGGAGACAAACAGAAAAGAACATCAAGACAACAGGAAGGAGACAAACAGAAAAGAACATGAAGATAACAGGAAGGAGACAAAGAGAAAAGAACAACAAGACAACAGGAAGGAGACAAAGAGAAAAGAACATCAAGACAACAGGAAGGAGATAAACAGAAAAGAACATGAAGACATCAGGAAGGAGACAAACAGAAAAGAACATGAAGACAACAGGAAGGAGACAAACAGAAAAGAACATCAGAACAACAGGAAGGAGACAAACAGAAAAGAACATGAAGACAACAGGAAGGAGACAAACAGAAAAGAACATCAAGACAACAGGAAGGAGACAAACAGAAAAGAACATCAAGACATCAGGAAGGAGACAAACAGAAAAGAACATCAAGACATCAGGAAGGAGACAAACAGAAAAGAACATCAAGACAACAGGAAAGAGACAAACAGAAAACAACATCAAGACAACAGGAAGGAGACAAACAGAAAAGAACATCAAGACAACAGGAAGGAGACAAACAGAAAAGAACATCAAGACAACAGGAAAGAGACAAACAGAAAAGAACATCAAGACAACAGGAAGGAGGCAAACAGAAAAGAACAACAAGACAACAGGAAAGAGACAAACAGAAAAGAACATGAAGACATCAGGAAGGAGACAAACAGAAAAGAACATGAAGACAACAGGAAGGAGACAAACAGAAAAGAACAACAAGACAACAGGAAGGAGACAAACAGAGAAGAACAACAAGACAACAGGAAGGATAAAGAGACTCTGACAGTGTCCCATGTAGCAGCCTACTCCCTATATAGTGCACTCTATTGCCTATACAGGGCCCATAGGTCTGTGGTCAAAAGCAGTGCCCTACATAGGGAATAGGATGCCATCAGGGACTAAGACTGTGTTTGAAGCAGGTACAATGTGGCGATTCAGCCTCTCCAACTGAGAGGTTATCTTGTTCTTGTTCTGTCCCTCCATGGGGTTCTCTTTTCCAATGTTCCCCCTTTGTGTTCTTCTCATATCTTGTTTTTGGGATTTCTTTACTGTTTCTATTATCGTATGTAGTCCATCACCAGTGCAGCCTTTCAACACATTACAGCCAATGTGGCATTTGAGAACCTTGCAGATGTGGCCATACAGAACCATCTAGAGTGTGAGGATGATCTAAGAAGGCGTTTAAAATAGACCCTTTAGGTGCTGTAGTTTAATACCACTATAAAACAATGTTTCTCTTGTGCATAAAGACTCCAATCCCCAGTTTACATCTAGGCCACTCTTTGTAGCCCAGCCGGGCCCTGTCATTGCGTCAGTATGCAACACAGGCATTCAGAGTTATGAAAGCACCATTATTAGGCCTAGTTACAGGGTGACCCTCCATATAGTATCACTATTCTCCCATTCACAATGACCCAAAAGCTGGCTAGCTGAACTGAGCTGAGAGATGAGAGATGAGAGGAGCGAACAGGGCCTACCGTATTGTACCCAGCCACAGAGGAGGCCTATATTCCTATGGAGTTACACTATGTGTCAGGTCAGAGGACTCTTCAAACCCCTGTTCCCGGTCTCAGAGGGGAGGCCGAGCGGAAGGCCACCAGACCTGAGGACCCTGGGTAGTTCCATATGACACTCTATTCCCTATGGGCCCTGGTTAAAAGTAGTGCACTATATAGGGAATATAGTGCCATTTGGGACACAGAACCTGTCCCTGGGAACCTACTGTATTGGCATAACCTTTTGCCAAGTTCCATTTGGTTAAATTAGGATCAGAACAAGGACACTGAAGAAGGGGGCAGAGGGGTGTCCTAGTAGGCCAGTGTACCCAAAGGACAGCCCTGGGTCTGACGATGGTGGAGTGGATCAGAGGAGAGGATCAGAGGTCTCGGTTGCCTGAGTTTTAGACCGGCATGGAGCAGTGGGTAGTGAGTGGACGTGGGCCAGGAGAGGTGCAGGTCACCCAGGGGGCATAGGATGTAGCAGGGGTCGCGATGCAACGTCTATTCCTGAGCCGCACAATGCCAGCTTTTCATCCCTGGCTCTGGCCACTCCGCCGAGCCCCATAATTATCTTTGACAAAACTCATTAGCAGAGACCTTGTAGCGACATCGGCGACCAGGAATTTCATGGAGGGAGGACATGCACCGAAACAATGTCCCACACATATTTCATGGCGCCCTTTGACAAAATGTAATGAAGTGTGTATATTGTCCCCCTCATCAACATTTGAACCCTGAGCCATCAGCACAAAGACTTTGTTTATGAGCCCTCCGAGCCCAGCGTGGGACACATCAAATGGCACCTCCACTTTGGCTCTTTTGTCAGGCCCAGGGACAAATTATTGTTCTGGATGTTATTCTTATTATGGGTCTTATTAGTATGAATTGGCCGTTGCTGTCATGTCAGTTTGATTCATCTTCCATAGGGTGCTTCCAAGCTAGGAAGCCCCGAAAATATTTTTGGTGTCTCAGATTGTTCTGGCAATTCTCAAAGAAAATTATTTGGGAGGAAGGATGTTTGATACGCCTTATAGATTTGTATCAAAAAACAGTTTTTAGAAAATCATGATGAAAGTGACCATTTTAGGACCCCTTTTTAGACCTATACATGCCTCCTGTAAGACCCTATGATCTGTGAACTGTACATGATACAGACAACATCTTGGTGTCATTATACTTCTTATAGTGGGCTCTAAAATATGGAGTATGCCTAGATTCTGAAATACAAATGTTCACATTCATTTAGTCAACATTAAAATTATTAATATAAATACCTCAAATGTACCCTTTTTGATTTAGCTTATATTTAGACATATTGTTTGGAACAATATACACTTTCCATAGTGGGCTCTCTGCTACTTTTGAAGATGTGACCCAATTTATACATAGACATTGACATTCTAGGTAATTAACCAATCACATTCCTAACACGTCTTATTCATGGTGACACCATTTACCAGATTGCAGCAGCCACTACTCTTAAACGGTTGGATGACGTCTACCATAGCACCATTTGTTTTATCACTGGTGACAGTTTAAATACTTACCACTGCATCCTGTATCAAAAGGTTGGCTGGCCCTCATTAAAGTCCCGTAGATCAAGTCATTACTCCCTGTTTGTTTACAAAGCTCTGCTACACAAGCTTCTAATTTACCTAACTTCATTGCTAACGTATAAAAGAATGAGCTACCAAACCCGCTCGCAGTATTGGTTAACTCTTGAGGTCCCTCTGGTAAATCCTCCTTTAGTTTTAGGGCCCCCGATTGTTGGAATAACCTACAAAATTCTTTGCATCTTGATTCCCTGGTGCCGCTAGGGCAGTGTTGAATGAATTCATTGAGGATTGCAGTTGTTTCAATTGATTGTAGTGTTTTCTTTGTTGAAATTGTGGTGTTGAAGTTATGCCTATTTGTATTCTTCTTGTTTTAATTGTAATGTATATTGTTCTTTCTGTTGTGAAAAAAAGTTTGTACTCGGGGCACCATTGGGGATGAGACCATGGTCTCAATTGGGCTACTCGAATAAATTAAAATTCATAAAAATAAATACTAAATTCAGCAAATCACCAGCAGAGCGCATTCCCTTGAATCCATTTTCCAATTCACTGTGTTGGTGGTGCTCATAAAATGTATCACAACTTCAGTAGTAGTAGGAGAGCACCCACTGTGTACATTTGATGTACTTGTAGAGTATATTGTTTAAAACAATATGTCTAAAAATGTATCAAAAAGGGTACTTTTGAGATAATTATATGAATATTTTAATGTTGAATAAATGAATGTAAACATTTGTATTTCAGAATCTAGACATACTCCATATTTGAGGTATTTATATTAATAATTTTAATGTTGACTAAATGAATGTGAACATTTGTATTTCAGAATCTAGACATACTCCATATTTTAGAGCCCACTATAAGAAGTATAATGACACCAAGATGTTGTCTGTATCATGTACAGTTCACAGATCATAGGGTCTTACAGGAAACATGTATAGGTCTAAAAAGGGGTCCTAAAATGGTCAACTTCATAATGATTTTCTAAAAACTGGTTTGGGATACAAATCTTTATTTTACTAGGCAAGTCAGTTAAGAACAAATTCTTATTTACAATGACAGCCTACTGGGGAACAGTGGGTTAACTGCCTTGTTCATGGGCAGAACAACAGATCTTTACCTTGTCAGCTCAGAGATTTGATCCAGCAGCCTTTCAGTTACTGACCCAATGCTCTAACCACTAGGCTACCTGCCACCCCATCTAAAACATCCTTCCTCCCAGTACAGAGAGGCACATAGCTCATTGAGGGGACGCTCGTGTGATGTGCTGATGGATGGATGGATGGAAAAGCCTGATAGCCCACTTTCTACGCAAGTTAACCCTGCGTTGACCTTTGGCATCATAGCCAGCATAACAGACTAGAATGACAGGCATTGTTAGAGAGGTTTGTCACTGTTATAATCATTAGGTGGACTGACAGGAAAATGAATGATAAAACTCAGGTAGAATATTTGCACGGCTTGCTAAGAACCTAGTGAATGAGATAGCATATAAATACTTTGAGCTTTCAGTCTAAATGGACTCTAATGCTGTCTGCAATGTAATGAACCTGTGGATAGCACTCTGACTGTAGACAGAAATAGACTGTTACTTCAAGGGAAATAGAAAATGTGTACCCATGTAGATAATCCAAAGGACTTGTCCTTGAACCCCTATGAAAGAAGTGCTAAAACTAGCCTAACACATCCCTTCCTCTCCTCTCAGTCCAAAAAATAGATAATTTACCAGAGCCTTCTCTTTCCAAGATATGTATCTAAATCAAATCAAATCAAATGTATTTATAGAGCCCTTCTTACATCAGCTGATATCTCAAAGTGCTGTACAGAAACCCAGCCTAAAACCCCAAACAGCAAGCAATGCAGGTGTAGAAGCACGGTGGCTAGGAAAAACTCCCTAGAAAGGCCAGAACCTAGGAAGAAACCTAGAGAGGAACCAGGCTATGAGGGGTGGCCAGTCCTCTTCTGGCTGTGCCGGGTGGAGATTATAACCGAACATGGCCAAGATGTTCAAATGTTCATAGATGACCAGCATGGTCAAATAATAATAATTACAGTAGTTGTCGAGGGTGCAACAAATCAGCACCTCAGGAGTAAATGTCAGTTGGCTTTTCATAGCCGATCATTGAGAGTATCTCTACAGCTCCTGCTGTCTCTAGAGAGTTGAAAACAGCAGGTCTGGGACAGGTAGCACGTCCGGTGAACAGGTCAGGGTTCCATAGCCGCAGAACAGTTGAAACTGGAGCAGCAGCTGGTGGACTGGGGACAGCAAGGAGTCATCATGCCAGGTAGTCCTGAGGCATGGTCCTAGGGCTCAGGTCCTCCTAGAGAGAGAAAGAAAGAGAGAGAGAAAGAGAGAATTAGAGAGAGCATACTTAAATTCACACAGGACACCGGATAAGACAGGAGAAATACTTCAGATATAACAGACTGACCCTAGCCCCCCGACACATAAACTACTGTAGCATAAATACTGGAGGCTAAGACAGGAGGGGTCAGGAGACACTGTGGCCCCATCCGATGATACCCCCGGACAGGGCCAAACAGGCAGGATATAACCCCACCCACTTTGCCAAAGCACAGACCCCACACCACTAGAGGGGATATCTTCAACCACCAACTTACCATCCTGAGACAAGGCCGAGTATAGCCCTACAATAGGACCTACAGTAAGATGCATTCTTGAAAGTTATAGTGGTAGGTAAGTTGAGCAAAAGGGGTTACTTGATCCACCCTTGTTTCTAGGAAACCATACACAAAATGTATAATTTGACAAAATATTTAGGAAGAGGTAATCATTTCATGGAGTATGTGAAGGAAGAAATCACATGGAAAAAGTGGTAAGCAAGTTAGGTCCAAAAAACGTATTTTCACCAAGTCAAATTAATGTATTGTGTTAAAGGTTTCATTAGGTTTGTATCTATACCAAAATTGATCATTTTAAGATTGTACATCAGTTGGGGTCTCTATAAGCTTCAATATGAGGTCCTAAACCTAGCATGAAAGTGTATCCTTGTAGCTGTGTGGGGGTAATATAGTCCAAATGTTTGCCTTGAGGTAAGTTGAGCCAATATCCATGTGGTAAATTGAGCCAATTTTTGAGCCAATGGGAAGTTGAGCCAATTGAACTGTTTTCTTCCCAGGCATAATGCAAGGCATTATTGCTGGGATATGAGGTAACAACAGGGCCTGGCCTATGTTAAAATTGTTTTAAAAAGTACAAAGTCTTTGTTAGGTGTTAAGCCTACATTAAAAGATGATTCCAATGATTAAAAGACACAAAAAGCTATTATGATTGTGTTTAAATGTGTTAGGGAAACAAACATAGACATGGTTTTAAAAGGTAGTGGTAATATTTCAGAAATTATATATACTGTGCATTCAGAAAGTATTCAGACCCCTTGACTTTTTCCAAATTTTGTTACCTTACAGCCTTATTCTAAAATTGCTTAAATATTGTTTCCCCCTCATCAAGCTACACATACTATTCCATAATGGCAAAGCAAAAACTGTTTTTTAAACATTTTTGCAAATGTATTAAAAATAAAACACAGAAATATACCATTTACATAAGTATTCAGACCCGTTACTCAGTACTTTATTGAGGTACCTTTGGCAGCGACTACAGCCTCGAGTCTTCTTGGGTATGACGCTACAAGCTTGGCACATCTAAATTTGGGGAGCTTCTCCCATTCTTCTCAGCAGATCCTCTCAAGCTCTGTCAGGTTGGATGGGAAGCATTCGCTTTTCAGGTCTCTCCAGAGATGTTTGATCGGGTTCAAGTCCGGGCTCTGGCTGGGCCACTCAAGGACATCCAGAGACTTTTCCCAAAGCCACTCCTGCATTGTTTTGGCTGTGTGCTTAGGGTCGTAGTCCTGTTGGAAGGTGAACCTTTGCCCCAGTCTGAGGTCCTGAGCGCTCTGGAGCGAGTTTTCTGTACTTTGCTCTGTTCATCTTTCCCTCGATCCTGACTAGTCTCCCAGTCCCTGCCGCCGAAAAACATGCTTCACAGTAGGTGCCAGGTTTCAGATAAACACGTAGGGCTTGGCATTCAGGCCAAAGAGTTCAATCTTTGTTTCATCAGACCAGAGAATATTGTTTCTCATAGTCTGAGAATCCTTTAGATGCCTTTTGGCAAACTCCAAGCGGGCTGTCATGTGCCTTTTACTGAGGAGGTCTTCCGTCTGGCCACTCTATCATAAAGGCCTAATTGGTGGTGCTGCAGAGATGGTTGTCCTTCTGGAAGGTTCTCCCATCTCTGGAGCTCTGTCAGAGTGACCATCGGTTTCTTAGTTACTTCTCTGACCAAGGCCCTTCTCCCAAGATTGCTCAGTTTGGCCAGGTGGCCAACTCATCATTAAGAATGATGAAGGCCACTGTGTTCCTGAGGATTTTCAATGCTGCAGAAATGTTTTGGTACCTTTCCCCAGATCTGTTCCTCGACCCAATCCTGTCTCGGAGCTCTACGGACAATTCCTTTGACCGCATGGCTTGGTTTTTGCTCTGACATGCACTGTCAACTGTGGGACCTTAACCAGTTATGTGCCTTTCCAAATCATGTCCAGTCAATTGAATTTACCACAGATGGACTCCAATCAAGTTGTAGAAACATCTCAAGGATGATAAATGGAAACTGGATTTACCTGAGCTCCATTTTGAGTCTCATAGCAAAGGGTTTGAATACTTATGTGAAAAAGGTATTAACTGTCTTACGTTTTGCATAAATTTGCAAACATTTCGAAACATTTTGAACCAGCGGTGTAGTGCTAGGGCAAAAGCCAAAAGCTGCACCCCTTGGGGTCCCCAGGACCGAGTTTGAGAAACGCTGCTCTAATAAGAGATGCTTGCGGCATTAAGTGACGATTTCTCATATCCCAGAGCCGAAGATAAGACGCTCATTTTGTCAAACCTATTTAAGTATTCTTGTTTACTCTGAATCTTGTTTTTCATTTTTTCCCTTTATCATTAGAGATCAGGCTACCCAAAATCTGTTTTGGATTATGGAAGAGGCCTAGGCTACAACTAACCCCTCCCCAAATGAAAAAGTAATCGGGAGGGTGGGAGGAACAAGTGTATTATGAGATGTATTAAGGCGATTTAGATGTGCATATAGGCTACCTAAGGAACTTATTGTTTTTACATACAACATTGTTTACAAGGACATATATTTCATTTGAATAAATATGTCTACTCAAAGATTAAAGATGTTGCACAAACATCCCTCTCATATTCGCCTAATACTCACATCTGAAATCAAATAATATTTTGCGTGAGCTATTTGGGGAACTTGTTTTGCATTGGCCTATAGCTTCACACGCGTTGCTCCCCCTCAAAAAAAGATTTGTATGTATTTGTGAAAAACATGCACTTTGTGTTCTTTTATTATGTCAGAATCCGACCTGAAACCTCAACAGGCCTCATTTAGGCCACAGAGGCCTCCTCTAGTCGTTCTGAGTTAGCAGCGTGTAAACAGTGTGTAAAACTGACTAATTGATCTATTAGCTGCAGAAGAGAAGACAGACGCTGGATGAGTTGAGTCCACGCCATTATCTATGCTTTGCTTTCCCTCAGGTATACCGGTATAGTGGTAATCCCATTGCCCATGCATCATTACCTTCAATAACGTTTGGCTGCTTTTCTTTACAACCCCCGTTTTAATTAACTTTCCGCAAAATATTTAATACACAGCTATAGCCCACATCTTAAATGTATGGGGATCCATCGGTGAGACGCGTGTCTATATGGTAAGTAATAGACGTATTATTAAACGAGACTAGGGAGATAATATTGTCTTAATGTCCTCGATCAAATAGCCTAATGGACGCATCTTGTTTTTGTTAACGACTTGAGGTCTGTATGAATCTATAACGGAGAAAAATCACACATAACAGACTAGTAGTCCTAGCAGAGAGCTGTCATCCATGACATCCAAAACATGACGCAATATTATCTTGGCAGCACAATGAATATGCAAAACCCATTTTTTTTCATTAAACATTAATACCGGGATCATTAAATTTGTGTCCATGTTATTCGCTCATCATGCCCAGGCTCAGATTTGTTTAATCAAAAGAGTATTCGGAATATGATTCCCCAAGATTATGTTTAGAGAGATTTGCCGAAACATATCTCGCCTGGCTGTATGGACAGATTGCATTGAGTTGGTGATCTGGATGGATAATCTGAAATCACGGTCGGTTGACCTTTAATAAAATAAAATCACGTATCTGAACTGTCAGCAGATGTTCATCACGCACCTTCATTCTATCTGGCCTCGTGGGCAAAAAGTTCCTTTGATTTATTTTGAAGGGAAGGTTGTCTATATGAAGAGATGGAAATAGATTAATTGTCCTGAATAGTGTGGCAAAGTAGGCCCATTTGATGACAGGTATTAGATTTTCTAAAAGTGTTTTTAAGAGTTGATCAAAGTGTGTGTCTTCTGCTTATCTGTAAGTTACAGAGGAGGTTTTATGTTATTTAAAATGCTCAGTCATAGTCGATAAACAGAAAGAAACGTAACGACATTGTTATTACGCAGGCCTCTATGTAGGTCTATTTTGTGTGTGTGGACAACGCAATAGGTCTAGGCCTACCTGTATGTTTATAATTTGATTACTAAATGCAAAGTCCATTGTAAAGACCATACCAGCTTAATTCATAAGAGACTGAGAGGAGACGATTGGAATAAAGATCTCAAAATATGATGTTATTATTGTCATCATAATTCCTCATCACGATATTTCCTAGGGAATTACGCCGAACCCTGTTACATTGAAGTCACATCATTGCATATATTACTGAGGGGTCCCCCATCCCCATCCATAGGCCGGGCCTACAACGTTGACCACAGCCCCTTTCAATAGACCTAATACGAGAACTAATACTCTTATTACAAGCTCTAATCCTCCAAATCCGACCTGCAATAACGTTTATCTTTTGGTGGCTTCATTTGCATGCCTCTAAGCTGTGGGTCAATCGCAGCAGGTCACACCGTTATTTTGGTTTATGAGGTAGCATTTTCTTTTGGTCCTCTGATAATAAAGTCTGCACAATATCCATCTCAGACTAGGCCCACATTTCTGCATTGCATTTGAGTGTTTTCAACAACATTTTGTTTAAAAGTTTTTCGAGTTTTCTACTGTGGAGTGAGCAATATGCTATGCGATACTACATGTCATGCCCATAATCATGTCATAATCAAATATAAACTATGAACTTTCTTATCATTTTCTGAAAATAACTTACTTCAAAGTTCAAGTTGAAAGGAATACGAAACCAGTGCTTTCGTGTTAGTAGTTTTACGCATGATGACCAATTGCTTAGTTTTACTCACAGGCCTAATACTTGTGCTAATACTCATGTGTTATATCAATCAGTTATGAATGAAACGGGCCAGGCAAAAACAGTAGAACCAAAGTCTAACCCACACAAACCATGTGAATGTTCCCTTATGGGTTTGATACTACAAATGACCTTTTAATTAACACAAGTAAGTTATTGCGGCGGCTGCCTACACAGCGGACAAAGCGGCATTCATCCCGTATTCCTGCCTCGTTGCTTGTCTGAACAGTAACAAAGTGTTTGATGCCAGAACTGATTAGATAATTACAATGGAGAGATGCTGTCCCCTTTCTTCCTGGCCTTGTAACGTTCATTCACGTTCTCTACTGAATTATGACCTTCCAACAATGTTCCACTATTATTCTCCACGTTAAGAAGATCAACTTTGATCTAGTGCAACAGTCTCAAAGGTTTTAATTGGCCGATTAAACCAATGTTAAGGTTCTGGAAATAATATTTACACAAAAACGAGGAGTTCTTTAAAAAATTCATTCTTATAAAATATTTCATGAATGGCAAACACAGAATAAGCTCACAATTATCTTTGAGATGAACACACCACAATCAACAATTTCTCCAGGTCGACACACACACAATAGACAATTCCGACCCCAACTCAATAAATCCCACTCTTTTAGCGAACAGAAAGACCAACAACAAGCTAAGTAGTTCTCCCTTAAATCAGGTAAAAATAGCACACAACCACAGTAGAAACAATACATACATGTAACAAAATATTTAAATGACACATACGAAATAAATACATGAACAGATGAGGAATCAAATAATAAATACACAAATAAATAACATTGCTACACTACGATTGCCCATTGCATACATCATGAATTGACCGTCAGTTCCCATACCGTTGCATTTGAAAGTCTTGCATAAAGTCATCGTCAACACCATAAAAACAACGTTGTGCAAAATCATGGCAGCTTCCACAGTTTGGACAGGGCTCATCGAGCTTTGACTGCGGAGCGCCGCGGCTCCCAGGTGTAAGGTAGGTAGGATGTCCGATGCTCGTCATCCCAAGTCTTTATAGTGCATAGCCTAATACCGGCTAAATAAAAGTCCCACTGTGTAATGACTGCGTGTCCATCAACCTAAGGGGAAGAGAGAGAAAAAAGAAAAGCTCGTTAATTATTGATATCTATTACAATATCAACCCTCGTAAAAGAACATACCTTCTAATATAAAATCATTAGTCAAATGTAGAAGTATTTGCTTAACTATAGACTGACATATGTCTTCAGGTAATCCAATAACATATTCACTTTATAGACAAGATCACATATGTAATACCTGTGTTAGTAGAGAAAAGTTTCAGTACAACTGGTGTAATCCAAATGATTGGATTAGCAGATGATGGTTAGATGCTTTGTTGAATAATATACAAGTTGAATGTGTGTGTGTACGTGTGTGTGTGTGTGTGTGTGTGTGTGTGTGTGTGTGTGTGTGTGTGTGTGTGTGTGTGTGTGTGTGTGTGTGTGTGTGTGTGTGTGTGTGTGTGTGTGTGAAGGCTCACCTTCCTCACCTCTTCATCACAGGTCTGAAGGCAGTGACCTTGTCATCCTGCAGGGTCACACATGTGTCACTGAGTTCCGAGGGCTCTGTCTCTGCCTTCCCACTGGAGAATCCTAGACAACAACAGAAACCACACTGTAAAAAACTTGCTGCAGCCAGGTAATATTGCATTGTATAGCCATTTATTTGTCAATATTATTTTTGATAGTAGTGAAAGAGATGTGCATTTCTGAAACACATTTCAATATTGTATATCTTTACACTGGTAATTTCACAATTACAGTCGTTCAAAATTGAACACAAGTTTCACAACACGTACATACCTTCGATAGTGGAGTACTGGCATGAGTCTGAAAGCGCAGGATAGGAGGAACAGTGCAGTTGGAGGGCCTTGTGGTTGTAGCTGCCTGCACTATAGACCTTAGATTGCAACAAGGGGCCCTCCTGGAAAGGGTTCTCAGCATTGGATATGTTAGTAGGATCCTGGAGGCCCCTGAGGGGCCCACACTGTCCGGTACCAGTCACTGGTAGCCTGGTCCCCTGTAGCTGGCAGTCTCCCAGCATGCTCCCTGTCCGGAGCTCTGGGGCCCCGTGGTGAGCAGAGCCCAGGATGACCCCCGTGGCCGCTGTACGCGCCAGAGACCAGATCCTCGGCTTGTCCCGGTCCGACACCTCGAAGTGTGACAGGGACACAGTGTGAGTGCCCGTGGGGATGGTGGTGGTGGTGGACGGGGGCTTGGACGTCACCAGTGGATCAAGGAAGTCCGACGGCATGGCGGGTAGAGAGGGCAGGGCGGGTAGGCTCCTGATACCACATGGGAATGAGTGGTGGAAGCTGTTGGGCAAGGATAGAGAGAGCTCTGAGCTGCAGTCTCTCTTTGGAGGGCCTCCAGGGCCAACACCACCACCGGACATGGCCCTGTGGAGGTCCTGTTGTTCCTCGGGGCCCCTGGGGGCCATCTTCTCACAGTCACTGTCCAGCTTGTCACAGTCCTCGTCCTCCATGTCCTCCAGGTCACTCAGATTAAGGTCTTTCTCATCTTTACACTCACTGGAATCTGAATGATGAAATATACAGGAATATTACTGGTGATATTAGGAGTAGAAGCAGTATCATTTTCACTGGAATCTGAATTGTCAAATACACACAACATGACATGTGAAATAGTAGTGATATTCAGGAGCAGAAGCTGTCATTTTAATCAATTCACATTTTTTTTGTTATTGTAGGTGATGTGGATTAGTTTAAGAGGAAGCAAGCTACTGTAAATCGTTGTGCAAAACTCTAAGATGTTTTTTTATATGCTTTGCTAGACGGAAGAGGGAAGAGAGGATGTGTACCTTTGGTGACACAGTCTTGGTCACTTTTATCCAGGTCGTCCTTCCTGTTGTCCCCAGCCTTATTCTTTGGTGACCAGGTCATCTTGTTCTCCTTCTTTAGCCTCCTCCTGGCGTTGGCGAACCAGGTGGAAACTTGGGTGAGGGTCATTTTGGTGATGATGGCCAGCATGATCTTCTCCCCCTTGGTGGGGTAGGGATTTTTCCTGTGCTCGTACAGCCATGTCTTCAGGGTACTGGTGGTCTCACGTGTGGCATTCTTCCTCCTGGCTGACCCATTAAAGTCCATAGTCCCATACCTGGTAGTAATAGCAGACAACACATTAGCCGTTAGCAACGTTAGCATATAAACTCATAAACTATTCACCCAGACCCATGGCACTCCTGGAGTGTTGTCTGAAAAATAGACTATACAGCTCTGCTCTATCTAGCAGTATAGAGCTGCATAAATTGTGACTTTTGCTCTGGAGGTGTGAGATTCATTGAATGTAAGTTATTACTCATGCATAACAGGGTGCTATATGGCTTTATTACACTAACAAGGAATAGCTGACTTAAATGTAAATGTAAATGTAGCTGAGCTGATGCACTACAGATAAGGAATGTGTGGGGTTCCATACCTGTCATATTGGTACTGGCCCAGTGAGTGGTCATAAGGATAGTAGGTGGCAGGTTGACTTATGCCAGAATGCAGAGTGCCTGTGCCATCCTTCATTTCATACTGTGGATTCTGAAATAAGAAAACAACTTTATGAAGCACTTAGGTAACTTTATTTGTTTCTAAATAAGTTTATGTAAATTGTGTGCTACTTTACTCCCTTCCAAATTGAAACATAATAGGCTACTGGTAGCCTAAATATGAGTATTTTTAAAACTGCAAAGTCTATTCGACCCATCTATCAGGCAGACATGCTACTCAAAGTAATTTCAATAACGAAATACTTGGAGAGTAATTTTGATCAGCATCCATCTTGATCGATCACATCCCAGCCACCCCCATTCACTATTAGATTAAACGGGATGTACCAGAGATGAGTAGATAGCAGCGGAGGGCTCGGCGCTGTAGGGGAAGTAGCTGGCATAGTTCTGGCTGGCGGCGGCCGCGGCAGCGTAGGGCGAGCTATACATCCCTAGTGCCGCGTTGAGCTCCGTCCGTGTGCTGGACAGGAGCCGGTTCTCGTAGGAAGGGCAGCAGAAGGTAGCAGGAGTCTGGGTACCGCTCGTCCCGTCAGAGACCGACCTGGAAATCGAATCGCAGCAAGTCGTACTGGGGTTTGCCGACACGAAAAACTGCATGAAGAGAATTGTGGAGGATAGACATGTCATTCGTGTTTGACGTATGAGCTCTGTTGTCTTCATATCTAGAATATATTTTAACATGGTTTTGAGATAAAGGACAATTCAGGTAAGATGGAGACTAGATATAAACGCGTGCAGTGTGTCTGCCTAATTTGATTAACAGTTTTAGAATCGCATTTTACATAATATCCAGGTGAAATCATAAGGTACCATTTTGGAAATAATGTGTTTCAGTTCATTTAGCTTTTTTATTTTATAGAAAAGGAATTCCCAAAGTATTCATACGCTGCCTGACTAAGCTATTGTAGGCTACTGAAATTTGATGAAAACAAAGGATCTAAAACTTTTAATACTCTTAGAGGAAAATAACTTATTTCTAGTTGAATCAAAGTTCTGAGAACTTTTATTGCATACATTTGTCCAGTTGTCCCCAAACAAATATATTTAAACGATAAATCCGTACGGCTACTTCACGTTTTCTAAATACTAGTTATTGTCAACCAAATTCAGAGATCTCTGACTGAAAGATAAAGTTGGGAAGGTTCACTGTTAACTTCAAAGCGCAATTAGGCTACACAGCGGAGCTATAGCTTAGTAATAAACACAGGTCTTTTGTCAGATCAAAACAACACGTGAGTACATTCATAATTCAATTAAATTGGACCTGTGTTTATGTCTGTCGATATTTTGATTAAACAAAAGCGTCACCTGAAAATAGCTGTCCATATTTTGAAAGCAACCATTCAGTGCTGCATCTAGATTATAGAGTGAGATGTTCAAATTAAAATAATGCTAGTTTGTTTACATATTTGTCACATTGAAATTGAGAGAGAAAAAAGCATGTTGATATTGTCTTACCTGTGAAGTTGCATTGTAAGGATATCCAAACTGAGAGAAAGACATAGCTGCTTCTTTTGTTAACATCAGGAATATTCTTCACCCTTGATCGATTGTAACCAATTCTACTTCAAATCCACCTTCTTACACACATTTCCACGCACGGCCTCTCGCTCAATAATAGATGATTGCACTTAGGAGGGAGAGTTGAGGCTGGTACCAACAGCTGCAGATAGTTTTATATATGAATAATCCCCCGAAGGAAATTATAAGAAAATGAAATTAAGCGTCATTAAGTACAAACATTGTTGTTGTATTAGCTGAAGAAGGCTTAAAGGATAACGTAAGACTTGCAAGATATGGACTCTGCTTGTGCTATTATTTGTGCCTCTATAGTTCTTTAGCATTCACCCATGCAAGGGTATCAGTGTGACGTCATTGTAATCCCGGAACGACAGGACAGCAAGGATAGAATAATGTCTTTGCCAATCACATCTAACATCGCGTTTTCTTAAGGTGTTCTGTGCACTCCCCGTGTCCCCTCGGCTTTGTGCAGTAGTCTTCTTCACTTGCTTCACTGATAAGAGTATAAAGGAAAGGGGTTGTTTTGGTACAGTTATGGAACTGTCAGATAGATCAACGCTCTTGATGCGTATCATGTCCAATTATAAAATAATACCAACTGAAATGACCACCAAGCATATTTTGTTATTATTATGCGTAGAATAATACATATTTATTTGGACAATATTTGAACTGAAAGCCTTCAGTTGTGTTTTCTTTCATTTGGGATATCTGATTCTTTGCTATTTCTTATCAGCATCTTCATCATAAAATAATCATTTTAGTTAGTTAGTCTCATGTGCTCACTTAAACAATAATACATATTTATCCAAACAAAAAAAATCTTCATTTGAAGACACTATACCTCACTCACTTATTCTGTCTTTTTTACATTGGGATTTTGGGATTATGAATATCTAAAAGTGAAAACAAGTGAACACCAATCGTGGATTTAACGCGTTTTTACGACCTCTGTGCGCCTCTATCTGTCCGGTCAGAGGTGTAAGACCGACTTAATGACGATGATGTTTCAATCTTTCTCTATTAGAGAGAGAGGAGGAGAGGGGGGGGGGGGGGGGGGGGTGAATCAGGAGGAGAGGATCGGTCCCAGTAGGAGCGGATGGAAAGGCTTTGGCAGGTCAATAGACGAGTGATTGATGCGTGCCTGGAGACCTACGTGACCATTACGCGTAATGCGTAATTGCATCAATTAACAAATGGATACATGCCCTTGTTTAACCAGCAAGTTACACAGTTTCTGAGTCTGAAATGGCACCATATGCCCTATATAGTGCACTACTTTTGAACAGGGCCAATAGGACTCTGGTCAAAAGTAGTGCACTATATAGGGAACAGGGTGGGACGCAAACACAGTGAAACTATGCCTTTGAGGTAAAACCCGAGAGCTGTGTGGAAAAAACGACGTGGAAAACCCTGCGCTCTCAACTCTAATTAAATACTAGCGGAAAGGAGGCGACGAGATTGCATTTTAATTGAATGATGCTCAGTTGAAAGTTGTGGAAGAAATATAGCTCCCTCGCTGAGAATAAAATGATAAATAATTGTAAGGTTTATTAGAATAAGGAAGTTCATGAATTTCTCTCTCTTTCTCTGTCCTTCTCACACGCGCAATTCGCAATTAAATGTAATTATCGCAAGCATTTACACACACACACACACACACACACACACACACACACACACACACACACACACACACACACACACACACACACACACACACACACACACACACACACACACACACACACACACACACACACACACACACATCGAATAGCTAAATATATAATTATTTAGTGATTTAAGTTCAAACTATTTCCTATTGACAATAACAAGAGTGATGACTCCCGCTGTCACCAACCAAATGCGATCGGCTTCATTCCCTTCTATCTTGGATATGATCGTTGTTGTCATGTTTGATATGAGAGTGATATTTCAATGCCTCTCCACTCAAATGTAATTGCGTGTTTAGTCCCTGGAGATGCGTCTGCGATTACGGGCTTTCTCTTCGAGTGGCGCCAGAGAGCCGCGAGTAAAGATGGATTTTGATCCCTTCAGAGATTCTCCAAGGAGATAAAGTAGGTTGGCGGTGGACACAGTGGTCGAATTGCCCTTGGATACCTTATACAGATGGTACACAGGTAGTGGGATGGTCAATTGTATCTGGCTGCACGTTGACACATTGTATGAGTATTGAGTGATGACTGGAGAAGCAGTGGTCATGACAACATTATGTAGATGAGATGGATAAAGCTGCTCTCCTTGATAAGAGAAGGACCAATAGTCCTTTAAAATAGAACTGTAACTGTAGACCTACTTTCTCCAATGGCTTTACTAGGCCTACTGTTGTTAATTTTAATACACAATTACTAATAGAATTTGAATAAAAATCACATTTGTGTTTCATACTCAATTTAGTGTGTTATAGCTGAATTATTATCTTTAAGAAGTCAAATCTTGTGGAGATGGGAGGTTATTATTCCTCTTCAGTTACAGAGGAATATGTGTACACAAGGGGGGCAGAACATGTAGATTGCTTTGCTGTGGTCTGTGCTTTTCACAAGGGCATGCATGATGGCCCAAGTGCATATGGACAGCCTCATACATAATGTATTAGGAACAGTCACTGTGGATCTCACTGCATCAGGCCCAAATCAACAATAATTGTAATGGCAAACCTAACTGGCCAGTTTGCAACTGCTCTTTAAAATGCCCCATCTTCATGTTCATTTAGACATGTTTTGAACTTAGTATCTACCTATTTCCTTTACAAATTCCATTAGGAATTCTGTATCTTTATCAGGAGATTGTAAACAACTTGAATCCCACATCTGACTGTTTTGTTCACATTGCTTGTCAGGTGAATGTGTGTTACGTTCCACTCTCTCACACTCTTTGCCTATTTTACCTGTGATGACATGTTCGATTTTACAGGACATGAGCATTAGCTCAGGTGCTGACACAGCAACATTACTTTGCTGTAGAGACATCAGTCTACCATGTCCTGTCCGATTTCAGCCTCCAGTCTGGAGAAGCACCTTGAAATGTAATCAGAGTTCAAATGAGCTGTTAACACAAACCCATCCACTCCATTTCCTCTCTGTAGGAATGTTTAGGTCCCTGATTGAATCTCTTAGGGATGTACAGTAGAATGGTCCCTGCATTAACACCTTCAGAATATTTAGTGTACAGACTACATTCATCTCCCTCATCCATGGTAGATGTCTACAGTAGCCCTTAAGGGACAAAGTAGATATCCAAGGATGTACTGTAGGCTATGCAGAAGATGCTCTGGTTATTTCAGCCTGGTTCCTGTGGTAAGCACGAAGCAGACTGTTTGAGTTCCAGTTCCTCTTCCCATCAGGATCAGACAGAACACTAAGATAAAGGTTAAGTCAACACAGGGGGCTATATGCCTCCAAGCCTCCAACACGTCTCTTCCCACTTAATACATTTCTTATGCTGATTTAATGAAGCTCACAAAGCTTTGCTGGGTTTTCATAAGATATTTCAGTTTTTTTATGAAATGGTAATAAGGCCAGACAGATGGAGAGAGGGAGAACCTGGGGAAGGGATGAGAGCACAAACGTAGAGGTGAGAAATCTCATTAAGGTGGATTGATATATCCCCATGAATCCACACCCCACTCACTAGTGATCCTATCCTGAATTATTACACACACACCTCATCCGGGGTGTGTTATTACTGCTGCTAAATTATCCAAAATGGAAAGAAAAGTCCTAAATATTCTAATGAGAAGTGGTCAGATGATCAGGGATGTGGCCATACACACTAGTGCCCAGTTAAATGTAAAACAAACATCTAGAGGGCCGAGTGAACAAATTGACCTGCACACAGTGGGAATCATTCAATCTTTATTAACCCAATATAGATATAGCAATATAGAAGATATACCTAGGTAAAGAAGAGACACACATGGTTGTTGTCTGTGTGATTATAGGAATAGGCCCAGTTAGGGCTGCCCAGATGCTACAGACACTCCCTCTGTCACTCTACAAAACACCATATAACCTCTGCAAAAACATTATTTTGGATGGGGATCCATGTCTTTACAGTCACTAGTATAGCAGTACTATAAACTGCACATCCCAATGACCCAAGTCACTACTCTGATGCTCCTGGGACTGTGTGAGTGTGTGTGTGTGTGTGTGTGTATGTGTGTATGTGTGTGTGATTGAGTGAGTGTATGTGTGTGTGTGAGTGTGTATATGTGCGTGTGTGTGAGAGTGTGTGAGTGTGTGTATGAGTGTGAGAGTGTGTGTGTGCGTGTGTGTGTGAGTGTGTAGGCTGCCTGGGCCTGGCAGAGGACTCTGGAGGCTGTGCTGTAAAGCTATCATCAGTGGTGGTGTCAGGGATTTGTAGCTTGTCACTGAGAGAGCTTCCTGTGACTCTGGGAAAGAACTGCTTATGGAGAGCCTTGCTCAGTGCAGTGTGTGTGTGTGTTTACTTTGTCCTTGAGGTATCTGGCTGTCTCTACGTAAGGTTGTTGTTGTGTGTGTGTGTGTGTGTGTGTGTGTGTGTGTGTGTGTGTGTGTGTGTGTGTGTGTGTGTGTGTGTGTGTGTGTGTGTGTGTGTGTGTGTGTGTGTGTGTGTGTGTGTGTGTGTGTGTGTTGACTGGAAGTTGGTATATGTCATATAGCGTCTTTACTTCATAGGGCCTCTGGCTGTCTTTGTGTGTTTGTTTTCAGAGGGTGTATACAGTACATGTCTATATTTGGTGTGCCAGTGCTTCTGTGGTGTCATTGTGTGTGTGTATCTCCGTAAATTTCCGAACGTTCATGTTTGGGCATGCCGCATATGTTCAATCTATTTTTGTCCAAACATCGTGTGCAGTGCATGTCCTTATTGGCCAAGTGTAGCTGCATCTCTGTTGCTATTCATGTGGTTGTGTATGTGTGGTCCAGAGGAGGCTGGTGGAAGGTGCTATAGGAGGACAGGCTCATTGCGATGGCTGGAATGGAATCAATAGAACGGATCAAACATGTGGTTTCCAACTGACTGAGCTGTTTGATAACGTTCAATTTATTCCATTCTAGACATTACCATGAGCCTGTCCTCCTATAGCTCCTCCCACCAGCCTCCTCTGGTGTGTTCTCTTCTAAGATGGCTGCTGGCTCTGGAATGAACTTTCCCCCACGGCAGAGGGCCAGCAGCAGCCAGGAAGGAGAAGTGCATCATGGTCCAGCTCTCTGGACCACTGAGGAAGGCAGGGAGACGCTTCTCATTGCTGTCACTCCTATTACCCTTCACACTACAGCTACGGCTGTTAACACTATAGGAGGCATGGTACATATTAAAGTTTTTGCTATCTTTTACTTTTTGAATGTACATATTTCAGAGAATCTACGGAACGTGATAAATTACAGGAGTATATTGATGGAATCAGTTACTGTATCTACATTTAGGTAAAACAGACATATAAAATTGTCACTTTTCTCCTCAAAGACATGAATTATATCGTATCCTTCTTTGAAGGTGAATCTCATGGGGTGAGCTGTTTACCTCTGTCCTCTGTCCAGTACTTCCATCAGGAGTATGATGAGTTGGGATGAGTGGAGGTAGTTCAGTGCAGTCTGGCCAGGGCTGGGTCTCGTTGGTTTGCTGTGCCTACTGAACTAAACTCCCTATTCCTCTGCAGCTGCCTCTGCTCCACTGAGAGAGAGTGGGCCCCATCTGGTCCTGGTTGAGGGTGGTTAAGTGAGAAGTGGTGCCAATATAAATAGCTGTGCATGATGTTTGTTTGCATAAATAGTTTTGAAAGGCTTCACTAGGAGTTTTGGGGCAGATTACCAAGGAAAAGTGGCGAGCCGCCTGAGGGGAAATAATCCTCGCTTGAGCTGACAGTTAGATTTGAGACTCTTCTTTTTTCAGAAATATTGTTTTGGGTTTCTTCATTCGTCTGGTTCCAGGAAGAGATGGAGCGTGAACTCTTTAGAAGAGGCTGTGTGTGTTTAGAATGTGGGACGTGACAATAGACACTGATCGACTCATTCTCTTCTCATGCAGTGAGGCAGTGTTTGCTTCAATAACATCACTGATGTACTTTAAAAACCTCTTATTAAGGATCCGACACTTTTTTTCAATTTTCACCTAAAATGACATACCCAAATCTAACTGCCTGTAGCTCAGGACCTGAAGCAAGGATATGCATATTCAAATCAAAAATCATTATACTTTATTTGTCACATGCGCCGAGTAAAACAAGTGTAGACCTTACCGTGAAATGCTTACTTACAAGCCCTTAAACAATAGTGCAGTTCAAGAAGAGTTAACAAAGTATTTACCAAATAAACTAAAGTAAAAAATAAGGGGTGAGGTGACTATGCATAGATAATAAACAGGGAATAGCAGCAGTGTACAAAACAAATGGGGGGGGGGGGGGGGGGCGTCAATGTAATAGTCCAGTGGCCATTTGATTAACTGTTCAGCAGTCTTATGGCTTGGGGGTAGAAGCTGTTGAGGAGCCTTTTAGTCCTCGACTTGGCGTTCCGGTACCACTCACCCATGCCAAATCTTTTCAGTCTCCTAAGGGGAGACTAATACCATTTCTTGATACCATTTGAAAGGAAACACTTTGAAGTTTGTGGAAATGTGAAATTAATGTAGGAGAATATAACACATTAGATCTGATAAAATATATATATTTTTATATATATTACCATCATCTTTGAAATGCAAGAGAAAGGCTGTAATGCATTATTCCAGCCCAGGCACAATTTAGATTTTAGACACTAGATGGCAGCAGTGTATGTGCAAAATTTTAGACTGATCCAATGAACCATTGCATATCTGTTCAAAATGTTGTATCAAGACTGCCCAAGTGTCCCTAATTGGGTTATTAATACATTTTCAAGTTTATAATTGTGCACTCTCCTCAAACAATAGCATGGTATTCTTTCACTGTAATAGCTACTGTAAATTGGACAGTGCAGTTAAATTAACAAGAATTTAAGCTTTCTACCCATATCAGATAAGTCTATGTTCTGGGATTTTTTTTTGTTACTTACTACCTCATGCTAATTCCATTAGCCTACGTCAGCTCAACCGTCCCGTGGGGGACACCGATCCTGTAGAGGTACTTTAACACATGCTAGAAACATCCATAAAAAAGGTTAGGGTAATGTAAGAAAAAAAATATTTTCCTAAAAGAGAGTTCAGGTCCCTTCTTTTCCCTTTGATTTTGGTTTTGAGGTTAAAGACACACCAAAGGAAAGAAAACACAGAGTTATGTAGTGATGTGAATTAGGCTTGTGTTACACAGGAGAAACATGTTGGCAGAGTTATCTAGTGATGTGAATTAGGCTTGAGTTACATAGGAGAAACACGCAGGCAGAGATTTATCTTCCATTATCACGACACACATTTTTGTTTTGATTTTTCGTTGTGGTTTTGAAAAAAGTACAAGACACCCAATTGGTAGTCATCATCACTTTACTGTGGTTATTTTACAGGTCTGAGAAAACTGACCTGACTGCTTTCATGTGCAGGTAAGTGTGCCGGCTCAGGGCTAACTGCTACCAGACCAACAGAGTCCTGTGTAGGCCCTATGTAGACACCCAAGCTCCACCCCCAGCATCAGCCTTAAACCCCAGCCCCAGCCCTCTATCCAAGCCCTGTCCTCAGCCCCAGCCCCAGGCCTAAACACCAGCCCCAGCCCTATACCTCAGCCATGTCCTCAGCCCCAGCCCTGTCCTCACCTCCAGCCCTATACTCAGCCCCAACACTATACCCCAGCCCTATACTCAGCCCCAGCCCTATATTCAGCCCCAGCACTATACTCAGCCCCAGCACTATACTCAGCCCCAGCCCTGTCCTCACCTCCAGCCCTATACTCAGTTCAGCCCTACACTCAGCCCAGCCCTATACTCAGCCCCAGCACTATACTCAGCCCCAGCCCTGTCCTCACCTCCAGCCCTATACTCAGTTCAGCCCTATACTCAGCCCAGCCCTATACTCAGCCCCAGCACTATACTCAGCCCTAGCCCTATACTCAGCCCCAGACCTAGGCCTAAACACCAGCCCCAGCCCCCAGCCCTATACCTCAGCCATGTCCTCAGCCCCAGCTCTGTCCTCACCTCCAGCCCTATACTCAGCCCCAGCCCTATACTCATCCCCAGCCCTATACTCAGCCCCAGCACTATACTCATCCCCAGCCCTGTCCTCACCTCCAGCCCTATACTCAGTCCAGCCCTATACTCAGCCCAGCCCTATACTCAGCCCCAGCACTATACTCAGCCCCAGATCTATACTCAGCCCCAGCACTATACTCAGCCCCAGCCCTGTCCTCACCTTCAGCCCTATACTCGGTCCAGCCCTATACTCGGCCCAGCCCTATACTCAGCCCCAGCACTATACTCAGCCCTAGCCCTATACTCAGCCCCAGACCTATACCCCAGCCCCAACACTATACTCAGCCCCAGCCCTGTCCTCACCTCCAGCCCTATACTCAGCCCCAGCTCTATACTCAGCCCCAGCACTATACTCAGCCCAGCCCTATACTCAGGCCCAGCACTATACTCAGCCCTAGCCCTATACTCAGCCTCAGACCTATACCCCAGCCCCAGCACTATACTCATCCCGACACTATACTCAGCCCCAGCCCTGTCCTCACCTCCAGCCCTATACTCAGCCTAGCCCTATACTCAGCCCTACCCTATATTCAGCCCCAGACCTATACCCCAGCCCCATCACTATACGCAGTCCTAGCCCTATACTTAGCCCCAGCCCTACACTCAACCCCAGGCCTATACCCAAGCCCTGTCCTCAGCCCTAGAGTATACCCCAGCCCTAGAGTATACCCCAGCCCTGTCCTCAGCCCCAGTGCTATACTCCAGCCCTATACCCCAGCCCTGTCCTCAGCCCCAGTGCTATACTCCAGCCCTGTCCTCAGCCCCAGTGCTATACTCCAGCCCTATACCCCAGCCCTGTCCTCAGCCCCAGTGATATACTCCAGCCCTATACCCCAGCCCTGTCCTTAGCCCCAGTGCTATACCCCAGCCATCCCCCAGCAGGATGAAACAGCATTTCCACCAATGACAGTTGAATCGGCCAGGCCTCTGGTTCTGGTTTGCTGCACACAGGCACAGGAGGTTCCTCTATGGTTGACTTCAAACTCAATCCAGATGGTGCTAAAAATATTCCCTCCTCTGCTCCTCCACACATTTGTTCCTCTTCGTCTCCTGCTTGTCTCCCCCCACGTCATGTCAACCCACAGAATTTAATGATGCTTTATTTCCATGTTTTTTGACAAAGACCTGACTTCCTGCTCTTGTCCCCCTTATAAGCTAATGGGTCTGGTCTTTAGGATCTTTACCCACTTGTGTCTGACATGATCACCATTCCTCTCCGAGACAACCTGATCTGCTGCCTATAGTAGTCTGTGATTTATATCATGGCTGACATCTGGGATGAGCTAATCACATGTGCTCTGCTCAACTGGCATGACTTGGAAACGAATCCTGAATTTCTGAGGATTTTACGTCTACCAGTACAGTTTTATTGTTACTAAATGAGTCACTCTAAACCTCATGCTTTAAAATGTTCAGACAAAAGTGAGAACTTCTTGCCATAAAATGACACCAGTTTGCATATCCCTCCACATGCCCAATTTGTCTAGGTGGAGGTTAGCAGGGAGAATAGGCCAATTCTGTCTAATTCTGAACAGAATACTGGCATGGTTCTATGCTAATGAAATCCAGCAGGACTGTCATTCCTTTGTCTCAGAACAATGTTATGCATTTTCCCTTCCCCAGTCTCTGCTACAGTTCAGTCAGATTGCCACTTGGACATGGTTATTTCATTTCAGTTACATTTTTCCATTCAAATCACATGCACTATCTACAACAAGGCCTGACCAAAGTTATTTCCCTCCCTCCACTGTTTGTCAAATCTGGATCTGCCTAAAATGGAGGGCTCCTTTAAATCCATCCAACTTAGAAGCAGATGTTACGTAGCTGCCAACATCAAAAGGTCTTGCTAAATGTAAGAAAGGTGAAATCATATACCTTTGATGTCGAGGTTGCTGGTTATTGTAAAGTAGTTTCTGAACATCGGTTTCTAGCCTGAACCCTGACCTTGGCCTCACAGCGAATACATCATCAGATTTCAAAACCAGCTTCAGCTTTTGGTTGTTAGTGCTAATTTCTGATTTGCAGATTGTCAAGCTTACTTTGGAGAGAGCAGGGGTTGGATCGGATCTCAAGCCCCCCCCGCCTCTATTTGCAATGGCTGTATCCAAATAAGAGGGGTCTTCTTGAAATGCAATACCGCTGCTTTTAACATGTTATTCTGTTCAAGATATTTTTCTCTTCTGAAGTTAAGAGATCTAGATTGTAGACATTTCTGTCCATTTATCTCAAGGATAGGAGCATATTAGTAGACAACTCTTGGGTGGACAGATATAGAGAAGGAGAGAGAGCGAGAGAGAGAGAGAGAGAAATAGAAGGAGGGAGGAGAGAGAGGAGGGAGGGAGAGAGAAGGAGGGAGGAGAGAGAGAACGAGGGAGAGAGTGAGAAAAGGAGGGAGAGAGAGAGAGAATGAGGGAGGGAGAGAGAGAGAAGGAGGGAGAGAGAGAGAGAGCGAAGGAGAGACGAGGAAGAGAGAGAGGTAGGGAGAGAGAAGAAAAGATGAATGGAGAGAGGGAGAGAGGTACAAGGGAGAGTACCTAGCATTCCTCTGAAATATATGGTGAATGAAGTTCCTTCAACAAGTGTCATGTTTACCAAGCTCATGGGAAAACAAGCAGACACAGTCTGAGTCAGTGGAGGTTGTAGAACACCTCTTTGGTACCCTGCTTAAATTCCAAGTGTCAAACACCACTGTCACCCAGAGGTGTTGAGAGTAAACAGATAGTTACCTTGGGGCTACTTGGTAGGGGGAACACGACACACACCCATGATGTAGACATGTTTCACCATAACACGCATCACACAGACAGACTGGGACATTTTCTAAAAGAATCGTACAGCAACAGAAAATGTGAATTATTATGTTGATTATAATTAATGGACATTTGTGAAGGGGTTGATACATTGTTCGTTAGGGCAAACCAAGTCTGAAATTTCAAAGTGGAAATGACTCCTTTTTAAAACTCAAATACGCTACAAATGTGCATTTCCTGCTGTGCAGGAAAATCCTCAGCAACAAAAGACTGTATCACCAGGGCTGTGTTGCAAATAGCACCCTATTCCCTATGTAATACATCCCTTTTGACCAGAGCCCTGTGGGCCCTGTAGTGCGTTACATATTGCACAGGGTGTTATTTGGGGTTCTAGCAGAAAGTGGAGGCAGGAGCTAGCTGGTAACACTATGTCCTGTGTTCTGCTGTGTTCTGCACATGGCTCCCCTGTGTCTATGTCGGATCTTACCATGGACTTTTTACTTGACTGAGATTTATTTTCTATGCTGACTACAGTCTGTCTATGTCTCTCCTTGGTGGGATGCTGTTCAGTATGTCTGGAGCGTTCATGGTGTGCTGACTGTGGTACGGTGTGTGTGTGTGTCTCTCTGTGCATGGTACATGTGTGTATGTGTGAGCGTGTTTGACCTCTGTCAATGTGAGTGCAGAGGCAGAGGGAGAGGAGAGCTGCACCACTGTGCTGTGCGGTCCTCTAATCTGTTCACTTAGCCCGGGCTTTGGAGCTTGCTGTGCTTCACTACATCTCAAGCTCCCTCATCACAAACTCCTGGCACTGACCCCACTCAGCCCAGAGACTCTGTGTGCTTTATACTGGCCTGGCCTCTGTGTGGGTTCAGCCAGACTAGACTGTCTCTGTGTATGTTTAGTTTAGCCTTGCCTGGCCTCAGTGTGGGTTCAGCCAGACTAGACTGTCTCTGTGTATGTTTAGTTTAATCTTGCCTGGCCTCAGTGTGGGTTCAGCCAGACTAGACTGTCTCTGTGTATGTTTAGTTGAGCCTTGCCTGGCCTCTGTGTGGGTTCAGCCAGACTAGACTGTCTCTGTGTATGTTTAGTTTAGCCTTGCCTGGCCTCAGTGTGGGTTCAGCCAGACTAGACTGTCTCTGTGTATGTTTAGTTTAATCTTGCCTGGCCTCAGTGTGGGTTCAGCCAGACTAGACTGTCTCTGTGTATGTTTAGTTTAGCCTTGCCTGGCCTCTGTGTGGGTTCAGCCAGACTAGACTGTCTCTGTGTATGTTTAGTTTAGCCTTGCCTGGCCTCTGTGTGGGTTCAGCCAGACTAGACTGTCTCTGTGTATGTTTAGTTTAGCCTTGCCTGGCCTCTGTGTGGGTTCAGCCAGACTAGACTGTCTCTGTGTATGTTTAGTTTAGCCTTGCCTGGCCTCTGTGTGGGTTCAGCCAGACTAGACTGTCTCTGTGTATGTTTAGTTTAGCCTTGCCTGGCCTCTGTGTGGGTTCAGCCAGACTAGACTGTCTCTGTGTATGTTTAGTTTAGCCTTGCCTGGCCTCTGTGTGGGTTCAGCCAGACTAGACTGTCTCTGTGTATGTTTAGTTTAGCCTTGCCTGGCCTCAGTGTGGGTTCAGCCAGACTAGACTGTCTCTGTGTATGTTTAGTTTAGCCTTGCCTGGCCTCTGTGTGGGTTCAGCCAGACTAGACTGTCTCTGTGTATGTTTAGTTTAGCCTTGCCTGGCCTCTGTGTGGGTTCAGCCAGACTAGACTGTCTCTGTGTATGTTTAGTTTAGCCTTGCCTGGCCTCTGTGTGGGTTCAGCCAGACTAGACTGTCTCTGTGTATGTTTAGTTTAGCCTTGCCTGGCCTCAGTGTGGGTTCAGCCAGACTAGACTGTCTCTGTGTATGTTTAGTTTAGCCTTGCCTGGCCTCAGTGTGGGTTCAGCCAGACTAGACTGTCTCTGTGTATGTTTAGCCTGGCCTGGCCTCAGTGTGGGTTCAGCCAGACTAGACTGTCTCTGTGTATGTTTAGTTTAGCCTTGCCTGGCCTCAGTGTGGGTTCAGCCAGACTAGACTGTCTCTGTGTATGTTTAGTTTAGCCTTGCCTGGCCTCTGTGTGTGTTCAGCTAGACTAGACTGTCTCTGTGTGTGTTTAGCCTGGCCTGGCCTCTATTCACTGTGAATCAGTCCACTCTTGGTTCTGTATTTTGTTCATGAGTCTAACAGAGATCCACATGTTCATTTGATTGAGTCACACATACTGTATGTATGTACAGTTTTATGAACACTAGCCACAGTATAACATTTTTGGATTGTATTTTATGGGTTGTAATATGGCTGGAACTTCAATCTGTGAAATGAGCAACAGACTTGAATCTGAGTTTTACCCAGTGTAGGAGTACTGACCAGTGTGTTACTCTGTGGTTTCATCACATGGGGAGAATCAATCTGAAAATCCCATTATTTCCGTCTGGTCTGGTCAGCAGTGTGTTGCATGTGTAGTTTGTTCTCTGCTGCTGGGGAATTACTTCCTCCTCCCATCCACCCTCCCTCATCGCAGAAAAGGCCTCCACATGATCAATAAGTAAAGGGCAGCGCAATTCTAAGATGTAAAGATTTTTCTTTAGAGGACTGGGCCTCCAGTCTGAGATTACAGAGCATCTCTTCGTTAGGCTGATGGGGCAGAGGAGAGGACAGATGAAGCCTTACAGAAGAACTAGGAAGGAGATCCCATCCCAGCCTGTGAATATTTTACACCACAGTGGACCGAGAGAAACCTACCCACCTTGTGTACTACAACAGTCTTTAATTCATCAAAGCAGGCCTTTACATGAAAGGGCTGGTTAAACTTTGATGGAGGGTGAATAAGGAGAGATGTGTAGACAGATGGTTAGAAAGGCAGACAGACAGACACATACAGACAGATTGACAGGCAGACAGGCAGACAGACTGACAGACATAGACACATTTTTGAAAACTCTCATATTGGCTGGTCTGGTCAGAAATTCATGATGTTTTGAACATCATCACTTGAACATGAATGGTCAGGACGGTAGATAGTGACGATCAATGACTCTTGTGGTAATTGTTGGGGTTATCATTAATATCCTACGGTCCATGTTCCTGTAGTTATCGTTGTGTTAACTGAGATATAGACAGCCATTCCTCAGATGTTTCACTGACAGGTATGTCAGACTCACAGCCCAGAGGATTGTGGAAACCAACTACATGTCTCTCACTCATTTCACTAATTATGCAAGAGCCTCAATCACTTACTCAATTTGACATTTTAATATCAATAAAGTACTGAGGACTTGAAGTACTTTCCCCCTCGATACACTTGACTCGGTGAGTTTATCAATCATGTTAAAAGTCTATGGAAATAGTGTAATAAAGGCCTCTGAGCCTGTGGATCCCTGTTTCTTCTTTTCTTTTAGCTGTCAGATAGCAGTAGATGTTACTGAGGAAGTGTGTCTTCCTTTGAACCTGAATCGAAGGTAACCTGAAACAATGCACTTGGTGCACAGTAGACAGGACTAATGATGAGATGGTTTAATCTTGAAGTGTCAAATAGCCCCATTTTGTGTCCTGTGTGTGTGCGCGTGTGTGTGCGCGTGTGTGCGTGTGCATATGTCTTTGCAAGTATGCATGTATGCCTGCGTGTGCTTCCGTATGTGTTTCCGACCATTGGTGGATAGTCATTGGGGACAGAGCTGGGTCTGAGGCTGAGACAGTAGCCTCATAGCCCCTGGTCTCCCTTAGGGTGTGGGGGTCCTTGCCCCAGGCTTATCACTTCACACGCTGCTAGCTCTGACTGGCGCTTCCTGAACCCCCCCACCCTCCTTCTCATCCCCCCGTCACGCCTCTTCCTCATTGGGCTGTCTGCACGCTGGTTTGGTGTGTGTGTTTGGGGGTGCTCCCTCCATGCAGGATGCAGGGTCTGTGTTCCAACTGTGGTCAGATAGCAGGGCTGTGATAACCTCTGCCGTGTATGATAACCTCTACTGAGTTCTGCCCCGCCAGCTGACATGGACCAGATGTCATTCTGACCCTATCTCCTTGGGAACGGGGAAAGGGAACAGGAAAGACGGGGGGCTAACTGTCAACATTGGACGGTCCCTGGGAAGGTGTGATGTGATGCTGCAAAACACACATATGAGCTGAGGTAAATGACTGGAAGATGTAGTGAGGCAGGCATTTTGAGCTGCTAGTCTGTTTTTGTGACTTTGCCAATGGCAGTGGTGTTGTTGAAACATTTTATATTATAAACTCTTAACCCTAACAAGGTATTTGAAAACATTTACCCACCCTCTCCCCCCAGCCATATTACCCACAATATCAGAATGAATGTCTTTGGAGAAGGCATGGCCGCCACTTCTAACCCCCCTCACACACCAGCCTCCTGCGGCGCAGGGCCTCATAGAGGGGACCTTAGTGCTGTGATCTCATTGTCATTCTGACCCAATGGTGAGAAGAGGAGGCACAGCGCCTTCCCAATGCAGGACAGACAGGTCACCCTCAACACACACACACTGGACCGAGCAAGGCTCTCCACACAGTCAGGCCAGTCAGGAGATGTGGATGTTGGGAGACAGAGGCCAGTGGCCTCCCCTGACCCACACTTCCTCCAGGGAGATAGCCAGACCTCTGGTAACTGTCAGGGTGTCTTCCAGACCTCCACACCAGACCCCTGAAATGCCTGCCACGGTGGGAATCCTGCCTTTTCTTTCTTTCTTTCTTTCTTTCTTTCTTTCTTTCTTTCTTTCTTTCTTTCTTTCTTTCTTTCTCCACACACAACCCTCCTGCTTTCTTTCTCTTTCCACACAACCCTCCTGCTTGCTTTCTCTTTCCACACAACCCTCCTGCTTTCTTTCTCTTTCCACACAACCCTCCTGCTTTCTTTCTCTTTCCACACAACCCTCCTGCTTTCTTTCTCTCTCCACACAACCCTCCTGCTTTCTTTCTCTCTCCACACAACCCTCCTGCTTTCTTTCTCTTTCCACACAACCCTCCTGCTTTCTTTCTCTCTCCACACAACCCTCCTGCTTTCTTTCTCTTTCCACACAACCCTCCTGCTTTCTTTCTCTCTCCACACAACCTTCCTGCTTTCTTTCTCTTTCCACACAACCCTCCTGCTTTCTTTCTCTCTCCACACAACCCTCCTGCTTTCTTTCTCTTTCCACACAACCCTCCTGCTTTCTTTCTCTTTCCACACAACCCTCCTGCTTTCTTTCTCTCTCCACACAACCCTCCTGCTTTCTTTCTCTTTCCACACAACCCTCCTGCTTTCTTTCTCTTTCCACACAACCCTCCTGCTTTCTCTCTCTCTCCACACAACCCTCCTGCTTTCTCTCTCTCTCCACACAACCCTCCTGCTTTCTTTCTCTTCCCGCTGCTGCTTTCCCCTCAGTCGAGATGAATGAAAACCAGGCCTGAGGGGAAAGAGTGTTCCTCCTCCTCATCTTCCCCTTCCTCTTCCTCCTCCTCATCTTCCCCTTCCTCCCCCTCTTCCTCTTCCTCTTTCTCTTTCTCCTCCTCCTCCTCCTCACTTCTTTCTCATAACCCCTCCCTCCTTCCCTTTCTCTATGCCGGTGGGTCGATAGTGTTAATTGGCCGCTCCGTCACCAGTGTATTGATTGTGACTACTAATAAAAGGACTATTGATTGGCACTTTGTTTAACACTGGCCCGTGTGGTTTACCCTGCCCTCTAATGCTATTCCTACAGCAACAATTTCCTGTTCCCCTCTTTCTTAATGTTATAAATTATGTCAGTCGATTTGGGAGATTTTTCTTCCTCCTCTTTCCTCTTATTTTCCTGAATTAATGCAGAGAGGATTTTGAGGAGATGGAGGTCCTCAAACAGTTGAGAACATGGACCTGAGAGCTGATAGTGATCAACGCACACTGTGGTTGTTTGTGGTGTATCACACAGAACAGAAATGTCTGTCTGAAACAACGTCCTGTTCCTGTTCCACAGTGACTTCCTGCTTCCTGTGTGCTCTCTAGTACTAGTCTTCTCTCACAGGCTGACATGCTGATGTCACTGGAGAAACTAGGCCCTCCTCACTTTGAGTTTTAATATATGTCTGTACATGTGTTGTTGTTGTTGCCATGTGTTATGAAGGCAACAGCCCTAACTGATAGGCCACAAGGATATACAGATATACATAACTATTTCATGTTATGATTTGTGTTTGATTATTAAACAAATAAACCTTTTCTTTATTCACCCAGAGCACAGAGAACATTCACGTCATGGAGGTGAAAGACATTGTGAAATATCCTGAACATGAACTCTCAATATCAAATTTTACTGTAATGAACCATGGTGCCATATCTCGGAGAAGGATCCTGAAGCATTAGCAAGTCAACGCCAGGTCTCCTGAGAGACACGCTGAAACCTGGAAATGGTTGTAAGTACCTCGGCGCTAGTTTTAATTATCTCCATTAAATATTCAATGATCAATAGAATTTGTTTTAGCCGATCAATAGGTGCCTGCGCCTGAAAAGGACAATGTGCATAAGTTGCTATTTGCATTTCAAAGCAGCTTGTGTCACGTGGCCTCATAGGAAATCCATACCATTTTGTACGGCTGTATTTCATATTTATCTGTTTTATCTTCTTATTGCTGACTGCTATTGATCCTAGCCTCTTTATTTACTGCTGTGGAAACTGTCAAGGGTTTAAAGTGTCAAACTGTTTTTAAGGAAAGCTAATTTGCTTCTCCGTCTCTGTCTCTGTCTCTGTCTCTGTCTCTCTCTCTCTCTCTCTCTCTCTCTCTCTCTCTCTCTCTCTCTCTCTCTCTCTCTCTCTCTCTCTCTCTCTCTCTCTCTCTCTCTCTCTCTCTCTCTCTCTCTCTCTCTCTCTCTCTCTCTCTCTCTCTCTCTCTCTCTCTCTCACACCCCTCTTCGCCCCCTTTCCCCCTCTCTCTCCATTCCTCTCAGTAGAAGTGAAAATTAAAACCTGTCATCATCTCAACCGTACACAGCTCAGTGCTCACTGCTTACTGGGGTGAATCTGCAACATTATTCAAATAAAGTATCTGTGTGGTGCCATGGGGAATACTGCCGTGCCGAGCCACTTCAAAGCAAACCCCTTCTGCCTAACCCTTCAACAAGGCTTGTTCCCGCCGGAGTCCTATTTTGTTCACCTGCACATCCTCTAATGGGTTGTTTTTCACCAGCTCTTACATGTTTAGAGAAGACAAATTTAGCCAGGTTCAGGTTCAAGCATACACCAACGACACCGTGGACCACAACATGCTGGGGTCTAGCCGCTTCCTTGATCATCTACTGTAGTTACTCACCTGCTGCAGGTTGATAGTGAGGCTGTTTGATCTTGGTCAAAATACTTTTCTGCCTCTGTCTCTGCCTCTTTCTCTTTCCTTCTCTTCCACTCTGTCTGTCTGTCTGTCTGTCTGTCTGTCTGTCTGTCTGTCTGTCTGTCTGTCTGTCTGTCTGTCTGTCTGTCTGTCTGTCTGTCTGTCTGTCTGTCTGTCTGTCTGTCTGTCTCTCTCTCTCAATTTTTTTTTTTTTTTCAAATTCAAGCTGCTTTATTGGCATGAAAAACATTGTGTCAATATTGCCAAAGCAACAATGTATACAATATACATTGTAATACAATTATAAACAATGACAAATAATAATATAGAATGGCAGTAAATAATAATACAAAATTAAATATAAAAATAGTAACAATAAAATGGTAACAGTCAATAGTTAGACCAAAGAAAGACCAAAAGTCAAAAAAACTTTTTTTTTTGTAGTCCTGTAATCCTGTAGTCCTCTAGTCATGTAGTCCTCTAGTCCTATAGTCATGTAGTCCCGTAGCCATGTGGTCCTGTAGTTCTGTAGTCCTCTAGTCATGTAGTCATGTAGTCCTGTAGTCAGACAGTGTAGCTGTAGTTATAGTGTAGAGAGAGGAGAATAACAACCTATCCCTCAATGTAACTAAGACTAAGGAGATGATTGTAGACTACAGGAAAAGGAGGACCGAGCACGCCCTCATTCTCATCGACGGGGCTGTAGTGGAGCAGGTTGAGAGCTTCAAGTTCCATGGTGTCCACATCACCAACAAACTAGAATGGTCTAAACACACCAAAACAGTCGTGAAGAGGGCATGACAAAGCCTATTCCCCCTCAAGAAACTAAAAAGATTTGGCAGGCTGGGTAGTTCTAGTGTAGAGAGATGAGAAAGGCTGGGTAGTTATATTGTAGAAAGAGAAGAAAGGCTGGGTAGTTTTAGTGAAGAGGGAGGAGGCTCTGTAGTTCTATTGTAGAGAGAGGAGAAAGGCTGGGTAGTTCTAGTGTAGAGAGAGGAGAAAGGCTGGGTAATTCTAGTGTAGAGAGAGGAGAAAGGCTGGGTAGTTCTAGTGTAGAGAGAGGAGAAAGGCTGGGTAATTCTAGCGTAGAGAGAGGAGAAAGGCTGGGTAGTTCTATTGTAGAGAGAGGAGAAAGGCTGGGTAATTCTAGTGTAGAGAGAGGAGAAAGGCTGGGTAGTTCTAGTGTAGAGAGCGGAGAAAGGCTGGGTAGTTCTATTGCAGAGAGAAGAGAAAGGCTGGGTAGTTCTATTGTAGAGAGAGGAGAAAGGCTGGGTAGTTCTGGTGTAGAAAGAGGAGGCAGTCTGGGTAGTTATATTGTAGAGAGAGGAGAAAGGCTGGGTAGTTCTATTGTAGAGAGAGGAGGCAGGCTGGGTAGTTCTAGTGTAGAGAGAGGAAGTAGGCTGGGTAGTTCTAGTGTAGAAAGAGGAGGCAGGCTGGGTAGTTATATTGTAGAGAGAGGAGAAAGGCTGGGTAGTTCTACTGTAGAGAGAGGAGAAAGGCTGGGTAGTTCTATTGTAGAGAGAGGAGAAAGGCTGGGTAGTTCTATTGTAGAGAGAGGAAAAGGGCTGGGTAGTTCTACTGTAGAGAGATGAGGCAGGCTGGGTAGTTATATTGTAGAAAGAGGAGAAAGGCTGGGTAGTTCTATTGTAGAGTGAGGAGAAAGGCTGGGTAGTTCTAGTGTAAAGAGAGGAGGTTGGGTAGTTCTAGTGTAGAGAGAGGAGAAAGGCTGGGTAGTTATATTGTAGAGAGAGGAGAAAGGCTGGGTAGTTCTATTGTAGAGAGAAGAGAAAGGCTGGTTAGGTATAGTGTAAAGAGAGGAGGCTGGGTAGTTCTAGTTTAGAGAGAGGAGAAAGGCTGGGTAGTTCTAGTGTAAAGAGAGGAGGCTGGGTAGTTCTAGTTTAGAGAGAGGAGAAAGGCTGGGTAGTTCTAGTGTAAAGAGAGGAGGCTGGGTAGTTCTAGTGTAGAGAGAGGAGAAAGGCTGGGTAGTTCTAGTGTAAAGAGAGGAGGTTGGGTAGTTCTAGTGTAGAGAGAGGAGGGAGGCTGGGTAGTTCTAAAACAGAGAGAGGAGAAAGGCTGGGTAGTTCTAAAACAGAGAGAGGAGAAAGGCTGGGTAGTTCTAGTATAGAGAGATGAGGAGAAAGGCTGGTTAGGTATAGTGGATAGAAAGCAGGCAGGCTGGGTAGTTCTAGTGTAGAGAGAGGAGAAAGGCTGGGTAGTTCTATTGCAGAGAGAAGAGAAAGGCTGGGTAGTTCTAGTGTAGAGAGAGGAGAAAGGCTGGGTAGTTCTATTGTAGAGAGAAGAGAAAGGCTGGGTAGTTCTAGTGTAGAGAGAAGAGAAAGGCTGGTTAGGTATAGTGTAAAGAGAGGAGGCTGGGTAGTTCTAGTTTAGAGAGAGGAGAAAGGCTGGGTAGTTCTAGTGTAAAGAGAGGAGGCTGGGTAGTTCTAGTTTAGAGAGAGGAGAAAGGCTGGGTAGTTCTAGTGTAAAGAGAGGAGGCTGGGTAGTTCTAGTGTAGAGAGAGGAGAAAGGCTGGGTAGTTCTAGTGTAAAGAGAGGAGGTTGGGTAGTTCTAGTGTAGAGAGAGGAGGGAGGCTGGGTAGTTCTAAAACAGAGAGAGGAGAAAGGCTGGGTAGTTCTAAAACAGAGAGAGGAGAAAGGCTGGGTAGTTCTAGTATAGAGAGATGAGGAGAAAGGCTGGTTAGGTATAGTGGATAGAAAGCAGGCAGGCTGGGTAGTTCTGGTGTAGAGAGAGGAGAAAGGCTGGGTAGTTCTATTGCAGAGAGAAGAGAAAGGCTGGGTAGTTCTAGTGTAGAGAGAGGAGAAAGGCTGGGTAGTTCTATTGTAGAGAGAAGAGAAAGGCTGGGTAGTTCTAGTGTAGAGAGAAGAGAAAGGCTGGTTAGGTATAGTGGAAAGAAAGCAGGCAGGCTGGGTAGTTCTGGTGTAGAGAGAGGAGAAAGGCTGGGTAGTTCTATTGCAGAGAGAAGAGAAAGGCTGGGTAGTTCTAGTGTAGAGAGAGGAGAAAGGCTGGTTAGGTATAGTGGATAGAAAGCAGGCAGGCTGGGTAGTTCTGGTGTAGAGAGAGGAGAAAGGCTGGGTAGTTCTATTGCAGAGAGAAGAGAAAGGCTGGGTAGTTCTATTGCAGAGAGAAGAGAAAGGCTGGGTAGTTCTATTGCAGAGAGAAGAGAAAGGCTGGGTAGTTCTGGTGTAGAGAGAAGAGAAAGGCTGGGTAGTTCTGGTGCAGAGAGAAGAGAAAGGCTGGGTAGTTCTATTGCAGAGAGAAGAGAAAGGCTGGGTAGTTATATTGTAGAGAGAAGAGAAAGGCTGGGTAGTTATAGTGTAGAGAGAAGAGAAAGGCTGGGTAGTTATAGTGTAGAGAGAAGAGAAAGGCTGGGTAGTTCTAGTGTAGAGAGAAGAGAAAGGTTGGGTAGTTATAGTGTAGAGGAGGATACGTAGTTGTAGTGTAGAGAGAGGAGGTTGGGTGTTTATAGTTTAGAGAGTCGAGGCTGGGTAGTTATGGTATAGAGAGAGGAATCTGGGTAGTTGTAGTGTGGAGAGAGGTGGCTGGGTAATTATAGTGTAGAGAGAGGAGGCTGGGTAGTTGTAGTGTAGAGAGAGGAGGCTGGGTAGCTATAGTGTAGAGAGAGGAGGCTGGGTAGCTAGAGTGTAGAGAGAGGAGGCTGGGTAGTTATAGTGTAGAGAGAGGAGGCTGGGTAGTTATAGTGTAGAAGAGGCTGGGTAATTATAGTGTAGAAAGAGGAGAATGGGTAGCTATAGTGTAGAGGAGGCTGGGTAGTTGTAGTGTAGAGAGAGGAGGCTGGGTAGTTGTAGTGTAGAGAGAGGAGGCTGGGTAGTTGTAGTGTAGAGAGAGGAGGCTGGGTAGCTATAGTGTAGAGAGAGGAGGCTGGGTAGTTATAGTGTAGAAGAGGCTGGGTAATTATAGTGTAGAAAGAGGAGGCTGGGTAGTTGTAGTGTAAAGAGAGGAGGCTGGGTAGTTCTAGTGTAGAGGAGGCTGGGTAGTTGTAGTGTAGAGAGAAGAAAGGCTGGGTAGTTCTATTGTAGAGAGAGGTGAAAGGCTGGGTAGTTGTAGTGTAGAGAGAGGAGGCTGGGTAGTTCTAGTATAGAGAGAGGAGGCTGGGTAGTTCTAGTATAGAGAGAGGAGGCTGGGTAGTTACTGTATAGAGAGAGGAGGCTGGGTAGCTGTGCTATAGAGAGAGGAAGCTAGGTAGTTATAATGTAGAGGAGGCTACGTAGTTGTAGTGTAGAGAGAGGAGGTTGGGTGTTTATAGTTTAGAGAGTCGAGGCTGGGTAGTTGTAGTGTAGAGAGAGGAGGCTGGGTAGTTGTAGTGTAGAGAGAAGAGAAAGGTTGGGTAGTTATAGTGTAGAGGAGGCTACGTAGTTGTAGTGTAGAGAGAGGAGGTTGGGTGTTTATAGTTTAGAGAGTCGAGGCTGGGTAGTTATGGTATAGAGAGAGGAATCTGGGTAGTTGTAGTGTGGAGAGAGGTGGCTGGGTAATTATAGTGTAGAGAGAGGAGACTGGGTAATTATAGTGTAGAGAGAGGAGGCTGGGTAGTTGTAGTGTAGAGAGAGGAGGCTGGGTAGCTATAGTGTAGAGAGAGGAGGCTGGGTAGCTATAGTGTAGAGAGAGGAGGCTGTGTAGTTATAGTGTAGAAGAGGCTGGGTAATTATAGTGTAGAAAGAGGAGGCTGGGTAGCTATAGTGTAGAAGAGGCTGGGTAATTATAGTGTAGACAGAGGAGGCTGGGTAGCTATAGTGTAGAGGAGGCTGGGTAGTTGTAGTGTAAAGAGAGGAGGCTGGGTAGTTCTAGTGTAGAGGAGGCTGGGTAGTTGTAGTGTAGAGAGAAGAAAGGCTGGGTAGTTCTATTGTAGAGAGAGGTGAAAGGCTGGGTAGTTCTAGTGTAGAGAGAGGAGGCAGGGTAGTTCTAGTATAGAGAGAGGAGACTGGGTAGTTCTAGTGTAGAGAGAGGAGGCTGGGTAGTTCTAGTATAGAGAGAGGAGGCTGGGTAGTTCTAGTATAGAGAGAGGAGGTTGGGTAGTTATAGTGTAGAGAGAGGAGGCTGGGTAGTTATAGTGTAGAGAGAGGAGGCTGGGAAGTTCTAGTATAGAGAGAGGAGGCTGGGTAGTTACTGTATAGAGAGAGGAGGCTGGGTAGCTGTGTTATAGTGAATAGAAGCTGGGTAGTTTAGGTATAGAGAGAGGAAGCTGGGTAGTTATAATGTAGAGGAGGCTGGATTGTTCTAGTGTAGTGAGAGGATGCTTGGTAGTTATGGTATAGAGAGCGGAGGCTGGGTAGTTCTAGTGTAGAGTGATGAGGCAGGCTGGGTAGGTTTAGTATAGCTAGATGAGGTTTAAGACTGGATGGTTATAGTGTAGAGAGAGGATGTTGGGTAGTTCTATTGTAGAGATAGGAGACAGGCTGGGTAGTTTTAGTGTGGAGAGAGGAGGCTGGGTAGTTCTAGTTTAGAGGGAGAAGGCTCTGTAGTTCTAGTGTTGAGAGACGAGGCTGGGTAGTTCTAGTGTAGAGAGAGGAGTCTGGGTAGTTGTAGTGTAGAGAGAGGAGGCCGGGTTGTTCTAGTGTGGAGAGAGGAGGCTGTGTCATTTTTTTGTAGAGATAGGAGAAAGGCTGGGTAGTTTTAGTGAAGAGGGAGGAGGCTCTGTAGTCCTAGTGTTGAGAGAGGAGGCTGGGTAGTTCTAGTGTAGAGAGAGGATTCTGGGTTGTTTTAGTGTAGAGAGAGGAGAAAGGCTGGGTAGTTTTAGTGAAGAGGGAGGAGGCTGGGTAGTTGTGGTGTTGAGAGATTATGCTGGGTAGTTATAGTGTAGAGATAAGAGAAAGACTGGGTAGTTTTAGTGTAGACAGAGGAGTCTGGGTAGTTCTAGTGTAGAGGGAGGAGGTTGGGTATATCTAGTGTAGAGAGAATAGGCTGGATAGTTCTAGTATAGAGAGAGGAGGCTTGGAATTTGTAGTGTAGAGGAGGCTGGATAGTTCTAGTATAGAGAGAGGAGGCTTGGTAGTTGTAGTGTAGAGGAGGCTGGGTAGTTGTAGTGCAGAGAGAGGAGGCTGTGTAGTTATATCAAATCAAATGTATTTTTAAATCCCTTCTTACATCAGCTGATGTCTCAAAGTGTTGTACAGAAACCCAGCCTAAAACCCCAAACAGCAAGCAATGCAGGTGTAGAAGCATGTTGGCTAGGAAAAACTCCCTAGAAAGGCCAGAACCTAGGAAGAAACCTAGAGCGTAACCAGGCTATGAGGGATTGCCAGTCCTCTTCTGGCTGTGCCGGGTTGAGATTATAACAGAACATGGCCAAGATGTTCAAATGTTCATAGATGACCAGCAGGGTCAAATAATAATAATCACAGTGGTTGTCGAGGGTGCAAGAGGTCAGCACCTCAGGTGTAAATGTCAGTTGGCTCTTCATAGCCAATCATTTAGAGTATCTCTACCGCTCCTGCTGTCTCTAGAGAGTTGAAAACAGCAGGTCTTGGACAGGTAGTACGTCCGGTGAACAGGTCAGGGTTCCATAGCCGCAGGCAGAGCAGTTGAAACTGGAACAGCAGCACGGCCAGGTGGACTGGGGACAGCAAGGAGTCATCAGGCCAGGTAGTCCTGAGGCATGGTCCTTGGGCTCAGGTCCTCAGAGAGAAAGAAAGAAAGAATGAAAAAGAGAAAGAAAGAGAGAGAGACTTAGAGAGAGCATACTTAAATTCACACAGGACACCGAATAAGACAGGAGAAATACTCCAGATATAACAGACTGACCATAGCCCCCCCACACATAAACTAATGTAGCATAAATACTGGAGGCTGAGACAGGAGGGGTCAGGAGACACTGTGGCCCCATCCGACGATACCCCCGGACAGGGCCAAACAGGCAGGATATAACCCCACCCACTTTGCCAAAGCACAGCCCCCACACCACTAGAGGGATATCTTCAACCACCAACTTACCATCCTGAGACAAGGCCGAGTATAGCCCACAAAGATCTCCGCCACCCAGACAGGAAGATCACGTCAGTGACTCAAAGTGGGTTGAGTGGTCCTAGCGGTGGTCCTAGCGGTGGTCCTAGCGGTGGTCCTAGCGGTGGTCCTAGCGGTGGTCCTAGCGAAGGCATGGAAGAGCACCAGCAAGCCAGTGACTCAGCTCCTGTAATAGGGTTAGATGCAGAGAATCCCAGTGGAGAGAGGGGAATCGGCCAGGCAGAGACAGCGGTTCGTTGCTCCAGTGCCTTTCCGTTCACCTTCACACCCCTGGGCCAGACTACACTTAATCATAGGACATACTGAAGAGACGAGTCTTCAATAAAGACTTAAAGGTTGAGACCGAGTCTGCGTCTCTCACATGGGTAGGCAGACCATTACATAAAAATGGAGCTCTATAGGAGAAAGCCCTGCCTCCAGCTGTTTGCTTAGAAATTATAGGGACAGTTAGGAGGCCTGCGTCTTGTGACCGTAGCGGACGTATAGGTATGTACGGCAGGACCAAATCGGAAAGATAGGTAGGAGCAAGCCCATGTTATGCTTTGTAGGTTAGCAATAAAACCTTGAAATCAGCCCTTGCCTTAACAGGAAGCAAGTGTAGAGAGGCTAGCACTGGAGTAATATGATCACATTTTTTGGTTCTAGTCAAGATTCTAGCAGCCGTGTTTAGCACTAACTGAAGTTTATTTAGTGCTTTATCCGGGCAGCCGGAAAGTAGAGCATTGCAGTAGTCTAACCTAGTAATAACAAAAGCATGGATACAGTTTTCTGCAGAAGTTTTAGATTTTTGCAATGTTACTTAGATTGAAAAAAGCTGTCCTTGAAACAGTTTTGATATGTTCGTCAAAAGAGAGATCTGGGTCCAGAATAACGCCGAGGTCCTTCACAGTTTTATTTGAGACGACTGTACAACCATCAAGATTAATTGTCAGATTCAACAGAAGATCTCTTTGTTTCTTGGCACCTAGAACAAGCATCTCTGTTTTGAGTTTAAAAGTAGAACATTTGCAGCCATCCACTTCCTTATGTCTGAAACACAGGCTTCCAGCGAGGGCAATTTTGGGGCTTCACCATGTTTCATCGAAATGTACAGCTGTGTGTCATCCGCATAGCAGTGAAAGTTAACATTATGTTTCCGAATGACATCACCAAAAGGTAAAATATATAGTGAAAACAATAGTGGTCCTAAAAGGAACCTTGAGGAACACCGACATTTACAGTTGATTTCTCAGAGGATTAACCATCCACAGAGACAATATCTTTCTGACAGATAAGATCTAAACCAGGCCAGAACTTGTCCGTGTAGACCAATTTGGGTTTCCAATCTCTCCAAAGGAATGTGGTGATCGATGGTATCAAAAGCAGCACTAAGGTCTAGGAGCACGAGGACAGATGCAGAGCCTTGGTCTGACGCCATTAAAAGGTAATTTACCACCTTCACAAGTGCAGTCTCAGTGCTATGATGGGGTCTAAAACCAGACTGAAGCATTTCGTATACATTGTTAGTCTTCAGGAAGTCAGTGAGTTGCTGCGCAACAGCTTTTTCATTTATTTTTGAGAGGAATGGAAGATTCGATATAGGCTGAGAGTTTTTCATATTTTCTGGATCAAGGTTTGGCTTTTTCAAGAGAGGCTTTATCACTGCCACTTTTAGTGAGTTTGGTACACATCCGGTGGATAGAGAGCCATTTATTATGTTCAACATAGGAGGGCCAAGCACTGTGTCATGACTGTCCTGATCAGGTCAGGTTACAGGAGACCACAACCCTACAGATGATCTCTAACCCCCAACAGAGGAGGAGAGATCTAGGGGTATGAAGATGTGAGGGGTTTATGACGCCCCACGGCCATTGTAAATCTTAGGCAACAGACAAAATTCCTTTGTCCTCTCACTATGGAGAACTGGCCTCAGAACATTAAACATTCAATAAATGGACTTTGGAACAATGGTTTCCGTCAGCCACAATGGTGTTAATGACGATAGATGGAATATGAAAATGAATGTCATTTTTGTTTTGTTATTAAAGGTTAAAGGACGACGTTATTATGAAAACATTGTAACTTTAAGAGTTTTCCTAGTATATGCTTGATGTTTATACATTGTACGTTGTGTGGAAATGTCCAAATCAAAGAGAATGTTTTGGTAAAGATGAAATGTGTAGTTAGTTGTCTAAAATTGGATTTGAGTAAAATCTAGATCTTGCCTCTTAACTTGGTATGCCCAGAGAATTGCCCTAAAGGCGGTTACGCACACTTCTGACCCGAGGATATAAGACATGTGAGTTAAGAATTAACATATCAGACTAAGTGACCCGAGTTGCAGCAAAGGTCTGAGTAGTCAACGAACCCAAAACGCAACACGAGGTTGAAGACAAAGGAACCTTATTCTATACATGCTACGGAGGAGTAGCTGCGTCTAAGCGTGTGAATTCAAGCCGGACCACCCGGCCTCCGATCCCCATTGAATCGTATCTACACTGTTTCATTCCTACGCTGGCTGTCCTCAGAAGACCCCTTTCAGAACGAGGGCGAGGAATCAGACTATTAAGCCAAAAGGACATTGACATTGTGAGGACAACCAGAGAGTTGCACCAGAGAAGTGCGCCATCCGAGAAGACGAAACGGTCCACGCAGAGACCCACAGCGGAGACCTTCAACACGTAATTACGTGTTGAAGGTTATATTCTGACCCATAAGAGCGGCAGTTCGGGGCAAGGTTAGGGTTAAAATAAGCATAGCTGACAAATGCACCCAAATGTATATTTCTCTCGTGTACTTTCTCTTTTTCTCTCTCTTTTAAATCCCCATTTTGGGTAACACGCATCATAGTGTGTTGGCCCGTTATACTAAGTTCTAATAAATAGCCTAGACTGTGTTTTTGTGTATGTGTATCTTTTATTATCATTTTAGCTTTCTAGTAAATAAATAATCAACTAAAATTGGTATGGTACGAACTCATTGGTGGGACTCGGGTTTGTGCAGATTTCCGGATTATGCGACGTTCAGAATGAGACTGTAGAGGAAATTGATTAATTAACGACTGTTGTAAAATAAATATTCTGATATTCTTTGAGATAATTTGGGAAATAGAAACTCAATAAAATGAAATTTCCAATGGTGCCCCAGGTTAATGAGTTAATAATTGCCTGGTTCATTTAATCACGCAATTATAAATCTTTAATCAATCGATGAGCAGCAGTCGTCACATTAACTAATACAACGTCACGACAACAGGAAGCAGCACTTTCAGTAGTTTAGTTGGATTAGGGTCCAGTATGCAGCTTGAAGGTTTAGAGGCCATGATTATTTTCATCATTGTGTCAAGAGATATAATACAAAAACACCTGAGTGTCTCCCTTGATCCTAGGTCCTGGCAGAGTTGTGCAGACTCAGGACAACTGAGCTTTGGAGGAATACGCAGATTTAAAGAGGAGTCCGTAATTTGCTTTCTAATAATCATGATCTCTTCCTCAAAGAAGCTCATGAATTTATCACTGCTGAAGTGAAAGCCATCCTCTCTTGGGGAATGCTGCTTTTTAGTTAGCTTTGCGACAGTATCAAAAATAAATGTAGGATTGTTCTTATTTTCCTCAATTAAGTTGGAAAAATAGGATGATCGAGCAGCAGTGAAGGCTCTTCGATACTGCACGGTACTGTCTTTCCAAGCTAGTCGGAAGACTTCCAGTTTGGTGTGGCGCCATTTCCGTTCCAATTTTCTGGAAGCTTGTTTCAGAGCTTGGGTATTTTCTGTATACCAGGGAGCTAGTTTCTTATGACAAATGCTTTTTGTTTTTAGGGGTGCGACTGTATCTAGGGTATTGCGCAAGGTTAAAATTGAGTTCCTCAGTTAGGTGATTGACTGATTTTTTTACTCTGACGTCCTTGGGTAGGCAGAGGGAGTCTGGAAGGGTATCTAGGAATCTTTGGGTTGTCCGAGAATCTATAGCACGACTTTTGATGATCCTTGGTTGGGGTCTGAGCAGATTATTTGTTGCGATTGCAAACATAATAAAATGGTGGTCTGATAGTCCAGGATTATGAGGAAAAACATTAAGATCCACAACATTTATTCCACGGGACAAAACTAGATCCAGAGTATGACTGTGGCAGTGAGTAGGTCCGGAGACATGTTGGACAAAACCCACTGAGTCGATGATGGCTCCGAAAGCCTTTTGGAGTGGGTCTGTGGATTTTTCCATGTGAATATTAAAGTCACCAAAAATTTGAATAATATCTGCCATGACTACAAGGTCCGATAGGAATTCAGGGAACTCAGTGAGGAACGCTGTATAATGGCCCAGGAGGCCTGTAAACAGTAGCTATAAAAAGTGATTGAGTAGGCTGCATAGATTTCATGACTAGAAGCTCAAAAGACGAAAATGTTTTTTTGTTGTTGTAAATTTAAATTTGTTATCATAAATGTTAGCAACACCTCCGCCTTTGCGGGATGCGCGGGGGATATGGTCAGTAATGTAACCAGGAGGTGAGGCCTCATTTAACAGAGTAAATTCATCAGGCTTAAGCCATGTTTCAGTCAGACCAATCACATCAAGATTATGATCAGTGATTAGTTCATTGACTATAACTGCCTTGGAAGTGAGGGATCTAACATTAAGTAGCCCTATTTTGAGATGTGAGGTATCATAATCTCTTTCAATAATGGCAGGAATGGAGGAGGTCTTTATTTCAGTGAGATTGCTGAGGAGAACACCACCATATTTAGTTTTGCCCAACCTAGGTCGAGGCACAGACACGGTCTCAATGGGGATAGCTGAGCTGACTATACTGACTGCACTAAGCTGGCAGGCTGGCTAACACCCTATCTCATTGTGGAGCTACGGGAGTTAGAGCCCTGTCTATGTTTGTAGATAAAAGGAGAGCACCCCTCCAGCTAGGATGGAGTCTGTCACTCCTCAACAGGCCAGGCTTGCTCCTGTTTTATGGGTGAGTCCCAGAAAGAGGGCGATTTACTACAAATTCTATCTTTTGGGAGGGGCAGAAAACAGTTTTCAACCAGCGATTGAGTTGTGAGACTCTGCTGTAGAGCTCATCACTCCCCCTAACTGGGAGGGGGCCAGAGACAATTACTCGATGCCTACACAAACCTCTGGGACACTGTAGGGTCCACTCATTCAGAGTGGTCTTACTCTCTCATTTTTCAGAAAACAAGCTTGAAACAATTTCTAAAGACTGTTGACATCTAGTGGAAGCCATAGGAAGTGCAATTTGAGTCCTAAGTCAATGGATACTGTAATGGCATTCAATAGAAAACTACAAATATAAAAAAATCCCACTACCTGGATGGATTTTTCTCAGGGTTTTGCCTGACAAATCAGTTCTGTTATACTCACAGACATTATTTTAACAGGTTTGGAAACTTTAGAGTGTTTTCTATCCAAATCCACCAATTACATGCATATCCTAGCTTCTGGGCCTGAGTAGCAGGCAGTTTACTTTGGGCACGCTTTTCATACGGAAGTAAAAATAAGGGCCCCCTACTCTAGTGAAGTTAATGTTACTACTTAGCTTCGGCTGGTGGAGGTCCTGATGAACCACGTCCAGATAAAGCGTCCGGAGTGAAAAAGTTGAATGATAAAAAGTTGAGCGAGGGAAAAACAAAAAATATAAACGAAATTAAAAAGAAAAAAACGTAAACTTGTCAGGTAGCAAAGTAAGGTTAGTTGTGACCAGAAATTACGTGTAGAGAGAGGAGGCTGGGTAGTTATAGTGTAGAGAAAGGAGGCTGGGTAGTTCTCGTGTAGAGGAGGCTGGGTAGTTGTAGTGTAGAGAGAGGAGGCTGGGTAGTTCTAGTGTAGAGGAGGCTGGGAAGTTGTAGTGTAGAGAGAGGAGGCTGGGTAGTTCTCGTGTAGAGGAGGCTGGGTAGTTGTAGTGTAGAGAGAGGAGGCTGGGTAGTTCTAGTGTAGAGGAGGCTGGGAAGTTGTAGTGTAGAGAGAGGAGGCTGGGTAGTTCTCGTGTAGAGGAGGCTGGGTAGTTGTAGTGTAGAGAGAGGAGGCTGGGTAGTTCTAGTGTAGAGGAGGCTGAGTAGTTGTAGTGTAGAGAGAGGAGGCTGGGTAGTTATAGTGTAGAGAGAGGAGGCTGGGTAGTTATAGTGTAGAGAGAGGAGGCTGGGTAGTTATAATGTAGAGTGAGGAGGCTGGGTAGTTGTAGTGTAGAGAGAGAAGGCTGGGTAGTTATAGTGTAGAGAGAGGAAGCTGGGTAGTTATAGTGTCGAGGACGCTTGGTAGTTGTAGTGTAGAGTGAGGAGGCTGGGAAATTGTAGTGTAGAGAGAGGAGGCTGGGTAGTTATAGTATAGAGTGAGGAAGCTGGGTAGTTATAGTGTTGAGGAGGCTTGGTAGTTGTAGTGTAGAGAGAGGAGGCTGGGTAGTTATAGTGTAGAGTGAGGAGGCTGGGTAGTTGTAGTGTAGAGGATGCTGGGTAGTTTTAGTGTAGAGTGAGGAGGCTGGGTAGTTATAGTGTAGAGTGAGGAGGCTGGGTAGTTATAGTGTAGAGAGAGGAGGCTTGGTAGTTGTAGTGTAGAGAGAGGGGGCTGGGTAGTTATCGTGTAGAGAGAGGAGGCTGGGTAGTTGTAGTGTAGAGAGAGGAGGCTGGGTAGTTGTAGTGTAGAGAGAGGAGGCTGGGTAGTTATGTTTAGAGGAGGCTGGTTATTAATAGTATAGAGGAGGCTGGGTAGTTGTAGTGTAGAGGAGGCTGGGTAGTTATAGTATAGAGGAGGCTGGATAGTTATAGTGTAGAGGAGGCTGGATAGTTATAGTATAGAGAGTGGAGGCTGGGTAGTTATAGTGTAGAAGAGACTGGGTAGTTATAGTATAGAGAAGGCTTGGGAGTTGTAGTGTAGAGGAGGCTGGATAGTTATAGTATAGAGAGAGGAGGCTTGGTAGTTATTGTGTAGAGGAGGCTGGGTGGGAACAGCAGGAGACATATCAAGGCTGTAGTAATACAGTAGTGTAGAGGAGGCTGGGTGAGAACAGCAGGAGACATATCAAGGCTGTAGTAATACAGTAGTGTGGAGGAGGCTGGGTGAGAACAGCAGGAGACATATCAAGGCTGTAGTAATACAGTAGTGTAGAGGAGGCTGGGTGTGAACAGCAGGAGACATATCAAGGCTGTAGTAATACAGTAGTGTGGAGGAGGCTGGGTGTGAACAGCAGGAGACATATCAAGGCTGTAGTAATACAGTAGTGTAGAGGAGGCTGGGTGAGAACAGCAGGAGACATATCAAGGCTGTAGTAATACAGTAGTGTAGAGGAGGCTGGGTGAGAACAGCAGGAGACATATCAAGGCTGTAGTAATACAGTAGTGTAGAGGAGGCTGGGTGGGAACAGCAGGAGACATATCAAGGCTGTAGTAATACAGTAGTGTGGAGGAGGCTGGGTGAGAACAGCAGGAGACATATCAAGGCTGTAGTAATACAGTAGTGTAGAGGAGGCTGGGTGTGAACAGCAGGAGACATATCAAGGCTGTAGTAATACAGTAGTGTGGAGGAGGCTGGGTGAGAACAGCAGGAGACATATCAAGGCTGTAGTAATACAGTAGTGTGGAGGAGGCTGGGTGAGAACAGCAGGAGACATATCAAGGCTGTAGTAATACAGTAGTGTAGAGGAGGCTGGGTGTGAACAGCAGGAGACATATCAAGGCTGTAGTAATACAGTAGTGTAGAGGAGGCTGGGTGAGAACAGCAGGAGACATATCAAGGCTGTAGTAATACAGTAGTGTTGAGGAGGCTGGGTGAGAACAGCAGGAGACATATCAAGGCTGTAGTAATACAGTAGTGTAGAGGAGGCTGGGTGAGAACAGCAGGAGACATATCAAGGCTGTAGTAATACAGTAGTGTGGAGGAGGCTGGGTGAGAACAGCAGGAGACATATCAAGGCTGTAGTAATACAGTAGTGTAGAGGAGGCTGGGTGTGAACAGCAGGAGACATATCAAGGCTGTAGTAATACAGTAGTGTAGAGGAGGCTGGGTGTGAACAGCAGGAGACATATCAAGGCTGTAGTAATACAGTAGTGTGGAGGAGGCTGGGTGAGAACAGCAGGAGACATATCAAGGCTGTAGTAATACAGTAGTGTAGAGGAGGCTGGGTGAGAACAGCAGGAGACATATCAAGGCTGTAGTAATACAGTAGTGTGGAGGAGGCTGGGTGAGAACAGCAGGAGACATATCAAGGCTGTAGTAATACAGTAGTGTAGAGGAGGCTGGGTGTGAACAGCAGGAGACATATCAAGGCTGTAGTAATACAGTAGTGTAGAGGAGGCTGGGTGTGAACAGCAGGAGACATATCAAGGCTGTAGTAATACAGTAGTGTAGAGGAGACATATCAAGGCTGTAGTAATACAGTAGTGTAGAGGAGACATATCAAGGCTGTAGTAATACAGTAGTGTAGAGGAGGCTGGGTGAGAACAGCAGGAGACATATCAAGGCTGTAGTAATACAGTAGTGTAGAGGAGGCTGGGTGAGAACAGCAGGAGACATATCAAGGCTGTAGTAATACAGTAGTGTAGAGGAGGCTGGGTGTGAACAGCAGGAGACATATCAAGGCTGTAGTAATACAGTAGTGTAGAGGAGAGCATATCAAGGCTGTAGTAATACGGTAGTGTGGAGGAGGCTGGGTGAGAACAGCAGGAGACATATCAAGGCTGTAGTAATACAGTAGTGTAGAGGAGGCTGGGTGAGAACAGCAGGAGACATATCAAGGCTGTAGTAATACAGTAGTGTTGAGGAGGCTGGGTGAGAACAGCAGGAGACATATCAAGGCTGTAGTAATACAGTAGTGTAGAGGAGGCTGGGTTAGAACAGCAGGAGACATATCAAGGCTGTAGTAATACAGTAGTGTAGAGGAGGCTGGGTGAGAACAGCAGGAGACATATCAAGGCTGTAGTAATACAGTAGTGTTGAGGAGGCTGGGTGAGAACAGCAGGAGACATATCAAGGCTGTAGTAATACAGTAGTGTAGAGGAGGCTGGGTGTGAACAGCAGGAGACATATCAAGGCTGTAGTAATACAGTAGTGTAGAGGAGGCTGGGTGTGAACAGCAGGAGACATATCAAGGCTGTAGTAATACAGTAGTGTAGAGGAGGCTGGGTGTGAACAGCAGGAGACATATCAAGGCTGTAGTAATACAGTAGTGTGGAGGAGGCTGGGTGTGAACAGCAGGAGACATATCAAGGCTGTAGTAATACAGTAGTGTAGAGGAGGCTGGGTGAGAACAGCAGGAGACATATCAAGGCTGTAGTAATACAGTAGTGTAGAGGAGGCTGGGTGAGAACAGCAGGAGACATATCAAGGCTGTAGTAATACAGTAGTGTAGAGGAGGCTGGGTGAGAACAGCAGGAGACATATCAAGGCTGTAGTAATACAGTAGTGTGGAGGAGGCTGGGTGTGAACAGCAGGAGACATATCAAGGCTGTAGTAATACAGTAGTGTAGAGGAGGCTGGGTGAGAACAGCAGGAGACATATCAAGGCTAGTGGCTAGAGGAGGCTGGGTGAGAACAGCAGGAGACATATCAAGGCTGTAGTAATACAGTAGTGTGGAGGAGGCTGGGTGTGAACAGCAGGAGACATATCAAGGCTGTAGTAATACAGTAGTGTGGAGGAGGCTGGGTGTGAACAGCAGGAGACATATCAAGGCTGTAGTAATACAGTAGTGTGGAGGAGGCTGGGTGTGAACAGCAGGAGACATATCAAGGCTGTAGTAATACAGTAGTGTAGAGGAGGCTGGGTGTGAACAGCAGGAGACATATCAAGGCTAGTGGCTAGAGGAGGCTGGGTGAGAACAGCAGGAGACATATCAAGGCTGTAGTAATACAGTAGTGTGGAGGAGGCTGGGTGTGAACAGCAGGAGACATATCAAGGCTGTAGTAATACAGTAGTGTGGAGGAGGCTGGGTGTGAACAGCAGGAGACATATCAAGGCTGTAGTAATACAGTAGCGTAGAGGAGGCTGGGTGAGAACAGCAGGAGACATATCAAGGCTGTAGTAATACAGTAGTGTGGAGGAGGCTGGGTGTGAACAGCAGGAGACATATCAAGGCTGTAGTAATACAGTAGTGTGGAGGAGGCTGGGTGTGAACAGCAGGAGACATATCAAGGCTGTAGTAATACAGTAGTGTGGAGGAGGCTGGGTGTGAACAGCAGGAGACATATCAAGGCTGTAGTAATACAGTAGTGTAGAGGAGGCTGGGTGAGAACAGCAGGAGACATATCAAGGCTGTAGTAATACAGTAGTGTGGAGGAGGCTGGGTGAGAACAGCAGGAGACATATCAAGGCTGTAGTAATACAGTAGTGTAGAGGAGGCTGGGTGTGAACAGCAGGAGACATATCAAGGCTGTAGTAATACAGTAGTGTGGAGGAGGCTGGGTGAGAACAGCAGGAGACATATCAAGGCTGTAGTAATACAGTAGTGTAGAGGAGGCTGGGTGTGAACAGCAGGAGACATATCAAGGCTGTAGTAATACAGTAGTGTAGAGGAGGCTGGGTGTGAACAGCAGGAGACATATCAAGGCTGTAGTAATACAGTAGTGTAGAGGAGGCTGGGTGAGAACAGCAGGAGACATATCAAGGCTGTAGTAATACAGTAGTGTAGAGGAGACATATCAAGGCTGTAGTAATACAGTAGTGTAGAGGAGGCTGGGTGAGAACAGCAGGAGACATATCAAGGCTGTAGTAATACAGTAGTGTAGAGGAGGCTGGGTGAGAACAGCAGGAGACATATCAAGGCTGTAGTAATACAGTAGTGTAGAGGAGGCTGGGTGAGAACAGCAGGAGACATATCAAGGCTGTAGTAATACAGTAGTGTAGAGGAGGCTGGGTGAGAACAGCAGGAGACATATCAAGGCTGTAGTAATACAGTAGTGTAGAGGAGGCTGGGTGTGAACAGCAGGAGACATATCAAGGCTGTAGTAATACAGTAGTGTAGAGGAGGCTGGGTGTGAACAGCAGGAGACATATCAAGGCTGTAGTAATACAGTAGTGTGGAGGAGGCTGGGTGAGAACAGCAGGAGACATATCAAGGCTGTAGTAATACAGTAGTGTAGAGGAGGCTGGGTGTGAACAGCAGGAGACATATCAAGGCTGTAGTAATACAGTAGTGTAGAGGAGGCTGGGTGAGAACAGCAGGAGACATATCAAGGCTGTAGTAATACAGTAGTGTAGAGGAGGCTGGGTGAGAACAGCAGGAGACATATCAAGGCTGTAGTAATACAGTAGTGTAGAGGAGGCTGGGTGAGAACAGCAGGAGACATATCAAGGCTGTAGTAATACAGTAGTGTAGAGGAGGCTGGGTGAGAACAGCAGGAGACATATCAAGGCTGTAGTAATACAGTAGTGTAGAGGAGGCTGGGTGAGAACGAGCAGGAGACATATCAAGGCTGTAGTAATACAGTAGTGTAGAGGAGGCTGGGTGAGAACAGCAGGAGACATATCAAGGCTGTAGTAATACAGTAGTGTAGAGGAGGCTGGGTGTGAACAGCAGGAGACATATCAAGGCTGTAGTAATACAGTAGTGTAGAGGAGGCTGGGTGAGAACAGCAGGAGACATATCAAGGCTGTAGTAATACGGTAGTGTAGAGGAGGCTGGGTGAGAACAGCAGGAGACATATCACGGCTGTAGTAATACAGTAGTGTGGAGGAGGCTGGGTGTGAACAGCAGGAGACATATCAAGGCTGTAGTAATACAGTAGTGTAGAGGAGGCTGGGTGTGAACAGCAGGAGACATATCAAGGCTGTAGTAATACAGTAGTGTAGAGGAGGCTGGGTGAGAACAGCAGGAGACATATCAAGGCTGTAGTAATACGGTAGTGTAGAGGAGGCTGGGTGAGAACAGCAGGAGACATATCAAGGCTGTAGTAATACAGTAGTGTAGAGGAGGCTGGGTGTGAACAGCAGGAGACATATCAAGGCTGTAGTAATACAGTAGTGTAGAGGAGGCTGGGTGAGAACAGCAGGAGACATATCAAGGCTGTAGTAATACAGTAGTGTGGAGGAGGCTGGGTGAGAACAGCAGGAGACATATCAAGGCTGTAGTAATACAGTAGTGTAGAGGAGGCTGGGTGTGAACAGCAGGAGACATATCAAGGCTGTAGTAATACAGTAGTGTGGAGGAGGCTGGGTGAGAACAGCAGGAGACATATCAAGGCTGTAGTAATACAGTAGTGTAGAGGAGGCTGGGTGTGAACAGCAGGAGACATATCAAGGCTGTAGTAATACAGTAGTGTGGAGGAGGCTGGGTGAGAACAGCAGGAGACATATCAAGGCTGTAGTAATACAGTAGTGTAGAGGAGGCTGGGTGAGAACAGCAGGAGACATATCAAGGCTGTAGTAATACAGTAGTGTGGAGGAGGCTGGGTGTGAACAGCAGGAGACATATCAAGGCTGTAGTAATACAGTAGTGTGGAGGAGGCTGGGTGTGAACAGCAGGAGACATATCAAGGCTGTAGTAATACAGTAGTGTGGAGGAGGCTGGGTGTGAACAGCAGGAGACATATCAAGGCTGTAGTAATACAGTAGTGTGGAGGAGGCTGGGTGTGAACAGCAGGAGACATATCAAGGCTGTAGTAATACAGTAGTGTGGAGGAGGCTGGGTGTGAACAGCAGGAGACATATCAAGGCTGTAGTAATACAGTAGTGTAGAGGAGGCTGGGTGTGAACAGCAGGAGACATATCAAGGCTGTAGTAATACAGTAGTGTGGAGGAGGCTGGGTGTGAACAGCAGGAGACATATCAAGGCTGTAGTAATACAGTAGTGTGGAGGAGGCTGGGTGAGAACAGCAGGAGACATATCAAGGCTGTAGTAATACAGTAGTGTAGAGGAGGCTGGGTGAGAACAGCAGGAGACATATCAAGGCTGTAGTAATACAGTAGTGTGGAGGAGGCTGGGTGAGAACAGCAGGAGACATATCAAGGCTGTAGTAATACAGTAGTGTGGAGGAGGCTGGGTGAGAACAGCAGGAGACATATCAAGGCTGTAGTAATACAGTAGTGTAGAGGAGGCTGGGTGTGAACAGCAGGAGACATATCAAGGCTGTAGTAATACAGTAGTGTGGAGGAGGCTGGGTGAGAACAGCAGGAGACATATCAAGGCTGTAGTAATACAGTAGTGTAGAGGAGGCTGGGTGAGAACAGCAGGAGACATATCAAGGCTGTAGTAATACAGTAGTGTAGAGGAGGCTGGGTGAGAACAGCAGGACACATATCAAGGCTGTAGTAATACAGTAGTGTAGAGGAGGCTGGGTGTGAACAGCAGGAGACATATCAAGGCTGTAGTAATACAGTAGTGTGGAGGAGGCTGGGTGAGAACAGCAGGAGACATATCAAGGCTGTAGTAATACAGTAGTGTAGAGGAGGCTGGGTGTGAACAGCAGGAGACATATCAAGGCTGTAGTAATACAGTAGTGTGGAGGAGGCTGGGTGTGAACAGCAGGAGACATATCAAGGCTGTAGTAATACAGTAGTGTAGAGGAGACATATCAAGGCTGTAGTAATACAGTAGTGTAGAGGATACATATCAAGGCTGTAGTAATACAGTAGTGTGGTTAATACTCACAACAACCCAACCATCTTAGTCAGCTCTTCTCCTGGTGTTTCTACTGACACACTTACGGCTGGTTGTGTGCTCATAACCTAGACAGCACCAGCAGCTATTGACTATTGTCATTTTTACAATTTATGGCACATAATAGATTTTTCTCACATTGCATATATTTTAATTTCTGCTTTATTTCACACCATAAACCTTTAGTCATAAACCTTACCTGTCCGTAAGAAGAAAATGCCCAGGTGAATAGCTTTTGACTACATCAAATATTTGTTTTCTAGAACAGTGTTTCTATAATATAGATGGCATTATTTTTCCAGCTTATCTGAATCTTCCCTTACGAAGTGAACCAAGACAAACGTGTTCATTACATCTGTTAACGTGTTAAGTTTTGTCCAGAACAGACACACACACACACTGCTCCATCCTATGGTCCTCTCTTAGTTTGCATAATGTTGGGTAGTTACAGCGAGCGCAGGGTGAATCATCCCTCTCTCTCTCCCTGAATGTGGATCAACCTGCTGATAGATGCATCAATCCCGCTCCAGTGAGAGCTGTGTGCGTGTGTCTGTGTGTGGGGTGTTTGTGTGTGTTTCCTCCATGTGTGTGTGTGCACACATGCGTGTATGTTTGTGTGTGCCTCCTTCATGCAGACCCAGGCTGGCTGTGGTCAGGTCAGGGGGATGGAGTGGGTTTAACAGTTCTCCTATCTGACCCTGCCCCCCACCTTTAAACAGATCCATATATTACCCCAGCCATCCCTCAGGCAGCCCAGCCGCAGTATGTCTCAGCAGTTTTAACCTTCACACCCCAGAGGTCCATATGGAGCATCATCAGGGCCATCACTGAACATGGCTTGGGGAAATATATAGCTGCTGGACTGGACGGGAGAGTGTGTGTGTGTGTGTGTGTGTGTGTGTGTGTGTGTGTGTGTGTGTGTGTGTGTGTGTGTGTGTGTGTGTGTGTGTGTGTGTGTGTGTGTGTGTGTGTGTGTGTGTGTGTGTGTGTGTGTGTGTGTGTGTGTGTGTGTGTGTGTGCGCATTGCCCTTTATGTTTTTGAAATCATTTGTATATCTCAATGTGTTTATGTAGTGTACGGTACGCGTGCATGCCTTATGGACATGTAGCTTTTGATATTTCTCTGTTAGTGCAAAGCAGTACCCACTCAATGAACTGTGTAATATCTCCTTTACTGACACATCCCTCCACTCAGACCTCCTCCCCCACTCCACTCCCTCTTCATGGAAATGTCTCTGGTCCTCCAGACTATGTTCTCTTCCCAAACACTGGTGATTATACACCCTGATACACATCACTCACAATCAGCCAGGACACTTCAACTTGTATGTTTAAATGGCTCCCAACAGTATCCTTAATCTGACCAAAATCAATAGAGCTTTTACTGTCACGTCGTAAGGAGAGAGGGGAGGAGACTGGTATTGATGTTCACATGTCATTTCAGGAGGATTTGATGCCTGGCTCCATCCCAAATGGCACCCTACTCTCTATAGAGTGCACTACTTTTGGCCCGGGCTCATAGGGCTCTGGTCAAAAGTAGTGGACTATTTAGACAATAGGGTGTCACTTGGGATGCAGACTCCATCCTCTGTCTGCTCTGAGGAGATGGTGTGATAGATCAACTGATGGTGTCGGGGTATTCAGCCAGGGTTAGTGAAGCTTTGCGCTGGTTAGATTGAAAAAGACTGTTTACCTGAGCGACTAGAGAAACAGTGGCGCTGGAGAGAAGATGCTATTGTTTGTCATTTCAAAGAAAAGCTCTTTGAATTAAAAACAACCAATTTAATGGGTTATCACTGTAAGTTCCTGACACAAGCCGACGCCTGTAAAAACAACCAACTTAATGTGTTATCACTGTAAGTTCCTGACACAAGGTGACGCCTGTAAAAACTACCATCTTAATGGGTTATCACTGTAAGTGTCAGAAGGTGGGTGTAGCTGGTGCATGAAGTCAGACGCAGGAGAGCAGAATGAGTGAGCAACGTACTTTACTCAAAATAAAGACACAAGGTAACAATAAACTTGACCAACAATAAACGGTAATCAATTACGCACGGGTGAAAACAGCACCCGTCGAAAACCAGCCATAACGTACCGAATGAACATAGAAACAATCACCCACAAAAACATGGGGGAAACAGAGGGTTAAATGAACATGTAATTGGGGAATGAAACCAGGTGTGTAGAAAACAAAGACAAAACAAATGAAAAATAAAAAGTGGATCAACGATGGCTAGAAGACCGGTGACGTCGACCACCGAATGCCGCCCGAACAAGGAGAGGGACCGACTTCGGCGGAAGTCGTGACAGTAAGTTCCTGACACAAGGCGACACCTGTAAAAACAACCATCTCAAATCAAATCATATTTTATTTGTCACATACATATGGTTAGCAGATGTTAATGCGAGCGTAGCGAAATGCTTGTGCTTCTAGTTCCGACAATGCAGTAATATCCAACGAGTAATCTAACCTAACAATTTCACAACTACCTTATACACACAAGTGGAAAGGAATTAATAAGAATATGTACATAAAAAAATATATGAATGAATGATGGTATAGAACGGCATAGGCAAGATGCAGTAGATGGTATAGAGTACAGTATATACATATGAGATGAGTAATGTAGGGTATGTAAACATTATGTGAAGTGGCATTGTTTAAAGTGGCTAGTGATACATTTATTACATCAATTTTTCCATTATTAAAGTGGCTGGAGTTGAGTCAGTATGTTGGCAGCACCCACTCAATGTTAGTGATGGATGTTTAACAATCTGATGGCCTTGAGATCGAAGCAGGGTGAACAGGCAGTGGCTGGGGTGGTTGTTGACCTTGATTATCTTTTTGGTCTTCCTGTGACAATGGGTGGTGTAGGTGTCCTGGAGGGCAGGTAGTTTGCCCCCGGTGATGCGTTATGCAGACCTCACTACCCTCTGGAGAGCCTTACGGTTATGGGCGGTGCAGTTGGCGTACCAGGCGGTGATACAGCCCAACAGGATGCTCTCGATTGTGCATCTGTAAAAGGTTTTGAGTGTTTTTGGTGACAAGCCGAATATCTTCAGCCTCCTGAGGTTCTTCACCACGCTGTCTGTGTGGGTGGACCATTTCAGTTTGTCCGTGATGTGTACCCCGAGGAACTTAAAACTTTCTACCCTCCCCACTACTGTCTCGTCGATGTGGATAGGGGGGTGCTCACTCTGCTGTTTCCTGAAGTCCACGATTATCTCCTTTGTCAGGTTATTTTCCGGACACCACACTCCGAGGGCCCTCACCTCCTCCCTGTAGGCCGTCTCGTCGTTGTTGGTAATCAAACCTACCACTGTAGTGTCGTCTGCAAACTTGATGATTGAGTTGGAGGCGTGCATGGCCACGCAGTCGTGGGTGAACAGGGAGTACAGGAGAGGGCTGAGAAAGCACCCTTGTGGGGCCCCAGTGTTGAGGATCAGCGGGGTGGAGACGTTGTTACCTACCCTCACCACCTGGGGGCGGCCCGTCAGGAAGTCAAGGACCCAGTTGCACAGGGCGGGGTCGAGACCCAGGGTCTCGAGCTTGATGACGAGTTTGGAGGGCACTATGGTGTTAAATGCTGAGTTGTAGTTGATGAACAGCATTCTCACATAGGTATTCCTCTTGTCCAGATGGGATACGGCAGTGTGCAGTGTGATTGCGATCGCGTCATCTGTGAACCTATTGGGGCGGTAAGCAAATTGGAGTGGGACTAGGGTGTCAGGTAGGGTGGAGGTGATATGGTCCTTGACTAGTCTCTCAAAGCATTTCATGATGACGGATGTGAGTGCTATGGGGCGGTAGTCATTTAGCTCAGTTACCTTAGCTTTCTTGAGAACAGGAACAATGGTGGCCCTCTTGAAGCATGTGGGAACAGCAGACTGGGATAAGGATTGATTGAATGTGTCCGTAAACACACCAGCCAGCTGGTCTGCGCATGCTCTGAGGACGCGGCTGGGGATGCCGTCTGGGCCTGCACTATTGCGAGGGTTGACACGTTTAAATGTTTTACTCACGTCGGCTGCAGTGAAGGAGAGCCCACAGGTTTTGGTAGCGGGCCGTGCCAGTGGCACTGTATTGTCCTCAAAGTGAGCAAAGAAGTTGTTTTGGCTGTCTTGGAGCAAGACATCCTGGTATGCGACGGGGCTGGTTTTCCTTTTATAGTCCGTGATTGACTGTAGACCCTACCACATACCTTTCGTGTCTGAGCCGTTGAATTGCGACTCTACTTTGTCTCTATACTGATGCGTAGCTTGTTTGATTGCCTTGCGGAGGGAATAGCTACACTGTTTGTATTCAGTCATGTTTCCGGTCACCTTGCTCTGATTAAAAGCAGTGGTTCGCGCTTTCAGTTTTGCATGAATGCTGCTATCAATCCACGGTTTCTGGTTTGGGAATGTTTTAATAGACGCTGTGGGTACAACATCGCCGATGCACTTGCTAATAAACCCGCTCACCGAATCAGCGTATTCATCAATGTTGTTGTTCGACGCAGTGCGGAACATATCCCAGTCCACGTGGTCGAAGCAATCTTGAAGCGTGGAATCCGATTGGTCGGACCAGCATTGGTCTTAATGGGTTATCACTGTAAGTTCCTGACACAAGGTGACACCTGTAAAAACAACCATCTTAATGGGTTATCACTGTAAGGTCCTGACACAAGGTGACACCTGTAAAAACAACCATCTTAATGGGTTATCACTGTAAGTTCCTGACACAAGGTGACACCTGTAAAAACAGCCATCTTAATGGGTTATCACTGTAAGTTCCTGACACAAGCCGACACCTGTAAAAACAACCATCTTAATGGGTTATCACTGTAAGGTCCTGACACAAGGTGACACCTGTAAAAACAGCCATCTTAATGGGTTATCACTGTAAGGTCCTGACACAAGGTGACACCTGTAAAAACAACCATCTTAATGGGTTATCACTGTAAGGTCCTGACACAAGGTGACACCTGTAAAAAACAACTATCTTAATGGGTTATCACTGTAAGTTTCTGACACAAGGCAAAACCTGTAAAAACAGGTTACCGCCAACCCCGGACCGGGAACCCTCGAAGCGCAGGAGGGAGACTCTGGCTGCTCCGGACAGGAGGGCGACGCTGGAGGCTCCGGACTGGAAGGCGTTGCTGGAGGCTCCGGACTGACGTCCTTCGTTGGAGGCCTCATGCCACAACTCCTCACTGGAGGTTTCGTGCCATGGATCCTCACTGGAGGCTTCGTGCCATGGATCCTCACTGGAGGCTTCGTGCCATGGATCCTCACTGGAGGCTTCGTGCCATGGATCCTCATTGGAGGCTTCGTGCCATGGATCCTCACTGGAGCCTTCGTGCCATGGATCATCACTGGAGGCTTCGTGCCATGGACCATCACTGGAGGCTTCGTGCCATGGATCATCACTGGAGGCTTCGTGCCATGGATCATCACTGGAGGCTTCGTGCCATGGATCATCACTGGAGGCTTCGTGCCATGGATCATCACTGGAGGCTTCGTGCCATGGATCATCACTGGAGGCTTCATGCCATGGATCATCACTGGAGGCTTCTTGCCAGGGATCATCACTGGAGGCTTCTTGCCATGGATCATCACTGGAGGCTTCGTGCCATGGATCATCACTGGAGGCTTCATGCCATGGATCATCACTGGAAGCTTCGTGCCATGGATCATCACTGGAGGCTTCGTGCCATGGATCACCACTAGAGGCTTCTTGCCATGGATCATCACTGGAGGCTTCGTGCCATGGATCACCACTGGAGGCTTCGTGCCATGGATCATCACTGGAATGGAGAGACACACAGGAGGCCTGGCTCTGGGAGAAGGCACAGGACTCACCAGGCTGGGGAGACATGCAGGAGGGTTAGGGCTTAGCACAGGCACAGAACTCACCAGGCTGGGGAGACATGCAGGAGGTCTTGTCCTTGGCCGAGGCACCGGATGCTCTGGACCATCTTAATGGGTTATCACTGTAAGTTCCTGACACAAGGCGACACCTGTAAAAACAACCATCTTAATGGGTTATCACTGTAAGTTCCTGACACAAGGCGACACCTGTAAAAACAACCATCTTAATGGGTTATCACTGTAAGTTCCTCACACAAGGTGACACCTGTAAAAACAGCCATCTTAATGGGTTATCACTGTAAGTTCCTGACACAAGGCGACACCTGTAGAAACAACAATCTTAATGGGTTATCACTGTAAGTTCCTGACACAAGGTGACACCTGTAGAGACAGCCATCTTAATGGGTTATCACTGTAAGTTCCTGACACAAGGCGACACCTGTAAAAACAGCCATCTTAATGGGTTATCACTGTAAGTTCCTGACACAAGGCAACACTTGGGAGAGCTTCGCACACACACACACTTCAGATACTTTATCTACCATTCAATCAGTAGAGAGATAGTTGTCTGTCGCAGCCCTCTCTAGGAGATTCAAGAAGAGGATGAGGAGGAGCTAGAGAGAGGCATAGAAACACTGCTGATGGAGGGTGAGGGGAACAGAGGAATGGGGAGAGAGAGATAAAGAGAGAGAGATGATGAGGTGGTTATAGAGGCCTAGTGTGACAGAGAGAGGTGGGGGGTCAGGCCTGCTGGAGGAGATGAACAGTCTAACAGGTGGAGGAGTGGAGGGGTGGGACTGTAGGGCTATGATGTGTCCTGTCCTCCTTTCATTATCTCTGTCCCTCTCTATCTATCTATCTATCCCTCCCTCCCTCCCTCTCTCTCTGGAGTCATTCTCCCTCCACCCTAGCTGACAGCCCCTGAGCCTTAGAGTCACATTACAGGCCTGGGTGGTAGTTAAAGGCCCATAATCTGCCTGTGAGCGGCCTAGGCGCTGCTGCGCGGCCCAAGCGGAAGGAAGCACATTATTGGCTTTAAGGACTCCTGCTGCTGTGGGACCCAAGACTAGTGGCTGGTGCTGCCTGTGTGTGTGTGTGTGTTACACAGAGAGAGAAAGTGGAGCATTATTTATTTAGTTGTTAAGTGTTTAAAGCAGAGGAGTCTACTGGGATAAAGCACAGCTGATGAAAATATTCTGTGGATTATTCTGTAGGGAGAGGGACGTGAATGGAGATTCAGAGTGGTTTCATATCGCTGTGATGATATGGTAACCCGCTGCCTGTGATATCAGTATATATTGGACAGAAACATCCCCTCTTCATACTGATCTGTGTGTGTCTACGATTGTGTGTGCTTGCATGCGCCTGTCTGTATCACAGTAACAGACCAGTGGGAACAGTCCTAACATATTTGTTTTATGTGTGTGTGGAATGGGAGTCAGCTTTATCATTAATAAATAATCTTGGGGTGGCGGCCCCCTAAGATGAAGGACCAGGAGCAATTGGCCCCATTAATAACACCATTACTGGACTGGAGGGGTTGGTGGTGGCTCCTGGTCAGGTTTACCTCTGGGAGATCCTCTGTCTCTTCATGCCCTCAGCCCTGATCACAATAGAGAGATTGTCCATTTCACCACAGCACAGAGTAATGGAGAATACACACAAGTCAGGGTAGGGTGGTATGTGACTTGTAAGGCTACTGTGTGTGTGTTTGCATGAGCGTGTGCGAGTGTTTGTGAGTGTGTGTGAGTATGTGTGCGGGCGCATACAAGAGCCTGTGCATGTGTGTTTGCAAGAGTGTGTGATCCATTCCTGTAAAGAGACCAGAGAGAGAGAGAGAGAGAGAGAGAGAGAGAGAGAGAGAGAGAGAGAGAGAGAGAGAGAGAGAGAGAGAGAGAGAGAGAGAGAGAGAGAGAGAGAGAGAGAGAGAGAGAGAGAGATATAGATAGGTATACATATAAATTGAGAGAGAAAGAGGGAGAGAGAGATAGACAGACAGAGAGAGAGGTACAGAGAGGGGTATAGAAAGAGAGGGAGAGAAAGAGAGAAAGAGAGAGAGAACAGATTGAATGGCTAATGAAATGGGTACCTCCAGGCCTGAATAAATTCTCTGGTCTGGCGAGTAGAGCCCCCTGGATGCAGCCTGGCAGCCCTGGGAGATGAATGACCACTGGGCTCTGGCATAATGAGGTAGTGAAGCCTGTGTGTGTGTGTGTGTGTGTGTGTGTGTGTGTGTGTGTGTGTGTGTGTGTGTGTGTGTGTGTGTGTGTGTGTGTGTGTGTGTGTGTGTGTGTGTGTGTGTGTGTGTGTGTGTGTGTGTGTGTGTGTGTGTGTGTGTGTGTGTGTGTGTGTGTGTGTGTGCGTGCGTGTGCGTGCGCATGTGTGTGTCTTGGCATTGCACTTGTGAATACATCACTTTGTCCACAAGTGGGCTGGCCCGAGCAGAGCGTGACATCTTTATAAATCCCCCTCTTTCTCCACTCCTGCTGCTCTAGCTGATTTATGATTCCCCCCTCCCTCCCTACCTCTCTTCCTCCCCAGTTTGGCCCCTCTCTCTCTGGGCCCTACCCTGCCCCTCTTGTCCTGCCTGGCCAGCCCACACAGAGCACTAATCCAGGTCAGTGCACTGATGGAGGGGAAATGAGAAGCTAATTAGATAATGGGAGGTGAAAATGGGCAAGAGTAAGCTGGAATCTCTCATCTCTCATCTCTCTGTCTCTGTCTGACTCCTGCTCTCACACACACATAGGCAGCCAGGCAATGTGCTCACACATGCGCATACACTACAAGTACACACACATGCGCGCACACACACACACACACATAAACACACACACACACACACACACACACACACACACACACACACACACACACACACACACACACACACACACACACACACACACACACTCTTTTACAGGTTGATTTATTTGATCACCCACAGTCACTTTTCTATGTGTGGGCACTGGTGGTCATTGTATGACTACAGAGGAGGAGCCACAGTTTCTGCTCACACCAAACAACCACCGTCAAAAAGCTGAGTAACACACAATCACTGTCAATATAGTGCATCCTAATGGGGGCAGGGGACAGGGTTGGGGAGTAACCGATTACATGTAATCAGTTAAATGTAATCTGATTACAAAATCTGTAACTGGAATCAGGTACGATACCTGCATTAATATTGTAATCACATTACAGATACTTGGATTACTTTTAAAATCCGGGAATAATGTTTATAAAAAAAATATACATTATGACACCTTTCTGTTTTTCCAATTCAGCATTGAAAAAAGGTGCAAGTTTAAGGTCCACCTTTTCCACCTGTTCCACTTGTGAGAGTCTAACCGCAAGTCAAAGACCACTGTGATGACACACCACATGCGTGTGATGGATCCTTTTTGTCTTCTTCTAATGCCTCTTAAAGGAAAAGTAATCCAAAAGTAACTGAAGGTAATCAGATCATGTTACTGAGTCATGATTACAATTTTGGACAAGTAACTAGCAACTGTAACAGATTACATTTAGAAAGTAACCTAGCAACCCTGGCTGGGGACAACATCAAACAAAAACGCGTCCACATTCAGTAGGATTTCGGAGACACGTAAATATGTCTATACAACAGTTTTGTGTAAAATCACATGTGCCTTTTATATCACATCAAATGTGATGTAGCTTAACTGTGTTCCCACCAAATGCAGTTGCTAGTTACAGGTCTTCCGTAATCAGCTCTACCCCTGTTCCACTGCTAATGCACTACCACCACTGCTTTGTATAGCAGTGATAATACAGTAATACCCAGTGACTGATGAGGCCTGTACTGCTCTATTGAGCCCATACAGTCTGTCTAGTTTAGCTGATAACTGGGAGTCAGTCCATATGGAATAGAAGCTAGCTGGGAAATTACTCCCATTAAAGTGGGGTTCTCACTCAGTACACTCCATGCATGTGTGTGTGTGTGTGTGTGTGTGTGTGTGTGTGTGTGTGTGTGTGTGTGTGTGTGTGTGTGTGTGTGTGTGTGTGTGTGTGTGTGTGTGTGTGTGTGTGTGTGTGTGTGTGTGTGTGTGTGTGTGTGTGTGTGTGTGTGTGTGTGTGTGTGTGTGTGTGTGTGTAAAAGTTATCAATGTGTCCATTCTCCTGGTGCCTCTCTATGCTAAGCTAAATTATGTTGTGCCAGGGACTTAATGTAACGTAACCTGGTAAAGATTATTAATGAGCTCAATATTAAAGCAACCAAATTATACAATGGGGAAGTTATGAAGAAGAAATAGCAGGAAGTCTAATGAGTATTTAGTTTGTTTACCTAGTGTGATTAGTCCTTGTCTGTTCTCTACTAGATATTTTGGCTAATTATCTAATGTCAAGACTGTCATTCTGATGAAGGCCATTGACGGCTGAAACATCATGGTTTTAACTTGAATTAGATGAATAAAGCATCAATATTTTCCATTGTGAGCTAGAGTCACGTCTATTCCTTCCAAGAGGCTTGAATTTCTTTCCCTCATTCTTTAGGAATGTCTTATCTTAATCTTCAGTGTCTTATTTTCTTGGAAGAAGGGATGAGGGATGAGTTGAATAATTGTACAGTTGACATCAGCTTTGACAACATCATCCCCTTAGTTTCCTGCTAATCCTACACCAAGATAACAATAATGGGAAAAAGAGGGGTGATGGTTTATGCAAAGGCAGATATGGACTTTAATTCATAATTAGCCACAGAGGTCAAAGAGTGGATCTGGTTGCTAGGCGAGAGGATTTCATTTGAAGGTTATCCCTGCTTTCTTTTCTTATTTTTTCCCCTCTGTTTTCCTGTTGTGAACCTTGTGAGTCAGATTATGACCTTCCAGTCCGAAGTCAAACGTTATTAGAGAGAGAGAGAGAGAGAGGGGGGGGGGGGGGGTAAGGGAACCTCTGATATGTTACGCTCATGATTGCTTTGACAGGTCGAAAGGAAAGGTATATGTTTTGTGGTGATTGTAAGTGTAATTTATTTAGGGGGGTTATGCCCCCGGACCCCCTCCCATCTGTCCTCCCTAACTACCCCACCCCCCTTCAAAACCAGCCTTGGGTGCCTTGCAGTAGCAGGAGTAGCCCAACCACTCTCGCTCTCCCTCCCTCCCTCTTGCTGGTGTCTGTATTGATCCCTCCTCCCAGCCCATAATGAAGTGGAACTACAGCTCCATTACTGCCTGCTCTCTGATTGGCTAGAGGTAATATGAAATTAGCCAGCGTGCAGTGAGCCTGTCAGTATCGATTTCACCAGCCAGATTACTTGTTACAAAAGAATAGAGCTGTCTGTGCCATAATTGAACAAGTTAACTCCTTGTCTCATAAAATGTAAGCCCATATTGATTGTATTGTAAGGGGAGCTTGGTTATATGCAGAAAGAGAGAAAGTTGTATCGGTGTTAACTCTGGAGAGGTGCTGATGTTTTCTTTTCTTCCTCCAGTGATGCGGGGTGACATATGAATCAAGGCATTCTTGCTGAATTGCACAGAAAGAACAACAAATGAGATGTTATCTTCTATCAGGTGGGTCTGTGTTACATTGTATGTCTTCAGAGCAAAATCAAGCAAACCCAGGTCCTTTTTCCCTTACAGTCTTTATTCTGGAATTGAATCCGAGTTGTATCTCAGATATTTTCCAATTTATTTGTCACTGATACATTTGTCAGTCCAGATATTGTGTGTGTGTTAGTGTGCATGCTGTTTGTCTCTGTGCTGTGAGTGAACTACAGTACCTACCTGTAAAGTAGGCCACCACCATGCCTCTGCTCTGCTCTGGGTGGGTTAGATAGATGATGAGAAATTATGGTTGATGATGATGGTGGCTGTACTGTAGCTCGGTTCTCTCCTTCTCTCTCCTGATGAATGGTAGCCTGCTGGCCTGGCTTCGCTTTAATCACTGTTGGCAAATCTGTGCCATGGAAAGAGAGGTGTTAAACAGGCGTCCTGCCTCATTCATTAGCGTCTCCTCAGAAACAAGATGGAAGGAGGAGAACTGTGGTTAATAATTTAGATGAGATAAAGGCAGGTGTAAGAGTCTGGACCAGAGAGTGGATATGATCTCTGGTCTTAGTGGATGGAGGGAGAGAGTGGATATGATCTCTGGTCTTAGTGGATGGAGGGAGAGAGTGGATATGATCTATGGTTTTAGTGGATGGAGGGAGAGAGTGGATATGATCTCTGGTCTTAGTGGATGGAGGGAGAGAGTGGATATGATCTCTGGTCTTAGTGGATGGAGGGAGAGAGTGGATATGATCTCTGGTCTTAGTGGATGCAGGGAGAGAGTGGATATGATCTCTGGTCTTAGTGGATGGAGGGAGAGAGTGGATATGATCTCTGGTCTTAGTGGATGGAGGGAGAGAGTGGATATGATCTCTGGTCTTAGTGGATGGAGGGAGAGAGTGGATATGATCTATGGTTTTAGTGGATGCAGGGAGAGAGTGGATATGATCTCTGGTCTTAGTGGATGGAGGGAGAGAGTGGATATGATCTATGGTTTTAGTGGATGGAGGGAGAGAGTGGATATGATCTCTGGTCTTAGTGGATGGAGGGAGAGAGTGGATATGATCTCTGGTCTTAGTGGATGCAGGGAGAGAGTGGATATGATCTCTGGTCTTAGTGGATGGAGGGAGAGAGTGGATATGATCTCTGGTCTTAGTGGATGCAGGGAGAGAGTGGATATGATCTCTGGTCTTAGTGGATGGAGGGAGAGAGTGGATATGATCTCTGGTCTTAGTGGATGCAGGGAGAGAGTGGATATGATCTCTGGTCTTAGTGGATGGAAGGAGAGAGTGGATATGATCTCTGGTCTTAGTGGATGGAGGGAGAGAGTGGATATGATCTCTGGTCTTAGTGGATGGAGGGAGAGAGTGGATATGATCTCTGGTCTTAGTGGATGGAGGGAGAGAGTGGATATGATCTCTGGTCTTAGTGGATGGAGGGAGAGAGTGGATATGATCTCTGGTCTTAGTGGATGCAGGGAGAGAGTGGAGAGAAGAGAAGGATGCTGTGAGAGTACGTACGCACACATACACATACACGCACACCCCACACCCACTCTGCACAGACACCTAGCCCCAATCCCAGCTGCAGTGTTTCAGCTCTGCAGTGTAGTCAGTCAGTGAGGGAGTGTACCCAGCCCAGAGCCCCAGTCATTGAGAGCTGTGAGCAGCGAGCAGTGTAGTGCTCCATAAACCTGCTCTCTCTAAGCAGATGACTGCTTATTCCACACAGTTATTCCTAACGGGTAATTAGGAAATGGAACCCAGTCAACAGTAAAATGGATGGTTTATTGAAACAAATTCACCCAAAGTGTTCATTAGGGGTTAAATAAAATGAAGCCCCTCTTTGACCCAGGAGGAGGGGGGCTAGCAGGGAGCTGAAGGGGGTAATACATTGTTTCATCTGCGAGTTTAGCTGTTATGCTGTCCCTAACACAGACATGGAAGGTAACAGTGTTTTCCCCAGATAGGGTGAAGGGTTAATGAAATGCTCTCTTATTTCCTCCTGCTCTCTCTCTTCTGCTGAGTGATAAGTAGCTAACCAACCAAGCCTGTAATTACAATCTTACAGAAACCGGCCCGATCTGTATATAAATCTCACCATCCAATTACAAGATGTAATAATTCTGCACTCAGGCTGGTAATGAGGTCTAATACTGGTCCATGTGATAATCCCCTCTGGATGCTGGCTTGATCAGATGTTGGCTTTGTAATTAGACTGGCAGAAAATCATTATTTCGTGTTCAGGAAAAAATGAGGTTGGTGGGAAGTTAATTTTCTCTCCATTCTCTGAAGCGTAGACAAGACTTTAATGATTTAATCATGATTGTTAGCTATTTTGCAATCAATTGGTAATGATTGTGTCGCAACAGAGGGTTTCTGGGAAGAGGGCCCTGTAAAGATTGAACGTGTCACTGATATGGCACGGCTGTGTTGTCAGATTGGCTCAGTTTAACAACCATACTGTTTAGGCTGCTGCACGTGTGTGTGTGTGTGTGTGTGTGTGTGTGTGTGTGTGTGTGTGTGTGTGTGTGTGTGTGTGTGTGTGTGTGTGTGTGTGTGTGTGTGTGTGTGTGTGTGTGTGTGTGTGTGTGTGTGTGTGTGTGTGTGTGTGTGTGTGTGTGTGTGTGTGTTTTACATGCTTTCTATTCCATCTATCTACATCTCTCCCCTGTTGTTGAGCAAGCCAAACCTGAAGACAAACACTATTCTCTATTGTGTTCATATCAGAATATGCATTTCTTTTAAAACATTTACAACTGTCAACACACACAGTATTTAATTTAATATCTCCAAAAGACTGCTTTTGCCATACTGTAACCATCTTGAAAATAGGGTTCTATTAAACTATCCAACTATAAAACACATAAACTAATAAACTATAAAACACAATCTTCAATGATATAGTTACAATATTAACATTTCCCTCAAATGTCCTGGAGGTTTAGGAATAGGGTAAACTCCTCGTTCACACTGCAGTACATTTCCCCTCCCTCACTTTAAAGTTTTCTGGTTCAGCATTCCAAGATTAAGGAACTTGTTCAAAAGGAAACTCAATGAAAGTGACTGAATAATCAAACTTCAGTAAGAAGAAACGGTCTAAAACACCCTCGTATCCTCCTCCTGCTGTTGTATGTAATCAGAGAATACCCACAGAGAGAAGACTGGAGAATAAACACAGAGAAAGAGAGAGAGAAAGAAAGAAAGCGAGAGAGAAAGTACACTGAAAGTACACACTCTTAGTCGAGCCAGCTCACAACACAATGCCGTCTCCTGTTTCCTATGCTATGTGTGCCATCTCCCTAAGATACATCCTTGTTTGGGGTATTGAACCGTAGCCGTGCCACAGCAATACATTTAGATGTTATTATAAGACTATAAAGGCAGAACTTTCAGTGCTGTGTTTTCATCAAATGCGTCAGTGGAGGCTTAGCTAGCTAATTCCCTAATGACAGAACACCGTATTAGCAGAAGTGTGAGTAATTCCCTAACCACAGAACACTGTACTACGAGCAGTGTGAGTTCCAGTACAGTAGCTCTATGCATAGCGTTTGATTGGAATGCCTTGTGTTTGATCATCAGGAGTTTGCCGGTGCGGAGCGAGGCAGTAGATTTAGACAATCCAGTGGGTTTTGCACTCCGGCTCCGCTCATCTCTCCACTAATCTCCAGGGTGATACTACGGTGAATTCTTTATTGATAGAGAATTGACTCTCTGGTTCTCTGAGGCTGTTTATAATTGATACTGTTTGAAGTGGATCCCAGAGGGCCTGGCTGTTCAAAGGGATGATGCTTTTTGATCAATTATAATAAAGCACTATCTTTAAGAATCTTGACTGCGCCAATACTACCTTCCAGGCCCGTTTTATTTAGCAACGTTCTGCAGGCTACTGTCCACATAGAGAGTGGTATATCGCATAGGAAGATGCTCAAATTAAGGGCACTCAATAATAATGTTGACGCTCTGCTTTAGCCCTTGAGACTTATAGTTAGCCCTTCATGTTGATACCCTATATAGCCTGTAAATAAATCTGTATTTACGTATGCTTATCTCTTGTTTATATGGGTTTTCCATCTTTCTACGTATGTGGTGTGTAGGCCTATTTTTGTGTGTAGGTTTGTTTCTATGTGTGTAAACTTGCACATAACTGTCCAGCCATTCGTTCAACATGGGCTTTTTAGGCAGCTTTTGAGGTTAGCCTGCTGCCCAGCCCCAATCCATCCAGCCCCGGCTCTAATCCATCCAGCCCCGGCCCAGGGGGAGCCCTCTGGAGAGCAGCCTGATTGGGCTGAGGGGCTCTGGGCCTTTGGGCCTCTGGGTCATCCTCCTCCACTCAATGCTTTGAGAGAGAGATTGAGGGACGAAGAGAAGGAGCGACTCACCCCTGCCCAGCCCAGATTTCAGCCTCATCCCCTCTCTTTCTGCACTCTTCCCACCTGTTCAATACCTCAGAAGGACTTTCAAGTGCTCTTTGAAAAAAAACACAGAAATCAGAGAGCGTGTTCTTCCAGGCGCTCAATAGCAATGGCAACGCTAGCCCTCTCTGCTCCCATGACACCTCCCTCCCTCCTCTGCTCTTTTATTTTTCACTCCATTTCTCTCTCGCTCTCTTTTCTTTTAACATAAAGTGCACCTCCCTTCCACCTGACTGACCCCCCCCCCCTCCATCCCCCCGTCTCCTCCCTGATCTATTGGCATTCGCTGAGTGCTGTCACCATCAGCCAGCCCAGTGGTTCTACAGACAGCAAGAGGGAAGGAGGGAGAGAGAGAGAGAGAGGAATAGAAAGAGACAAGGATAGAGAAAGAAACAAAGAAGCAAAGAGAAAGAGATAAAGAGAGAGTGAGAACAATAGAGAGAGAGAGTACAGAAAGAGCCAGGTCTTATGTACAGTATCAGACCATGCTACTATACAGTTACAGTCAGACCAGAATAAGTGGCCAGTTCACCAAGGCTTTTATGTTGGGATATAACAACAGAATGAATAAATCATAGCAGGGAATTACCTCCGTCATTTTGGCTATTGGCGGAAATCAGAGGCGAACTGGACTCTCTCTCCACTGGGAATAAATCTCTCCTCTGTGCTCGTGGTGCTATGCTGCCCGCCGGCCAAGCTGGATCTTGCTGGGCCCAGCCCAACGATGCTCAACTTAAATAAAATATTACTGTGGAGCCATAAAGATAATTAGTCTTGTCTCATCTCGTCTCTCCATCGCAATTAAATGTGACCCGTATGTTTTATGTATGCCTGAATAAACCCCACGCACCCAGAAAATATATCGTCGACGGAATGAAAGGGAGGGTTGTGTGTTGGAAAGTAATTACGACTTGATAGGACAATATTAACTTCAGGGCAGAGGGATGATATTGTTTGTGGCCTGGTGTCTTGTCCATCAGACAGACACATACACACGCGCATGGACACACATTCACACACACAGCGAGAGCCAATAGTCTCCTCCTCTCTCTCAGATATCTTCACCAGTGTAAAGTCAAGGGCTTGGGAAAGCTGTAAATTGCGACATAAGACATAAGCCTCAGGCTTCTCATTTCAGCTCTACCAAGACACATTATAATGTCACTCCCCATAGCGATGGTCTTATCTTCCCTGCTATAACACTATCTGAGGAAAGTAGGACAGGGTTAAAGTTTGGAGTAATCCTTTTCCTTTTATTATTTTCTGAAACATATGCCCACTGTGGTAACAAGGGAGGAAGTCATTCTAGACGTGTAATGGAAAGATAATGGTGTTGTACTGATTGCGTTGTGCCCAGGCCTGGGTTCTGTGTGAACAATAGTGGTTCTAATGACAGCTTTATCTGGCGCACTGTTCCTGCCAACCTAAAACCCATCATTATGTAAGATGCCCGCAGAGCAGTGGGCATGTTGGGAGCCAGCCAATGCCAGGGAAAGGAATAGCCTTTTACCATGTGTGTTTGGGTAAGGTGGGTACATCTGTCTGTACTGGGTATTTCTGGCATGTGATTCATACCACTTGCCTACAGTAAAAACATACACAACACAAATACATATGCTACAAGGTTTATTTGCCTTGGATTGCTAAATTATAACCCTCAGAGCCCTCTGTTGAATTGAGAACTAAAATGATTAAGCAACAATTATACTGAATTCTACACAGGTAGGGATCTACACTGCTCAAAAAAATAAAGGGAACACTAAAATAACACATTCTAGATCTGAATGAATGAAATATTCTTATTAAATACTTTTTTCTTTACATAGTTGAATGTGCTGACAACAAAATCACACAAAAATGATAAATGAAAATCAAATTTATCAACCCATGGAGGTCTGGATTTGGAGTCACACTCAAAATTAAAGTGGAAAACCACACTACAGGCTGATCCAACTTTGATGTAATGTCCTTAAAACAAGTCAAAATGAGGCTCAGTAGTGTGTGTGGCCTCCACGTGCCTGTATGACCTCCCTACAATGCCTGGGCATGCTCCTGATGAGGTGGCGGATGGTCTCCTGAGGGATCTCCTCCCAGACCTGGACTAAAGCATCCGCCAACTCCTGGACAGTCTGTGGTGCAACGTGGCGTTGGTGGATGGAGCGAGACATGATGTCCCAGATGTGCTGAATTGGATTCAGGTCTGGGGAACGGGCAGGCCAGTCCATAGCATCAATGCCTTCCTCTTGCAGGAACTGCTGACACACTCCAGCCACATGAGGTCTAGCATTGTCTTGCATTAGGAGGAACCCAGGGCCAACCGCACCAGCATATGGTCTCACAAGGGGTCTGAGGATCTCATCTCGGTACCTAATGGCAGTCAGGCTACCTCTGGCGAGCACATGGAGGGCTGTGCGGCCCCCCAAAGAAATGCCACCCCACACCATGACTGACCCACCGCCAAACCGGTCATGCTGGAGGATGTTGCAGGCAGCAGAACGTTCTCCACGGTGTCTCCAGACTCTGTCACGTCTGTCACATGTGCTCATGTGCTCAGTGTGAACCTGCTTTCATCTGTGAAGAGCACAGGGCGCCAGTGGCGAATTTGCCAATCTTGGTGTTCTCTGGCAAATGCCAAACGTCCTGCATGGTGTTGGGCTGTAAGCACAACCCCCACCTGTGGACGTCGGGCCCTCATACCACCCTCATGGAGTCTGTTTCTGACCGTTTGAGCAGACACATGCACATTTGTGGCCTGCTGGAGGTCATTTTGCAGGGCTCTGGCAGTGCTCCACCTGCTCCTCCTTGCACAAAGGCGGAGGTAGCGGTCCTGCTGCTGGGTTGTTGCCCTCCTACACGTCTCCTGATGTACTGGCCTGTCTCCTGGTAGCGCCTCCATGCTCTGGACACTACGCTGACAGACACAGCAAACCTTCTTGCCACAGCTCGCATTGATGTGCCATCCTGGATGAGCTGCACTACCTGAGCCACTTGTGTGGGTTGTAGACTCCGTCTCATGCTACCACTAGAGTGAAAGCACCGCCAGCATTCAAAAGTGACCAAAACATCCGCCAGAAAGCATAGGAACTGAGAAGTGGTCTGTGGTCACCACCTGCAGAACCACTCCTTTATTGGGGGTGTCTTGCTAATTGCCTATAATTTCCACCTTTTGTCTATTCCATTTGCACAACAGCATGTGAAATTTACTGTCAATCAGTGTTGCTTCGTAAGTGGACAGTTTGATTTCACAGAAGTGTGATTGACTTGGAGTTACATTGTGTTGTTTAAGTGTTCCCTTTATTTTTTTGAGCAGTGTATATCATTCACATAGAATAGAATGATTCAAACTTGTCACGCCCTGACCACAGAGAGCTGTTTATTCTCTATGTTGGTTGGGGCGTGATAGTGTCTAGGGTGGGTCATCTAGGTGAATTGTATTTCTATGGTGGCTTGATATGGTCCCCAATCAGAGGCAGCTGTTTATCGTTGTCTCTGATTGGGGATCATATTTAGGCAGCCATTTCCTCATTGTGTTTTGTGGGATCTTGTCTACAGATAGATGCCTGTGCGCACACCAGTAGCTTCACGTTTCATTTGTGCTTGTTTGTTTTGTTTGGTGAGTTTCTATTAATTAAAAGATGTGGAACTCTACGCACGCTGTGCCTTTGTCCGAACATTACTATGACGAACGTGACAAAACTGGGTCATGGATTACATGTTCATATTGCTAGTTGCATTATGGACCTTTTTCCGACTGTCATTGTAAATAAGATTTTTTTTTAAATTAATTGTCTCACCTGGACAAATAAAGGTGATATAAAATAAATAAATGACAATGTAAATGAATATAAATTATGGAATTGATGCCGTAATGTGAGTATGGTGGTTCACTAAGCTAAACGTGAATGAGTTGGAATAGTGTTAATCTCTCCTTGTTTTGTTGTTGTATACTGTTCCTCAGGGATAGTTATCTATTGTAATTTCTAATTGGACCCACGGCTGGGTAGACTATAGTCCATGCTGTAAAAACCCACCTGTTAAAGTCCTCAAATGAGAGGGGGAATAGTCAGATGAGTCTGTGTGTCTACATCGTGTCCATGCTTTTGTTAATGCAACCAGTGCTCTATCAGTCCATCATCAGCTGCCCAGCTGTTGCTCCCAGACATCAGAGTGTTGAGTGTCTCTTCTAGATGGGTCAAGAGTACATTGTATCTCCCTGTAGAGCCTGTACAGTGCTGAAAGCTTTTCTCTAACCCAGTAGGACCACAGCACAGTAGAGTATAGCAGCAGCATCGCTCAGCATCACCCAGCCGTGAGCAGCTGAAGGTCAGGTAGACACACACACACACACACACACACACACACACACACACACACACACACACACACACACACACACACACACACACACACACACACACACACACACACACACACACACACACACACACACACACACACACACACACACACACACACACACACACACACACACATAGCAGCTCTCCATTAGCAGGGTTCACCCTGGGTTAGGGCTGCATGGGGGCACATACGCCAGGGACCTTGTGGCATATGCTGCAGCCCCTAGCAGCCCGTGACAGAGCACTTAGTAGGACCAGGGCCCAGCGAGGGACCGCCCAGAGGCTGTGTCTCGGGGCATCGCTGCCGGGCCGGGGGCGTTCATAACCCCCCTGACACCCTCCAACGCTATAGGGACGCACTATAGTAGATCTGCCTGAGCATCACTATAGTAGATCTGCCTGAGCATCACTATAGTACATCTGCCTGAGCATCACTATAGTACATCTGCCTGAGCATCACTATAGTACATCTGCCTGAGCATCACTATAGTACATCTGCCTGAGCATCACTATAGTACATCTGCCTGAGCATCACTATAGTACATCTGCCTGAGCATCACTATAGTACATCTGCCTGAGCATCACTATAGTACAGCGTTTCCTAAACTCGGTCCTGGTGACCCCAATGGGTACACGTTTTGTTTTTTGCCCTAGCACTAAACAGCTAATTCAAATGATCAACTAATCATCAAGCTTTGATCATTTGAATCAGCTGTGTAGTGCTAGGGCAATAACCAAAATGTGTACCCATTGGGGTCCCGAGGACCGAGTTTGGGAAACCCTGATCTATTCAGTTCTATTAGAATTGGAGAATACTTTTATTTAGCACATGTCGTATAATGATTATATTTTGTTCAAATCAGGAAACACAAATGTACAGTATATCTTCGGCTCCATCTCAGTTTGTTTGTCTCCACAAATTCCCTCTTTACCCAAACAAGTGCATATTTTTCTCTGAGAGAAGCGTTTAGCTAGGAAAGTAAAACTGTTGAAACTCCCTCCGTATCCCAATGTGCATATGCATATTTTATGACTTCGTTAAGCTGTCATTCCTCTGCATTATTAATAATATGGGAAGAGATTTGCAAATAGCAGCACATCCCAATTTCTATAAAGAGTATGTTGGGAAAATGAACGTGAATGAATAAAATGTGTTATGTAGCAGGGATACCATGTATAAATGAAGCCCCGAACAAGTTCTCGCCTCCGGACATTATCCTCTCTAAATGTTGTGGGCAAAGTTAGCTTCACCTAACAAAGTTCCATGTTTTCCTTCTTTCCTATTTCCTCAGAAATTATATTCAGCAAATGTACTTGGTAAAGTTAGCTTCTCTCAAAGTTAGATGTTTGTTATTTCTCTTTCATATTGTTTTCCCTTCCAGTGGGTGAATAGACCACAGTAAGGGCTTATTACAGTATCAGTATGTCTGCTCCACCATGTTTCTAGACACCTTAGTGCCAAGCCATCTTCATTACAGTGCACTGGGCCTGAGTTCACCTGGCTGTCTGAGCGACTGGTCTGGATGAAGCTCTATTAGTTGGCAATATATAGAGCTCTCAGCTGGCTGCTTATTTACTGAGTAGGCTACACTACACTACCCTGACCCCTCTCTCTCGCTCTCTCGCTCTCTCGCGCTCTCTCTCTCTCTCTCTCTCTCTCTCTCTCTCTCTCTCTCTCTCTCTCTCTCTCTCTCTCTCTCTCTCTCTCTCTCTCTCTCTCTCTCTCTCTCTCTCTCTCTCTCTCTCTCTCTCTCTCTCTCTCTCTCTCTCTCTCTCTCTCTCTCTCTCTCTCTCTCTCTCTCTCTCTCTCTCTCTCTCTCTCTCTCTCTCTCTCTCTCTCTCTCTCTCAGCAGCTAGCTAGCTAGCTAACCCCCAGGGCCCCCTTATCTTTCAGTGGTGGAGAGAGAGCAGGGCCAATAAGACATGATGATGTTAGACTGGTCTCAGAAGCCCTTCAGTGAAGATCTGACATAGACCCTGTCCAGTCCAGTACAGTTCAGTCAGTGATTAGCAGGTAGTTCAGTTCAACTCACTGTTGTGTTGGTTTAAAGACAGGAACTTTGGTCACCACACGTGTTGTTCCTGATACAACATGACAACTACATGTTTACAGAGTATTAAGAGGTCATTTAGTGGTTATTGTGGTACATATTAGTGTAACTTCTCAGGTTTTGATATGGTTGTGAGAGTGATTTGTCAACCAGTCCCATTATGATCAAGCTGAACTAAGCCACGGATAGTGAGGAAAGATTTTTCAAACCTCTGACCTGCACTCTTAAATAAAAGGGTTCCAAAAGGGTTCTTCGGCTTTCCCCATAGGAGAACCCTTTTTGGTTACAGGTAGAACCCTTTTGGGTTCCATGTAGAACCCAAAATAACCAAAATGGTTCTACCTAGAACCAAAAAGGGTCCTTCAAAGGGTTATCCGATTGGGACAGCCGAAGAACCAATTAAGGTTCTAGTCCGTGGCCGACATGAGTAAGACATTTAAACGCGTTAAGCCTTGCAAGGCTGCTGGCCCAGACGGCATCCCTAACCGCATCCTCAGAGCATGAGCAGACCAGCTGGCTTGTGTGTTTACGGACATGTCCAATCGCTCCCTATCCCAGTCTGCTGTCCCCACATGCTTCAAGACGGCCACCATTGTTCCTGTACACAAGAAGGCAAAGATAACTGAACTAAATGACTATCGCACCGTAGCACTCACTTTTGTCATCATGAAGTGCTTTGAGAGACTAGTCAAGGATCATATCTCCTCCACCTTACCTGCCACCCTAGACCCACTTCAGTTTGCATACCGCCCCAACAGGTTCACAGACGATGCAATCACCATCGCAATGCACACTGCCCTATCCTATCTGGACAAGAGGAATACCTATGTAAGAATGCTGTTCATTGACTACAGCTCAGCATTCAACACCATTGTACCCTCCAAGCTCACCATAAAGCTTGAGGCCCTGGGTCTCAACCCCGCCCTGTGCAACTGGGTCCTGGACTTTCTGATGGGTCGCCCCCAGGTGGTGAATGTAGGAAACAACATCTCCACTTCGCTGATCCTCAACACTGGGACCCCACAAGGGTTCGTGCTCAGCCCCCTCGTGTCCTCCCTGTTCACCCATGACTGCATGGCCACGCACGCCTCCAACTCAATCATCAAGTTTGCAGACGACACAACAGTAGTGGGCCTGATTACCAACAACGACGAGACGGCCTACAGGGAGGAGGTGAGGGCCCTGGGAGAGTGGTGTCAGGAAAACAACCTCTAACTCAACGTCAACAAAACAAAGGAGATAATCATGGACTTCGGGAAACAGCAGAGGGAGCACCCCCCTATCCACATCGACGGGACAGTAGTGGAGAAGGTGGAAAGTTTAAAGTTCCTCGGGGTACACATCACGGACAAACTGAAATGGTCCACCCACACAGACAGTGTGGTGAAGAAGTGTTGTGAAATTGTTAGATTACTTGTTAGATATTACTGTGCTGTCGGAACTAGAAGCACAAGCATTTCGCTACACTCGCATTAACATCTGCTAACCATGTGTATGTGACCAATAAAATTTGATTTGATTTGAGATAGCACCTTTTTTTTAAGTGTGGGAGCTTCTGAACACACACAGGCACACACAGTGTCAATCTGCATCAGTTTGATATAACGGAGAGTTTAGCCAAACACCACCGTCCGGCTTTCTAAGTCTGTTTTGAGATGCTCAGACAGGCATGGGAGGCATTGTTATTGTCCCTAACCTGCCCACTATCCTTCCTGCTCTGTGGCCTGGTCTGTGATGGCCTGTCCACTACAGTTCATACCCATGCCCACAATCCATCTCCCTAGAAAATAACAAAAAAGTGACATCCTCCTTTCCTTAAAAGATAATGCTCTTTAAAGCAAACTGTATAAAACGATAAAACAAGTCAGGGGAAAGCTACTTATAAACCCTCACTTCACCTGATGGAGGTCTTGGTCAAGGTTATGCTGTACTAAAAGGATGTATACTAGAGTTGAATGAATGTGTTTTGATTTCTTCTGTGACACACTTTCAAGGGGAAAATGGCGTATGTGGCATCGAGCTAGGCTAGGAAGTCTCGAGAGTATTTTGGTGTGAAGAGGTTAGCTGCATGTGTATGTTTGATTGGATCATGCTAGATTGGCCAGTTTAGCGCCGCCTGATGTCGCGTATCGAGGGTCACATTGCTGAGTGCCCATCAAGCCCCTTCAAGTCAATAAGCTGCCGTCACCTCTCCTTGGCTGCTTAGAGTGATGCGCCATGGGAGAGGCGGCAGAGGCTCAAACCACATTCCCTCTGTCCTCACCTGACAGCCCAGCCCAGCTCTACTGGGAATCAGCTGCTTCTCTCTTCACTTCACACTCCAAACAATAGAACCCAGACGTCTAATATTGACAGGCTCCAAACCTGCACTTTTTAAAGTGTATTATCCTCTCATCCTGATGTGATTGAGGGGGCGCCTCCAGAGTGGCTTTTATTGCGTCAGTCTGTATCTGCTCCGTTGGTGCTGTGGTGAAAAGTCCAATAGCTGTTTTTCTCTTGCAGTATAAGAGGAAAGGCTTGTGACTGACAGGGACTAACAGCATTTCACAACAAACAGTGTTTCTCCCAGCTCTGGGACACAATCTTCAAGTGCACAAGGGAGGGAATGCAACCTGGAACCAAGAGGCCTTAGCTCAGCAGAATCTACTGTAGCCGTCGCTGAAGTTTCAACGATGGGCCTGTCTGTCTGACAACAACTACTATAGGATTGAATCTTGGGACATGGAAAGGATTTATTAGCAATTGAAATGAGACCAAACGGTCCAGTCCTGTGTGTCTGTACTCTGTACTGAGACAGAAGTGATGAGTGGACTTTTATTTTACAAGGGAGGGATACATACTGTACATTGTGGTGTAGTCTGAGGGATACATACTGTACATTGGGGTGTAGTCTGAGGGATACATACTGTACATTGGGGTGTAGTCTGAGGGATACACACATTGGCTGGTGTAGTCTGAGGGATACACACATTGGCTGGTGTAGTCTGAGGGATACACACATTGGCTGGTGTAGTCTGAGGGATACACACATTGGCTGGTGTAGTCTGAGGGATACACACATTGGCTGGTGTAGTCTGAGGGATACACACACTGGCTGGTGTAGTCTGAGGGATACACACACTGGCTGGTGTAGTCTGAGGGATACACACATTGGCTGGTGTAGTCTGAGGGATACACACATTGGCTGGTGTAGTCTGAGGGATACACACACTGGCTGGTGTAGTCTGAGGGATACACACACTGGCTGGTGTAGTCTGAGGGATACACACACTGGCTGGTGTAGTCTGAGGGATACACACATTGGCTGGTGTAGTCTGAGGGATACACACATTGGCTGGTGTAGTCTGAGGGATACACATATTGGCTGGTGTAGTCTGAGGGATACACACATTGACTGGTGTAGTCTGAGGGATACACACATTGGCTGGTGTAGTCTGAGGGATACACACATTGGCTGGTGTAGTCTGAGGGATACACATATTGGCTGGTGTAGTCTGAGGGATACACACATTGACTGGTGTAGTCTGAGGGATACACACATTGGCTGGTGTAGTCTGAGGGATACACACATTGGCTGGTGTAGTCTGAGGGATACACATATTGGCTGGTGTAGTCTGAGGGATACACACATTGGCTGGTGTAGTCTGAGGGATACACACATTGGCTGGTGTAGTCTGAGGGATACACACATTGACTGGTGTAGTCTGAGGGATACACACATTGACTGGTGTAGTCTGAGGGATACACACATTGGCTGGTGTAGTCTGAGGGATACACACATTGGCTGGTGTAGTCTGAGGGATACACACATTGGCTGGTGTAGTCTGAGGGATACACACATTGGCTGGTGTATGTATAGAGTTGGCAGTACTTTGGAGACTGTGAGTCAATAGTGTAAAGAAAAACAAAACATGGATCCAGTCTCTCTGGAATGGCTTTGAACATTTCCTCTTCAGGTCAGACATGGTGAAATGCTGTAACTGTCTCTGTGGTACACAGCACCCCCTCTTCTCTCTCTCTCTCCCTATTGGTCTCTCTCACTCTCGCTCTATTTTTCTTTCTCTCTCTATCTACCCCCCCCCTTTCTCTCTCTCTCTCCCTTTCCACTTTGGGAACTCTCCCTCCATCAAACTCGACCCCTGTCTGTTACTGTGCCAGAGTCTTCCTCTCCTCCTCCTCTTCCTCCCTCCCGCCGTCCCTCTTCTACCCTGCACCACATCTGTGGGATAAAAGGTGGATTCTGCATTTATTTTGGACAGCTCTCCTCGTCCTTTAGCCCTTGTAGTCCATCAAAGGCATGGAAGAGAGGGAAGAGAGGAAGAGAAGGAGGAGAGGAAGGAGAGAGGAACAAGCGGTTGGCTTGCTGTGACAGTGATAGCAGACGGTCAGTCTTGGCTCTAGATGGTTGTTTCAGCTCTTTGTTGTTCAGCCTGTTCTGCTCAGGGACCATTGCTGTAAGGTACTACTTCTTAGCATCTTAACAGGCTTACACAACTCCCTGTTTTATAGAGAAATACCAGCAGGAACTGTAAAATCCCATTTAAACTCATCAAAATATAAAGAGTATTTATAGGGCCAATGAACGTTCAGACAAAATACAGAATATAAAGTTTTTCTTTGGCACAAGCTTACCTATGACTGTAATGTAGCCTTTTTTAAAGGAAATTGAACTCAACTTAACGTTGTAAGTGAACATAAAAACTACAGTAGGTACACCAGGATGGCTTTCATTTTCAACATGGTCATAAAGGGTTATTTATTGCAATAGGCAGGAAGGTTTTCAGTTGGAATTCTCCAAGGCGTTAACTACTTGCCCAGATACATGATCCTTTAAGGGGTTAATTATCTTCTCTAACGTCATAGCTTTCCTCCTGGCTGCACGTTTTAAACTGTATTAATTCTCAATATGTATGCTATAAGCACGTCGATTGACTGACTGACTGTAGATTCCTTGTCTTTCTCAGCCATGAAAGTCCTTCAGTATTATGACAGGCCCATGCTGGAACTTGAAACTGATTATCTCAATATAGGAGATAAAATCCCCCCGTTCCTTCAAGCTTCAAGCTCATAAATTACTAGTGCATCACCCTGAATGCTTTATTCTATCAAGCCTGAATTTGTCTGGGCTTCTCCTCTTTCACCGGAGACAATCCTCACGGTCAAAACAGATTCTCTGTTTAAGGAGTAGCGCTATGCGTTCGCGTTGGGGATCTACTCCCCAGCTGCCTACAGTATGAGCGGGGATCTTAGGCTTTGACTTCAACCGTGGGGTTGAGTAGAGTAGTGAACGCTGTCTGAATGTATCTAACTTCTGTCTCTATCTGTCTCTGTCTCTGTCTTCTCTGTCTCTCTCTTCTCTATCTGTCTCTGTCTTCTCTGTCTCTGTCTTCTCTGTCTCTCTCTTCTCTATCTGTCTCTGTCTCTGTCTTCTCTGTCTCTCTCTTCTCTATCTGTCTCTGTCTCTGTCTTCTCTGTCTCTCTCTTCTCTATCTGTCAATTCAATTCAATTCAATTCAAGGGGCTTTATTGGCATGGGAAACATGTGTTAACATTGCCAAAGCAAGTGAGGTAGATATTATACAAAAGTGAAATAAACAATACAAATTAACAGTAAACATTACACATACAGAAGTTTCAAAACAATAAAGACATTACAAATGTTATATTATATATATACAGTGTTGTAACAATGTACAAATGGTTAAAGCACACAAGTTAAAATAAATAAGCATAAATATGGGTTGTATTTACAATGGTGTTTGTTCTTCACTGGTTGCCCTTTTCTTGTGGCAACAGGTCACAAATCTTGCTGCTGTGATGGCACACTGTGGAATTTCTCCCAGTAGATATGGGAGTTTATCAAAATTGGATTTGTTTTCAAATTCTTTGTGGATCTGTGTAATCTGAGGGAAATATGTCTCTCTAATATGGTCATACATTGGGCAGGAGGTTAGGAAGTGCAGCTCAGTTTCCACCTCATTTTGTGGGCAGTGTGCACATAGCCTGTCTTCTCTTGAGAGCCATGTCTGCCTACGGCGGCCTTTCTCAATAGCAAGGCTATGCTCACTGAGTCTGTACATAGTCAAAGCTTTCCTTAAGTTTGGGTCAGTCACAGTGGTCAGGTATTCTGCCACTGTGTACTCTCTGTTTAGGGCCAAATAGCATTCTAGTTTGCTCTGTTTTTTTGTTAATTCTTTCCAATGTGTCAAGTAATTATCTTTTTGTTTTCTCATGATTTGGTTGGGTCTAATTGTGCTGTTGTCCTGGGGCTCTGTGGGGTGTGTTTGTGTTTGTGAACAGAGCCCTAGGACCAGCTTGCTTAGGGGACTCTTCTCCAGGTTCATCTCTCTGTAGGTGATGGCTTTGTTATGGAAGGTTTGGGAATCGCTTCCTTTTAGGTCTTCTCTGTCTCTCTCTTCTCTATCTTTCTCTTCTCTATCTTTCTCTGTCTCTGTCTTCTCTGTCTCTGTCTTCTCTATCTGTCTCTGTCCCTGTCTTCTCTGTCTCTCTCTTCTCTATCTTTCTCTGTCTCTGTCTTCTCTGTCTCTCTCTTCTCTATCTTTCTCTTCTCTATCTTCTCTGTCTCTGTCTTCTCTATCTGTCTATGTCTCTATCTGTCTATGTCTCTGTCTTCTCTGTCTCTGTCTTCTCTGTCTCTGTCTTCTCTATCTGTATCTGTCTCTGTCTTCTCTGTCTCTGTCTCTGTCTTCTCTGTCTCTGTCTTCTCTGTCTCTGTCTTCTCTATCTTTCTCTGTCTCTGTCTTCTCTGTCTCTGTCTTCTCTGTCTCTGTCTTCTCTGTCTCTCTCTTCTCTATCTGTCTCTGTCTCTGTCTTCTCTGTCTCTCTCTTCTCTCTCTTTCTCTTCTCTATCTTTCTCTGTCTCTGTCTTCTCTGTCTCTGTCTTCTCTATCTGTCTCTGTCCCTGTCTTCTCTGTCTCTCTCTTCTCTATCTTTCTCTGTCTCTGTCTTCTCTGTCTCTCTCTTCTCTATCTTTCTCTTCTCTATCTTCTCTGTCTTCTCTATCTGTCTATGTCTCTGTCTTCTCTGTCTCTGTCTTCTCTGTCTCTGTCTTCTCTGTCTCTGTCTTCTCTATCTGTCTCTGTCTCTGTCTTCTCTGTCTCTCTCTTCTCTATCTTTCTCTGTCTCTGTCTTCTCTGTCTCTCTCTTCTCTATCTTTCTCTTCTCTATCTTCTCTATCTTTCTCTTCTCTATCTTCTCTGTCTCTGTCTTCTCTGTCTCTGTCTTCTCTGTCTGTCTCTGTCTTCTCTGTCTCTCTCTTCTCTATCTGTCTCTGTCCCTGTCTTCTCTGTCTCTCTCTTCTCTATCTGTCTCTGTCTCTGTCTTCTCTGTCTCTCTCTTCTCTATCTTTCTATGTCTCTGTCTTCTCTGTCTCTGTCTTCTCTGTCTCTGTCTTCTCTGTCTCTCTCTCTTCTTTGATTCACTCTCTCTCTCCTTCTTTCTCTCTCATGAGGCCTGCTCACCTGGCACAGTTCCCATATATTCAGGCTCAACCCGGTGGTGCTTCGTTCTCATTCTAATTCTCTAGCGTCCATTCCCTGAGCTATAGGGTCAGACTGGGATTGGTGTTTATATTGATATGTTATGATGTTAGGCCTTAGTTCTGGTGCTGGACCATGAATTGTCTTTCCACTGTAGGCTTTGGGTCTCTGTACTACATTAGAAAGAGAGTGTCTGGTGTGTGTCTCGTATCTATTCTGTATACCTTTCAGCTCTCTAAAAAGGCAGTCTCCTGGACATCTAACTGAACAGGGTGATGATCGACTGTTCCATTCCTGTTAACTTGACCTGACTAGGAACATCTCCAGGCCCTAATTGAAGACTATAACTAGAGTGTTTCCTGGTGTGTCTGTTTGAGGCCGTTGGCTGTCTGTGTGTTGTGTTGAAGGATTAAGACTGACTGCTCAGTGGTCAGACTGACACCACCCTGTGGTAGAAGACGCCACTGCAGCTGCTTGCATCCTTCACACACACACACACACACACACACACACACACACACACACACACACACACACACACACACACACACACACACACACACACACACACACACACACACACACACACACACACACACACACACACACACACACACACACACACACACACACACACACACAGTGCCCACAGTTTGTGCCAGCTGACAGTTTTTCCATCGTAGTCCATCAAAGTATGATATTAATCACAGTTCTATCCATAATATTTTCTGGTGGCAGCCTGCCGAAGGCTGAGAGTTCACCTTGCAAGGCCAGGACTCCAGTGTTTCTTGACAGGCAGCTGGCAGGCAGGAGGGCAGGCAGGAGGGCAGGCAGGCATCATCTACTGTCTGCCCGTTCCAAACTGCCTCCAAATGGGCCTGTTTGACCGGGTGCCAGGGCCCTCTGGAGCGCTGGCCTCCAGGTTACTGCAATGTATCACAAGGGCTTCAGTACATTGGCCTTCACATGGATTTATGAGGTGGAACCAAACAGTGTTCTCTCCCTCTTCCTTTTTTAGTTTAGTAGTTTGATGTTCCTGGGCTGTCACCAGCATACGACCTGCATGTAAAGGGTTATTATCTTTTTAAGTTTAGTAGTTTGATGTTCCTGGACTGTCACCAGCATACAACCTGCAGGTAAAGGGTTATTATCTTTGTAAGTTTAGTAGTTTGATGTTCCTGGACTGTCACCAGCATACGACCTGCAGGTAAAGGGTTATTATCTTTGTAAGTTTAGTAGTTTGATGTTCCTGGACTGTCACCAGCATACGACCTGCAGGTAAAGGGTTATTATCTTTTTAAGTTTAGTAGTTTGATGTTCCTGGACTGTCACCAGCATACAACCTGCAGGTAAAGGGTTATTATCTTTGTAAGTTTAGTAGTTTGATGTTCCTGGATGGTCACCAGCATACGACCTGCAGGTAAAGGGTTATTATCTTTGTAAGTTTAGTAGTTTGATGTTCCTGGACTGTCACCAGCATACGACCTGCAGGTAAAGGGTTATTATCTTTGTAAGTTTAGTAGTTTGATGTTCCTGGACTGTCACCAGCATACAACCTGCATGTAAAGGGTTATTATCTTTTTAAGTTTAGTAGTTTGATGTTCCTGGACTGTCACCAGCATATGACCTGCAGGTAAAGAGTTATTATCTTTGTAAGTTTAGTAGTTTGATGTTCCTGGGCTGTCACCAGCATACGACCTGCATGTAAAGGGTTATTATCTTTGTAAGTTTAGTAGTTTGATGTTCCTGGACTGTCACCAGCATATGACCTGCAGGTAAAGGGTTATTATCTTTGTAAGTTTAGTAGTTTGATGTTCCTGGACTGTCACCAGCATACGACTTGCATGTAAAGGGTTATTATCTTTTTAAGTTTAGTAGTTTGATGTTCCTGGACTGTAACCAGCATACAACCTGCAGGTGAAGGGTTATTATCTTTGTAAGTTTAGTAGTTTGATGTTCCTGGACTGTCACCAGCATACGACCTGCAGGTAAAGGGTTATTATCTTTGTAAGTTTAGTAGTTTGATGTTCCTGGACTGTCACCAGCATACGACCTGCAGGTAAAGGGTTATTATCTTTGTAAGTTTAGTAGTTTGATGTTCCTGGACTGTCACCAGCATACGACCTGCAGGTAAAGGGTTATTATCTTTGTAAGTTTAGTAGTTTGATGTTCCTGGACTGTCACCAGCATACAACCTGCAGGTAAAGGGTTATTATCTTTGTAAGTTTAGTAGTTTGAAGTTCCTGGACTGTCACCAGCATACGACCTGCATGTAAAGGGTTATTATCTTTGTAAGTTTAGTAGTTTGATGTTCTTGGGCTGTAACCAGCATGCGACCTGCAGGTAAAGGGTTATTATTGCAGGAAGAACATTGGACTTGTTAAGAGAGCTTGTTTGATAAAAGACAGTAAGTTGTGTGATTGGAATGTTTTACTGTGTCACGCCCTGATCTGTTTCACCTGTCCTTGTGCTTGTCTCCACCCCCTACCGGTGTCGCCCATCTTCCCCATTATCCCCTGGGTATTTATACCTGTGTTTTCTGTCTGTCTGTGCCAGTTCGTCTTGTTTGTTCAAGCCTACTAGCGTTTTGTCTCAGCTCCTGCTTGTCCCTAGTCTCTCTTTTTCTCGGTTTTTGACCTTCGCCTGTCCTGACCCTGTTCCTGCCCGCCTCTGACCCTGAGCCTGCCTGCCGTCCTGTTCCTTTGCTCCTGCTCTGGATTACCGACCGCTGCCTGACCTGACCTGTTGTTTGTTTGTTACCTTGATTCCTGACAGGCTGACCCTTTAAGACATCGTCTGGGAAAAGGTGGTCGTTGCTACAGTACAACTCAGCTCATGTTTTTGATTCCAGAAACCAGGTATCTTGGTTGTAAAAAGTAACAAAATGTGTTCGGCTCTTTACAATCAAGATTAGATAACTATAATGGACACAAATATTGAGACCATGTTTACTGTACATAACATGTACATAACATACTCTGTTTTTCATTGTTCTCTCAATGCTTGTCCAGGGTTAGTCCATGTGTTCTAACTCTGTCAATCTGAATAAACCTCTCAGAGAGAGAGAACCTGACCACTCCGACTGACCCGAACTTTAGGGAAGCTTTGACGATGTACAGACTCAGTGGGCCTTGCTATTGAGAAAGGCTGCCGTAGGTAGACCTGGCTCTCAAGAGAAGACACACTGCCCACAAAATGAGATGGAAACTGAGCTGCACTTCCTAACCTCCTGTCAAATGTATGACCATATTAGAGACATATTTCCCTCAGATTACACAGATACACAAAGAATTTGAAAACAAACCCAATTTTGGGTGAAATACCAGTGTGCCATCGCAGCAGCAAAATGTGTGACCTGCTGCCACAAGAAGATGACAACCAGTGAAGAACAAACACCTTTGTAAATATTTTCCCTTTTGTACATTAACTATTTGCACAGAATATAACATTTGAAATGTCTTTATTCCTTAGGGACATTTGTGAGTGTAATGTTCACTGTACATTTTTGTTGTTTATTTCACTTTTGTTTCTTATCTAGTTCACTTGCTTTGGCATTGTTAACATGTGTTTCCGGGCCTCCCGGGTGGCGCAGTGGTCTAGAGCACTGCATCGCAGTGCTAGCTGCGCCACCAGAGTCTCTGGGTTCGCGCCCAGGCTCTGTCGCAGCCGGCCGCGACCGGGAGGTCCGTGGGGCGACGCACAATTGGCCTAGCGTCGTCCGGGTTAGGGAGGGTTTGGCCGGTAGGGATATCCTTGTCTCATCGCGCTCCAGCGACTCCTGTGGCGGGCCGGGCGCAGTGCACGCTAACCGAGGGGGGCGGGTGCACGGTGTTTCCTCCGACACATTGGTGCGGCTGGCTTCCGGGTTGGAGGCGCGCTGTGTTAAGAAGCAGTGCGGCTTGGTTGGGTTGTGCTTCGGAGGATGCATGGCTTTCGACCTTCGTCTCTCCCGAGCCCGTACAAGATAGTAATTACTAGCGATTGGATACCACGAAAATTTGGGAGAAACGGGAATAAAAAATAATAAAAAATAATAATAAAAAAAACATGTGTTTCCCATGCCAATAAAGCCCTTACATTTAATTGAGAGAGAGAGGGGACAGTGGATGTATCGGACTGTCAGTGATGTTTTTGATCTGATCTGAGGCGTTGCTGGTGTCAGAGGTTAAAGGGCAGGATCAGGGTTTTTCCTGCATGTTAAGTTTCAGGCAGCAGGCTCTTCCTAGCGGGCCTTAGTACCTGTTACTCCTCAGGGGGCTCCCTGTCTCACCCCTCCATCCCTCCTCCGTCCCCGGGCTCGCCACTCCAACACTCCTGGCTTACCCCCCCCCCCCCCCCCCGGGGGCTCACCTCCTACCCCAGCCCCCGCCCCCCAGCTTGCACCTCTAATCAGCATTCAGCCCACTACCTCAGTCCTCTCATCACAAACCCTCCTGGATTTATTTTCATACTATGGGGGTATGATAGCCACTTAATAATTCATATTTAGAGTGAATACCCGTGCACTGAGAAATTCTGATTCATCCTGTCTTCCAGTAGCTTGGTTTGTCCACAGCATTCTCTTCTTGCATCATTTAAGCCTGATGGTTTTGCTCGTGTGGCTTGGGTAAGCTTGATTTGCGCCCTTTGCAGTACGGTTGTTCAGTTGAGCCGTCTCCATTTTGTTGGTTGGAAAGTTTGGGATGGAAAGGCGGATGGGAGGATGGGCCGGCAGACAAGGTCTTTCTTCTTTCAAACAACATTAAAGCATTTCAACAGATTCCCAGATCCCAGATTGTACCTATAAAGTTTAAAGAGAAACAAGAACACAGGCAGAAGCCAGATATGATCTGACCCATGACTGATGACCAAGGAGAACAGACTGATCCAGCCAGCCAGCCAGCCAGCCAGCCAGCCAGCCAGCCAGCCAGCCAGCCAGCTCCCATTTTCAGATGTGGCTGTGTGTGAGATTAGAGGGGAATGTTCTGTGAAGGTGTTTGCGTGTGAAGGTGTTTGCGTGTGAAGGTGTTTGCGTGTGAAGGTGTTTGCGTGTGAAGGTGTTTGCGTTTGAAGGTGTTTGCGTTTGAAGGTGTTTGCGTGTGAAGGTGTTTGCGTGTGAAGGTGTGTGAGAATCAGCCTGAGTAGCAGAATTCTTTCTATTCTTGCCCTTAACCATTACAAGCATGACATGGACAAATCAACACTGAATAGATCACAGGAACTTTGTCTTTACTTGTCACAACACCAAACATCATTCCTCTGACTTCTTAGATCATGCAGGAACATTGTGGGCCAATAGGAGAACTGGGTCTTGCCATGCTGAGAACCAATAGGAAAGCAGGTTGTTAACACTCGCTAATCCAATGAGAGAACAGGGTGTAGATGGGCTCCGGGCCAATGACAGGAGAGCGTCTGTCTTTGTTACATGTGGTGTCCAGATTGATGTAAATGCTTTAACCTGTGTGAACAACATGGATAGGTCACACATCATTTACTCACATGGAATGACTTTCAGATCGTTCCTTTTAGTTTTTTATGTTTTAGTTCAGAATGTCAGATTGTTATTTACGTGTGTGTGTGTGTGTGTGTGTGTGTGTGTGTGTGTGTGTGTGTGTGTGTGTGTGTGTGTGTGTAGTCTTTGTGAGCCCCGTCTGCATGAACCCAGGCTATTTTTCCTGTTAGTTTTGCTTTCATGTTGCCATTTGAAGGCGATCAGAACTAAATCAATCTAAATGATGGGGTGGTATGTATACTTCTTAGGATCAGGCAGAGAGAGACATTTACCTTTTCTCTTTAAGCATGTTCTTTTTGGAGTTCCACTTGTCAGGAGGGAGATAAATATAGTTTAGGGTAAACCAAAATAAATGGGTGGGTTCAGCAATGGTGAGCAACAAGCCACAGAGGAAGATGTTACCTAGCAGCCTACACCGGCTTCCTGCCTTTCACTGTTATGGAAACAAAATGTCTGTGTGTGTCCTAGCCTGTACTGTACTTTTACAGCTCCACCACTAGACAGGAGCGCTATCCAAACAGGGGAGGAAGTAGCTGCTGCACCACCACATTAACCGGAGGAGGAGACGGTGTTAAGAATGATTAGTCACCCTGCTATAATGTGTGTCTCACTTCCTGGTTACATACTTCCTGGTTACAGAGTGGCGAGGCGGACTGTAGGCCCTAGTTACCACTAGGCAGGGCAGTCTGTGGAAGAGCTTAATTCTACCTTTACGCTGTGTGACTCATTCAGGTTAAATAAAGACAGGTGCCATTTTAGTTTAGTCCTGATGGTGTTGTGCTGAAACATGTATTACACCCTGAGGACTGTGACTCCTGTAGGGTTTTTATGTATGGAAATGTCATTTCACCAAGCATACACTGTCCTCTCTCTCCACACAGATGTGTCCTGTAAAATGTTTAATATAGCACATTACAGGGAGAGGAGAAAATCATATGAAGATATTACAGGTATTAAAATACAGACTAGGATTAAATTAAAGGAATGTATAGTATGTTACCTGCAGGGTGGGAAACATCATCTTGACTGAAAGGGGTAATAACTTTAGAAGAGGTAAACATATGGTCATTCCATTGAGGGGTTTGTTAGTAACTTCGTCCCCAGGCTATTGCACACAGTACATATAAAACTAGGATATCAACGATTCACCGTTTAATTAGTGGGAGGGACCATGTAATTCTATGGGAGTGACCAACTGGGTAAAGTATTTGTCTTCATTTAATTTTTGTGAATCACACAACTGCAAGGCGTTATTTGGGAGATGATTGGTTGGTAGATTAAGCCAACGCCTATGCACCGGGAGTTTCTCCCGGTTTTCTGTATTGGCTAACAAAGGCCAAGTTTGACGTGTCTGGGAACAGGATTAGGTTTGTAGTGCTCTTTTTTGCCATTATCATGGGATGTCCAATCCAAAATCAACACACACAAACACGGCTCTGCTCACAGGTAGGTTGTGTAAGTACAGCAGATAGGCCTAGCTCTCTCTTTTCTTACAGATGTGTCTGTGTGCATACAGTATTATTTTTATTAATTTAACTAGGCAAGTCAGTTAAGAACAAATTACAATGACGGCCTACCCCGGGCCAATTGTGCGCCGCCCTATGGGACTCCCAATCACAGCTGGATATGATGCAGCCTGGATTCGAACCAGGGACTGCAGTGACGTCTCTTGCATTGAGATGCAGTGTCTTAGACCGCTGCACCACTCGGGAACCCTTTTCCAGACTGTCACTGTCAGTATAGATGCAGTGCCTTAGACCGCTGCACCACTCAGGAGCCCTTTTCCAGACTGTCACTGTCAGTATAGATGCAGTGCCTTAGACCGCTGCACCACTCAGGAGCCCTTTTCCAGACTGTCACTGTCAGTATAGATGCAGTGCCTTAGACCACTGCGCCACTCGGGTAGAGTCAAATGTAGAACAGAGCCCTGCAAAAAGAGGAGAAGAGGGAGAGGGAGGAGGATGAGGAGAGGGAGGAGAAGAGGGAGAAAGAAGAGGGAGTGGAGGAGGTTGGAAAGGAGGAGAAGGAGAAGGAGAAGGAGGTGGAGAGGAAAGAGAAAGAGGAGGAAAAGGGAGTGGAGGAGCTGGGAGAGGAGGAGGAGAAGGAGGAGGAAGAGGAGAGGGTGGAGAAGGAGGAGGGGGTGGAGGAGGTGGGAGAGGAGACGGAGGAGGAGGAGGAGAGGGAGGAGGCATAGGATGAGGAGAGGGAGGAGGAAGAGGGAGTGGAGGAGGTGGGAGAGGAGGTGGAGGAGGAGGAGGAGGAGGACGAGAGGAGGAGAAGGTGGGAGAGGAGGTGGAGGAGGGGGAGGAGAAGGAGGAGAGGAGGAGAAGGAAGAGGAGGAGGAGGTGGGAGAGGAGGAGGAAGATGAGAGGGAGGAGGTGGGAGAGAAGGAGGAGGAGGTGGGAGAGGAGAAGGAGGAAGAAGAGGAGAGGGAGGAGGAAGAGTAGAAGGTGGAGGAGGTGGGAGAGGAGACGGAGGAGGCAGAGGAGGAGGTGGAGGAGGTGGGAGAGGAGACAGAGGAGGAGGAGGAGAGGGAGGAGGCATAGGATGAGGAGAGGGAGGAGGAAGAGGAGGAGAAGGTGGGAGAGGAGGAGGAAGATGAGAGGGAGGAGGTGGGAGAGGATGAGGAGAGGGAGGAGGAAGAGGGAGTGGAGGAGGTGGGAGAGGTGGAGGAGGAGGAGGAGGAGGAGGAGGAAGAGGAGGAGGAGGTGGGAGAGGAGGAGGAAGATGAGAGGGAGGAGGTGGGAGAGAAGGAGGAGGTCTTCCTAGAGATAGCTGCCCAGAGGAGACACGATGAGGAGGTGAAGCAGTCAAATGCTCTGCTCCTGATGTGCTGGCACGCCATCATAACCCCAGGCTGTTACTGTGCTGTTGTAGAGAGGGGGGAGAGGTGGGAAGAGTAGAGGAGAGGAGAAAGGGAGAGGAGGAGACTGACAGCAGCTCCTTGTGGCTCACTTCAGCCTGCTTATTCATCACAGCACAGCCCCAACCCATCTGACAGGATACACGCACACACAACACATACACAGCTTACAGTTTATCTTCAGGAGCCCACAGCTAACAACCAATAACCCAGTACTAAGTCTGGAAGCACACACACTGAGCCGACATGGTTAGAGACTATGTCAGGACTGGGCCTGATAACACTGTGTGTCCAACTGTCTGACACAAGAGCAAACTTTATTACACACACACACACACACACACACACACACACACACACACACACACACACACACACACACACCATCCTAAATGTGCCGTGCTGGGCTCCTGAGAGACGGAAGAAGCACCTGGTTGCCCTCGGTGGTTATCTTTCATATAATTCAGCGTGTCTCAGATGACAAAACGGACAGCTTTATGGAAACACCTTGGTGTTAACACCACTGAATGGAACCTTTGTTTTTGCATTCCTGTGTTGTGTGAACAATGTTATGGTTTCCCTGACTGATAATTACTAGAGACTGAAGACTCTGGGCTGTTCTTTCTCGTTCTCTCTCTCTTTCTCTGCCTCTCTCTCTTGCTCTCTCTCTGCTTCTCTCTCTTTGTCTGTCTCTGTCTCCCTCCCTCTATCTCTCTCTCTCTTCTTCTCTTCCGCTCCTGCCTGACAGGCTTATCTTCACAGTCGGTCGGTGTGTGTGTGTGGACCATGACATTAATGGTACCTGACACCTACTTTAGCGCCTTTCACACACATTGAGACTATCATTTGCCAAACTTTCTTTTCTTTACTCCGGGGAGAGAAAAACAACCCATTTGGAGCAAAAGTTTTTTGTTTTTCTTCTCTGATAATTTGAGCCAGGTCAGAAAATGAGCGTGTTCTTCTATAATTGTCAGGTAAGTGTTAAATGAGGCCCATGGGCTGTAGGGTTGTTGTTCTTCCCTCGGGGGCTGGGACTGTGAGGCCTTGATGGAACCTAATGTAACACATATTTATTGTGTTAGGTTGAGCTGAGGTGTGACGGGTTTGATGCTGCCTCCATTAGAGTCATTAGTGGGGATGAAACAGCAAGCTAGCGGCCACTGAAAGCTGCTCTCTCTCCCCTGTCATCCTCTCTCTGTGTTCAAAGCACAAGCTGCTGAAACTGAAATGGCCATATGGGAAATTACCCTTTGGCTTCATGGTGAACGGATGATTGAGGCTTGATCTGTCAGTTGTCCTAGTAACATAACGCTGTGACAGTAAAGTACCAGGGTGTAAAAGCATTGGAGAGGAGAGGGCATGAAAGCACCCCTTCAGCAGACTGTCTAGAGTTTCTAGATCTTGCAGGTGACTACAATCTTATCTTGACACTTGCTTTACTGACGCCTGAATATGAGCAGTCACGGACAGCACGCTTGAGTGTTGAGACCTGACGAGTTGAGGATTAAAGCCTTATAGGAGAGAGTTGTGGTAGTGCTGTGATATGGAGGCCTGTTCTGTTGCCTGATCCGTTTCAGTGTGTCTAACCCTGTGATCCGTGTGCTAACATTACCCACTGGGGTAAGATAACTGCCTCAGCTCCCAGCTCCCTGGCTTTGTCCTCAGTGATGGCTTATAGCACAGACCCCCTGTTTACCCTGGCCAACACAATGGCCAAGTCTAAACTCCTTTTGTGGGGCGGATTATGAGGCAGATTTACCTCAATTTGATCTGGGAGGGCGCCCTTTCATCAGCCTGGAGGTCTAATGCCCTTAACTGGCTTAACCTGACTCCCCTCGTAGGGACCAGGCCCCTCCAGGGCCCCCATACCCACACCTCTCACCCCCTTCAAATACCCCCACCCTCCCTCTCATCGCCCTGTCACCCTTCTCTCCCTCACGCTTCCTCATCTCCTCTCATTGCATCTCACCCCCTTCTCCCTCCACTCCAAAGGCCCATGGGAGCCACGGTGTCACTGGGGCTTGACCATGGCAAAGGCTTCTGGGACGACAAGACCCAGCTGGGGACGACATCACAGAGCTCATGTTTTAATGTTCTACACGTCATAAACACACCAGGAATCAACATACAACACACATTCAGTATCTCAACAATGTGTCAACACTATGATCCCAGATTGATAGACTTGGGTAGCAACAAGATATCCTTTTAGTGTTCTTGGATGTTTTGAATATGAATAAAACAGATAATTGTCTCTATTTGCTATTGATGGGATGGTTTTACCATTGCTAAGAGTGTTACGTTGTGAGTCTTGTCATGAATATCCATGACCAGAGTGATGGTGTTGTTTATGTGAACCCTAGCTCAAAGGTCATGCCGAAATTGAACAGAAAAGTGCCCTTTCAGACAAGAGGTGTTTCTCCAGAAAACATGTTTTTTTTTTAAGATAGGACAGTGATAAAAGTGTATGTCTTAGCATGCCTTTTATCAGAGCTGTCACGGATCAGCATACACGTTTTATAGGAGATACTGTAGCAGCCTCATCCTGAGTTGGTGTGTGGTCATCCAGACATGACATAACTTTCCTCCTCCGAGAGAGAGAGAGACAGACAGAGAGACAGAGAGACAGAGAGAGAGAGAGAGACATAGCCCCAGGACAGCAACACAATTAGACCCAACCAAATCATGCGGGAAAAAAAGATAATTACTCGACACATTGGAAAGAATTAACAAAAAAATTGAGCAAATTAGAATGCTGTTTGGCCCTAAACAGAGAGTACACTGTGGCAGAATACCTGACCACTGTGACTGGCCCAAACTTAAGGAAAGCTTTTTCTATGTACAGACTCAGTGAGCATATCCTTGCTATTGAGAAAGGCCTGGCTCTCAAGAGAAGACAGGCTATGTGCACACTGCCCACAAAATGAGGTGGAAACTGAGCTGCACTTCCTAACCTCCTGCCAAATGTATGACCATATTAGAGACACATATTTCCCTCAGATTACACAGATACAGAAAGAATTCAAAAACAAACCTAATTTTGGGTAAAATATCACAGCAACAATATTTGTGACCTGTTGTCACAAGAAAAGGTCAACCAGTTAAGAACAAACAGCATTGTAAATACAACCCATATTTATTTTCCCTTTTGTATTTTCTCTATTTGCACATCGTTACAACACTGTATATAGCCATAATATGACATATGAAATGTCTCTATTCCTTTGGAACTTTTGTGAGTGTAATGTTTACTGTTCATTTTACATTGTTTATTTCACTTTTATTTATTATCTATTTCACTTGCTTTGGCAATGTAAACATATGTTTCCCATGCCAATAAAGCCCATGCCAATTGAATTGAATTGAATTGAAAGCGAGAGAGAAAGAGAGAGAGAAATCGAGAGAGGGGGGATGAGAGAGAGCGAGAGAGAGAGAGAGCGAGAGAGAGAGAGCGAGCGGGAGAGAGAGAGGGGGGGAGAGAGAGCATGAGAGGGAGAGAGAGAGAGGTAGAGGTAGAGAGAGAGAACGAGAGGTAGAGAGAGAGAACGAGAGAGAGAGAGAGAGAGAGAGTGCCAATAAAGCCCATGCCAATTGAATTGAATTGAAAGCGAGAGAGAAATCGAGAGAGGGGGGAAGAGAGAGAGCGAGAGAGAGAGAGAGAGAGAGAGAGCATGAGAGAGAGAGAGAGCATGAGAGGGAGAGAGAGAGAGCATGAGAGGGAGAGAGAGAGAGAGCATGAGAGGGAGAGAGAGAGAGAGCATGAGAGGGAGAGAGAGAGAGCATGAGAGGTAGAGGTAGAGGTAGAGGTAGAGGGCGAGGGCGAGGGCGAGGGCGAGGGCGAGGGCGAGGGCGAGGGCGAGCGAGAGAGAGAGAGCGAGAGAGAGTTTTTTAGACTTTTGGTCTTTCTTTACTGAAACATTCTCATTTCATTTAAAACTCCCCCCCCCCCCCTTAAAAATAAAAAAACAAAATATATCCTGTACTGCATACATGTACCATACTCACCTTTCCATCTACCACATGATACAAACCACCAGCACAATACCCAAAACAATACCCTCTCCTACAACCGTATATCCAAAACATCTTCACCAGCTATACAGACAGCCCCCCCAACACACCATGTCTCCTCAAACATCTCCACACATTTCATCATTTTATAGAACTCAAACTCAACCCTAAGGCGCGCAGAGACCATCCCATTAAACAATAGTAAAGGGTCTGTTATCCCACCACCTTTGACCCTGTTCCTCCTTGTTAGCCAAATAGCTAACTTTGCCTGAGCAAACAGAACATTTAACAAAACACATTTGGCTTTCTCCTTACTCGAATACCTGTATCCCATTATAAACATCCCAACAGCAAAAACCACCCCCAACCTCTCACACAGACATTCCAGCAGAGACATTAATGGCATTAACCTGGTGCACACAGAAAACACATGAATCACAGTTTCATTCATTTGACAGAAAGGACACCTCGGCCCGATTCCCGGTTCAACCCGTGCCAACCAGCTGTTAGTGGCCAGGGCTCCATGAAGAACCCTCCACTGGAGGTCCCCTGACCTCTTTGGTACTGGGGGTTTGTAGAGCCCCCTCCATCTAAAACCCACCATACTCTCCACCCCACATACCCCCTGCCACTGATGTGCCTTCACTCCTGTTAGGCTCCTAATGTTCCTAACCTTAACGCAGAGGTTGTAGAGGGCTTTACCTCCCACACCCTCAAACTCTCCCAGGCTCGAAGTGTTAAAATCTAACAAGTCCTCCAGACCCCCTTGCCAGTCTCCAGTCTCTGCCGTCACCTGGAGTGGCGGAAACATTGGTGGCCAAACCATCAGCATTGCAGAGTAAAAATCTGAGAGACCTGCTGTACTCAGCCTCTCCAGCTTCATGAGGAACAGCTGCCGGTCCAACCCTAATCCGCCAGCTCTCCTCAGCAGCGCGCATGATGGTTAAAACCAGCCAACATCAGTATGGTACAGCAGTCTCTACACCGCCTTTAGCCGGAAAGCAGCCATCCTGCTCTCCAGTTCCACCAGGCCCTGTCCTCCTTCGTGGACGGTCATGTACAACACTGCTGCCTTCAGCCAGTGATGGCCCGACCAAAAGAAGTCCACCAGCTTGCGTTGCAGGTCTGCGAGCAGACCGGCGGGGGGGTTGAGGACAGCCAGTTTATGCCATAGGGAAGATGCCACCAGGTTGTTAATTATCAGCAACCTCCCTCTATATGACACTTGGGACAGGAGCCACCTCCATCTGGCCAGTCTTGACACCACTGCCTGTGACAGCCCCTCCCAGTTCTTCCTGACCCACCTCTCCGAGCCCAGGTACACCCCCAACACTTTAAGCCCTTCACAACCCCACTGCAAACCCCCTGGAAGCAGTGGGGCCCTATCCCCCCATGCCTCACATAACAGAGCTTTGCTCTTACCCCAGTTTACCTTGGCTGATGAAGCTCCCTCGTACACCTTCAGACTGATCTCCAGTGCCAGCATATCTTGACCATCACAGAAACATCATCTGCATATGCTGACACTGCTATTCCTGTCACCACACCCATGCCTGTCCAGCACACTCCCTGCAGTCTCCTGCGTAGCAGTCCTAAAAACGGCTCAATGGCTAGCGTGTATAACTGCCCAGATAGAGGGCATCCTTGTCTAATGCCCCGTCTCACCCAGACTGGCCTACTGAGCCCCCCTCCCACCTTGACCATACATGACGCCCCAGCATACAGGTCACAAAACTCTTCCCTAACCCAAACACAGACATCACATTAAACAGATACTCATGATCCACTCAATCAAAAGCCTTCTCTTGATCTAAAGAGACCAGTCCAAAGTTCACATTAGAACCTCTCGACAAGTCCAACATGTCCCTAATTAAGAACAAGTTGTCCGTGATTGAGCATCCCGGTACACAATATGTTTGGTCCGGATGGGACTTCAGTCTGTTAGCGAGGACCTTGGAAAATATCTTGTAGTATGCACAGAGTAATGCCACAGGCCTCCAGTTCTTAAGTCCCCTTTTTTGGGCAGGAGAGTCAGTGCCGCCCGACGGCAGCTCATCGGCAACTCTCCTTCCCCGACGCATTCACGCAACACGCAAAAGAAGTCCTGTCCAATTGTTCCCCAGAATTTTTTGTAAAACTCCACTGGGAGTCCATCGACCCCCGGTGCACGACCGGGGGATATCTGGGTTACGGCCTCTGCCAGTTCATGTGACAACAGAGGAATGTCCATTTCATCCCTCTGTGCCCGAGAGAGCTTAGGGAGTCCTGCGAACAAGACCTGAGCACACATAGGATCACACACTTCTGCCCTATACAACTCAGTATAAAACTCCACAGTCCGCTCCCGTATCTCGCCCAGCACAGAGGTCACCCGCCCATCAGACAGCCGTAGACAATGCATACCCTTGGCTTCACTGCTCTGTCTTACCAAACCAAAGAAGAAGGAGCTGGGAGCATTCATCTTCTTGAGCATGGAGAACCTAGCTCTTACAAGTGCTCCCTTTGCTTTAACCTGGAAAAAACTGCCCAGGTCCCTACGTAATTCGTCTAAATTAGCCTGGAGGCCTACATTGCCTTGCCCTACCATCTCTACCTCCATCTCACTAATACACCGCTCTAGTTCCCCCAATACTCTCCTAGCCTCTGAGGATGAGAGAGCTGTGTACTGTTGACAGAAAAGCCGAATTTGCACTTTCCCCACATCCCACCATTGACTCAGAGACTCATACTCCTCTCTTCGCTGCCCCCACCTTTCCCAAAAAGTCTGGAAACCTGAGCAAAAAGTGGCATCTTGTAAGAGCTTTACATTTAACTTCCAATAAGATGCCTGCCGGGGCCCTGGTGAAATAGACAGCCGAACCATGGTTATGTGGTGATCTGAAAACCCCACTGGGAGAATGGTAGCACCCAACAGCCTATTGCGCTGATTCCTGGAAATGTAAAACCCCACTGGGAGAATGGTAGCCCCCAACAGCCTATTGCTCTGATTCCTGGACATGTAAAACCCCACTGGGAGAATGGTAGCCCGCAACAGCCTATTGCTCTGATTCCTGGACATGTAAAACCCCACTGGGAGAATGGTAGCACCCAACAGCCTATTGCTCTGATTCCTGGACATGTAAAACCCCACTGGGAGAATGGTAGCCCCCAGCAGCCTATTGCGCTGATTCCTGGACATGTAAAACCCCACTGGGAGAATGGTAGCCCCCAACAGCCTATTGCTCTGATTCCTGGACATGTAAAACCCCACTGGGAGAATGGTAGCCCCCAACAGCCTATTGCTCTGATTCCTGGACATGTAAAACCCCACTGGGAGAATGGTAGCACCCAACAGCCTATTGCTCTGATTCCTGGACATGTAAAACCCCACTGGGAGAATGGTAGCCCCCAGCAGCCTATTGCTCTGATTCCTGGACATGTAAAACCCCACTGGGAGAATGGTAGCCCCCAGCAGCCTATTGCGCTGATTCCTGGACATGTAAAACCCCACTGGGAGAATGGTAGCACCCAGCAGCCTATTGCTCTGATTCCTGGACATGTAAAACCCCACTGGGAGAATGGTAGCACCCAGCAGCCTATTGCTCTGATTCCTGGACATGTAAAACCCCACTGGGAGAATGGTAGCCCCCAGCAGCCTATTGCTCTGATTCCTGGACATGTAAAACCCCACTGGGAGAATGGTAGCACCCAGCAGCCTATTGCGCTGATTCCTGGACATGTAAAACCCCACTGGGAGAATGGTAGCCCCCAACAGCCTATTGCTCTGATTCCTGGACATATAAAACCCCACTGGGAGAATGGTAGCCCCCAACAGCCTATTGTTCTGATTCCTGGACATATAAAACCCCACTGGGAGAATGGTAGCCCCCAGCAGCCTATTGTTCTGATTCCTGGACATGTAAAACCCCACTGGGAGAATGGTAGCCCCCAGCAGCCCATTGCTCTGATTCCTGGACATGTAAAACCCCACTGGGAGAATGGTAGCACCCAGCAGCCTATTGCTCTGATTCCTGGACATGTAAAACCCCACTGGGAGAATGGTAGCCCCCAACAGCCTATTGTTCTGATTCCTGGACATATAAAACCCCACTGGGAGAATGGTAGCCCCCAGCAGCCTATTGCTCTGATTCCTGGACATGTAAAACCCCACTGGGAGAATGGTAGCCCCCAACAGCCTATTGCTCTGATTCCTGGACATGTAAAACCCCACCGGGAGAATGGTAGCCCCCAACAGCCTATTGCTCTGATTCCTGGACATGTAAAACCCCACCGGGAGAATGGTAGCCCCCAACAGCCTATTGCTCTGATTCCTGGACATGTAAAACCCCACTGGGAGAATGGTAGCACCCAACAGCCTATTGCTCTGATTCCTGGACATGTAAAACCCCACCGGGAGAATGGTAGCCCCCAACAGCCTATTGCTCTGATTCCTGGACATGTAAATCCCCACTGGGAGAATGGTAGCCCCCAGCAGCCTATTGTTCTGATTCCTGGACATATAAAACCCCACTGGGAGAATGGTAGCCCCCAACAGCCTATTGTTCTGATTCCTGGACATATAAAACCCCACTGGGAGAATGGTAGCCCCCAGCAGCCTATTGTTCTGATTCCTGGACATATAAAACCCCACTGGGAGAATGGTAGCCCCCAACAGCCTATTGTTCTGATTCCTGGACATATAAAACCCCACTGGGAGAATGGTAGCCCCCAGCAGCCTATTGTTCTGATTCCTGGACATATAAAACCCCACTGGGAGAATGGTAGCCCCCAGCAGCCTATTGTTCTGATTCCTGGACATGTAAAACCCCACTGGGAGAATGGTAGCCCCCAGCAGCCTATTGCTCTGATTCCTGGACATGTAAAACCCCACCGGGAGAATGGTAGCACCCAGCAGCCTATTACTCTGATTCCTGGACATGTAAAACCCCACTGGGAGAATGGTAGCACCCAGCAGCCTATTACTCTGATTCCTGGACATATAAAACCCCACTGGGAGAATGGTAGCACCCAGCAGCCTATTGTTCTGATTCCTGGACATGTAAAACCCCACCGGGAGAATGGTAGCCCCCAACAGCCTATTGCTCTGATTCCTGGACATGTAAAACCCCACCGGGAGAATGGTAGCACCCAGCAGCCTATTGCTCTGATTCCTGGACATGTAAAACCCCACTGGGAGAATGGTAGCACCCAGCAGCCTATTGCTCTGATTCCTGGACATGTAAAACCCCACTGGGAGAATGGTAGCCCCCAACAGCCTATTGTTCTGATTCCTGGACATGTAAAACCCCACCGGGAGAATGGTAGCCCCCAACAGCCTATTGCTCTGATTCCTGGACATGTAAAACCCCACTGGGAGAATGGTAGCACCCAGCAGCCTATTGCTCCGATTCCTGGACATGTAAAAACGATCAAGTCGGGCTGCACTCACCCTAGCCCCAAAGACCTTCATCCATGTATACTGTCTTGTGTTGGGATGTCTAGTTCTCCAAACATCCACTAGGTCAAACTGATTAATGATGTCCCTTAACACTGCCACTGACACTGAATGAGGCTCTTCCCCATTTCTGTCTTTTGTAAAATCCATTATACAGTTCCAGTCCCCTCCGACCACCAGCGTCTCCTCAGGCGCTACCTGTGAGAGTTCCTGTCTAAGACTCCCAAATAGAACCCCTCTTTCTCTCCCTGTGTTAGGCGCATACACATTTATAAAGACAAAACCCATGTTGTTAATTTCTGCTTTAACAACAAGCAGCCTACCCTTACACACCTCCTTTGAGGAGCAAATTTTTACAGACAGACCCGGTGCAAAAAGGACTGCCACCCCTGCACTAAGATTTGTCCCATGGCTCAACACACTTGCCCCTTTCCACCAGAGCCCCCAATCGACTTCATTCACCACATCACTATGCGTCTCCTGCAGAAACAACACCTGTACTTTTTTTTGTTTTACATATTCACCCAACACACTCCTCTTTCCCGCATCTCTGGCGCCATTTATATTGAGCGAGCCTACCCGAAGAGTCTCCATAAGAAGTGGGAGAAAAGCCAGCAGAGAAATAGACCAATACCAAAGCTCAAAAAGCCCCAGTGTCAGAAAGAAATTAAACATTTAAACAGTGTCTGAAGGTAAACCTTTACGCACTGTTGTGACCCACTTCCTCAACCTAAACCGTTTCTTGGGTGAGAGGACACCATGCCCCTCATTTCTCATAGCATGTTGTACTGATCTTACAAACTTTCTAGGATCAGAAAAAAAAGCCTCAAGATTAACTTTTTCCCCCTTAGTCTCATTCAGGAACCTTGTCAGTTCTCTCAACGTGACCCCTCTGCTTGACTGGCTGTCAGCTCCGGGCCCATTGAAGAGGAGTCTGAAAAAATAACTCCTCATCCTCTTCCTCAGACTCACTTTCCTCCTCATCTCTATCTCCCACCCTGACCACCTGCTCTTTCTCTCTGGTTAGGGCCTCACCCACCGCAACAGGCAACATTTCCATGGTGCCTTTGTCCACACCCTTTTTCCTTTTCCGCTTGACAACCTCCTCCTCCCCCCCTAATTTCTTACACTTCCCCACTATACTCTCCTCATCCACTAGAATAACCCGACTAGACCCAGTATCATCTACACCACCCTCCATAGCATGACTAGGCCCAGCATCATCTACACCACCCTCCATAGCATAACTAGGCCCAGCCTCAGCTACCCCACCATCTCTAGCCTGACTAGACCCAGCCTCCGCTTCCCCACCATCTCTAGCCTGACTAGACCCAGCCTCCACTTCCCCACCATCTCTAGCCTGACTAGACCTAGCCTCAGCTACCCCACCATCTCTAGCCTGACTAGGCCCAGCCTCTGCTGTCTGCATCTCCTTACCCCCTGCACTTTGACCTCGATTTCCCCCACTGGCGCTTGTACCCTCACCTTGTCTATGGCCTTTATGTGGGCACGCAAAGCTCTTATGCCCCAAATCCCCACACTCAAAACACCGTAGACTATCTGTGCTGGCAAACCCTGCATAGAGCCCCTCCCCATGCCTCACTTTAAAGTGCACATTTAGCTGTTGCTCAATGTTGTTCAGAAACATAAACACTTGCCTCCGGAACGAAACAACGTGCTTAACGGCATCTGACTGAAAGCCTGCTGACAGTACACGGAAACCACTAGCAAACTTACCAAAATGACTCATTCCTGATTTGATCATCCGTAATAAACGGAGGCAAATGTGCCACTACCACTCTTGTTGAAGGGGTAGAGAGAGGTGAAATTGACACCAACACATCCCTTACAAATATTCCGCTAGCAATTAGCCTACCAACCAAATTAGCTCTTTTCATGAACACAACCACAGCTTTGTTCATTCTAGAAGCAGAATGTATAAATTCAGCTCCTACCTGTTCACCGACCGCGAGCAGAACCTCCTCCACCTTAACTCCGTTCTCAGGAACACACCTGAATCCATGCCGTATCGACAGCGTCTCCTCCGCGCTAGGCTGAGAAGCCATTCCACACCTTCCAAACCCCAGGAAAGTTACTCTGTCCTGTTCCACCCTAACTTTGGAAAAAACTTTGGATACCGCTAAAACAAATATTGCATTAACCTTCCACCATAGAAAATAACATGTAAAGAAAAGAATCAAGAAAGTTAGTTAGGATAGAGCCCTCCACACCAAACACTCAAACTCCAAAAACACCCAGCATGCACTGCGAGAGACAGAGCGAGAATGAGAGAGAGAGAGAGAGAGAGAGAGAGAGAGAGCGAGAGCGAGGGAGAGAGAGAAATATTCTCTCCCCATAGACCCCATCTTATCATCCTTTGTCCCCAATCAACCACATCATCCACCACAAAATGAGCTCTCTGTACTACTACTGTCACCTGTGCAATACAGCAGTACCTCCCCCAATTCTGTATTCATGAGAGAGAAAATATTATTTTCAAAAAAGATTGTTATGAATTGCAAATTTGATCCAAATCAGCCCTAGCAACTTGGTGGAGTAGACTAGGCCAGGACACTGCCTGGTGCTTATCCCTGTCCCTATATAAGCTTAGTGAAGGCAGGGAGACTGGCTTGTGGCGTCTTCCCTGCCTGCCTACCACACTCTGACATACGTGCCCAAATTGTCATGGCATAATTATGTAACCTAAAACCCTCCAGATTATTCAAATAGGGACGGGAAGTGTCATCTCAAGTGTGCCTGAGATGTGAGACATGTCACAGTGTGAATTCGAAATGGTTAAATAAAATCCAGACTGGGTCCCCTCTCTCTCCCCCCTCGCCCTCTCTCCCTCTCTCTCCTCCCTCCCCCACCTCTGCCGTGGCCTAATCCAGAGGCGTAGCGTAACCACCACAGCGTCTGTGTTACCTTTGATGGACCGGATTAAAGCAACTCTCCATTGCTTTGGTGGATTTCAAACAGGGCCTGAACAATGATGCCAGCCAGGGGAGAGGTAATGAGGCCTGTACTGCTCTGCTGCTGATGGACTGACTGACTGACTGGTAACCACTCCACAGAGTGACTTTAAATCAAACTGATTAAAGAGAAAGAGAGGGAGACAGATATTTCCCCTCCTCTCTCTCTCTCTCTCTCTCTCTCTCTCTCTCTCTCTCTCTCTCTCTCTCTCTCTCTCTCTCTCTCTCTCTCTCTCTCTCTCTCTCTCTCTCTCTCTCTCTCTCTCTCTCTCTCTCTCTCTCTCTCTCTCTCTCTCTCTCTATCTTATTCATCTCTCTTCACCCCTTTTCCCTCCTCTCCTCGAGTCCCCATCTCTTCCCATCTCTTATTCCCTCTTTACCTCTCTTTCTCCCCCTCGCCGCCTTCCCCTCTCTCTCTCTCTCTCTCTCTCTCTCTCTCTCTCTCTCTCTCTCTCTCTCAATTAAATTAAATTCAAAGAGCTTTATTGGCATGGGAAACATATGTTTACATTGTGAAAGCAAGTGAAATAGATAATAAACTCTCCATCTCCCTGATAGCATCCACTGTGGTGAGTGAGCCCTGTCTTAATTACTGGGCTGGAGTGGGAATGTGCCTTTCACAGGGTGTTAATGAAAATATTTGCGCTCTCTCTTTCAGTGTATTAGTGACTGCCCCTCCCTCCCTCTTTCAGTGTATTATTGACTCCCTCCCTCCCTCTTTCAGTGTATTATTGACTCCCTCCCTCCCTCTTTCAGTGTATTATTGACTCCCTCCCTCCCTCCCTGACCAGAGGGATCTGTGTGTTATTACAGGGGCTGTTGACTCTGCAGCTTTAGGCTCTAGCTCTCTTGTTGTGCTGGATAATATCTTAATTAAACATGCAAATCGCCTCATCTACCACGTTTACATCACTCTCTGTGTGTAGCCACCGTGTAATGTCAGATGGGTTTGTGTTATGTTGTCATTGCCTAGTGTAATTCTCTTGGATGAACACGTTTGAGCTTGTATTTTCCCTGCTAACATTTTGATGTTTAAATGACTACATCATCTGTGTCAGATTACACCAAAGATGCAGATCATCAGAGCACTTTATCATGTTCACATTGTTCCTTTGTTGTGGGATAGATCCTCTCAGGATTTACCTGTGCCACCACATAGTGAGTAGCAACACCATTCCATTTGTCCCGTTTTCCATTTTGACACAGTGTGCAGGTGTGTCTCTATCACATAGACAGTGTTTGATGTAGCTGGTAGAGTGGATGTTCAGGGTAACACAGGACTGCATTGTTTCTCCATGACTATGACCCATTCAGAGCACACAGTAGATTTATGCCAGTCATCTCTCCTAGAGTCTACGTCAGTACTGCTGTCACCCTAGGCTTGCTTCATGGAAGAAATGCTTTAGGTGCGTTATCCAAACAGAAGTGATGGATTGATAAGGGTCTTGGTGTGGTAGTTTGAGGACAGATAACAAAATATGGATTGATAAGGGTCTTGGTGTGGTAGTTTGAGGACAGATAACAAAATATGGATTGATAAGGGTCTTGCTGTGATAGTTTGAGGACAGATAACAAAAGATGGATTGATAAACTAGAGAGAGGTAAGAGTTATTTCTCCTCTTGTCTTACTGTCAGAGAGCCCACAGAGCTCACCTCACCTCTCAGATCATACTGTACTCTACCACACCCAGACCCCTATCAATCTGGCCCTCGTAACATAATGGCCATCTAATCATCCTCAGCTTCCAATTGGCTCATTCATTCCCACTCCTCTTCACCTGAGTGAAGGATTTATGGTTGGAAATAATGAAGAAAGAAGTACAGACTCTTAGCGCATAAGAAACACATTGAGTAGACCTCCAGTACCAGAGACTGTTCACGGTACTGGAGGGGATGCTGCCCCCGGGAAGAGGATGTTGGCATTGAAACAGAGGTATAACCCATCTCTCCCAGTCTCTGGTGCTGCTTGATGAAGCTGTCTCTCTTTCCAGACCCTCTCATGGCAGAACCCCAATAACAGAACACACTAATCCCATGTTGGAGAGGTGTATAATGATATCTTAAGGCAGTATGGATGTCTCCTCTCCATGTGGTGCCAGTTCCCTGGGCCATGAGGAGCCTACCCCCTCCACCTCTCCCCCCAGACTCAGTCACCCAGTCCCAGCAATAGCCCTAAGGCAAGCGGCAGGCTTGTAGGGCCCTAGCCTCCATCACATGCCACAAAGGAAAACACTAAGCATTGACACAAAGAGCCATTTCTTCGTCATCTCTTACAATTGAGCTAATTGAGAAAGGAGGGTGTCTGTGTGTGTAGGACTTGGGGGGGGGCAGGGGAGGTGAGAAAGTCAGGGAGTTGTCAAGGTGGTGTGTGTTTGCGTGTGTGTATGATTCTCTCTCCTTGATTGGTGGCGGGGTCCAGGCGGGAAGGGGGAGGAAGGGGGAGGATGGGGGAGGCGGGGATAGAAGGAGGCACTTGTGTGTTGGGCTAATCCAGGAGAATCTCCCCTCTCTTCCTTTGAAGGGGAACAGATGTAGATTTACATATGTGGAGGTCCCTGGTCCCTGGCCTCTGATGAGATTAGCTGGGTGGTGTGGTTTCATGGCGACTGGAAGGTGCATATTTAATCAATGCCTGAAGCTAAGGCTGGGGCTGGCTGGGCTGGGGCGTCGCGGGCCAGGCCCTCAGAGAGGAGAGGGAGTCTATGGGACAATGGCAGACGAGACTCCATGTCAGCCGGGCCCAGACGGGAACAGGGCGGCTAACAGATTGCGCTGGCCTTTGAGTGGGCCTGAGAGGGTCTAGGAGGAGCTGTGAGGGCCTGGGACAAGGATTTAAGGGTTTACATACAGGCAGGGAGTGTTTGGGGAGACACTTCTGCTGGATCTACAGCACCACAGTTAATAAAGGGGTTTAGGGCTTGTAGCACCTCATCGGCACATTTGTTTGTTTGAGCCGCACATGCATGCCTTTTGATGCAGAGAGAGGGGTGTGTGTGTGACTGAGGGGTGTTTGTGTTGTGTGTGGGAGCTATGGTGACATCACCCTGGAGCTCAGTGGATGATATTCAGAAGGAATAATAGATTATTCTGTTGATGTCACCAACGCATCTGTCAATTGTGTTTGTTGTTAATAACCAGGTGTTAATGACTGAAAGGTTAACTAAGCCACAGATCTCTACTGACAGAATGAGTGGATATGACTTTGTATTGTACAAGACATCTGCAGGCTTCTCCATTCATAGCTTATCTGGCAGGACAGGCTAGTAGGAATTTGGCTGTTTTTTGAAGTTACTGTTGTTAAATATTGTGCTTACACATATTGAAGCAAATTCACGTGTAGTCTTTTTACGTACAAGTCAGAAGACAAGTAATACAAGTAATACGACCACCCCAAAACTTTACTTTACCAAAACTTAGCTACCCACTATGTCATTCATTTCTTCAGATGCTGACATCTTTACATAGATTTTTTTGTTCAATACAAGCAGAACCAAGATACAAACATTTCCTCTATTCATTCTTGTACTTACTGACTTTCTCAATAAACTATTCCCTATTCAGCTAAAACAGCTCCATGCTTGTATTCAGAGATGGGAATGAAGAGGTTTGGGAGAGTGGGTACTCTTTCTTTATCTCTCCCTCGTTCCCTCTCCTTCTCTCTCTGCTCTCTGAAGACGTGTTTCAGGTTGGACTGAGTGTGTCCACTCTTCATAGTTTGATCATCTCTCTCTCTCTGAGGGAAGAGAGAACGAGAAGGAGAAGAGAGGTATGGGAGAGAAAACGAGAACAAGACAAGAAGAAGAGAGGGCTGGACCCTCCCAGTGGTATATGCGAGCCCGGTGCAGCCCGGCATAATTCCAACATTTGTCTAAATATGAAGTGTTTTCCCTCACAAAGACAGTCTCCCAGGGTAAAGCTATGAGTTGCCCGTGGCGCTCAGGCCCTGCTTGTTTACCATGGAGCCACAGAGCTACAGAGCCAGGCTGGGAGCTACAGAGCCAGGGTGGGAGCTACAGAGCCAGACTGGGAGCTACAGAGCCAGGCTGGGAGCTACAGAGCCAGGCTGGGAGCTACAGAGCCAGGCTGGGAGCTACAGAGCCAGGCTGGGAGCTACAGAGCCAGGCTGGGAGCTACAGAGCCAGGCTGGGAGCTACAGAGCCAGGCTGGGAGCTACAGAGCTAGGCTGGGAGCTACAGAGCCAGGCTGGGAGCTACAGAGCCAGGCTGGGAGCTGGGGGTTGTTTTCTCTGAGCTCAGAGTTCCTCATCTGGAGGAACATTAACTAGAACAACACACAGCACCCAGGGGAGCAGCACGCCCACCTGGGACCTGACTACAGGGGAGGAGAGGAGTACAATAAAGAATAAAGGGCAGGGAGAGACCTGGGGTAGAAAGGCAGGAAGAGTGAAGGGGATGGGGAGAGAAATTAAGGGAAAGGGAGGCAGGGAGAGAGATAGAGGGGGAGAAAGGTAGGGGGAGGCAAAGAGGGGCAGACCCAGTGGTTCTCAGTGGAGAAGGAAAGCCTCTATGGATTTCTAAACAGAGACACCCTCCATCTCTCTCTTAATGAAGCAGCAGACCTGGCTGGGGCTGGGTTGGGCTGCCTGGGATCCTCCTCCTGTAGTCTCAGGATGACATGTCTCTCCCCTACGCAGCTCCCAGAACAAAGCACAGCACCATTAATATTGGAGTGTTCTTTTTATCTCTATGCTAACGCCGCTCAATATGGTTTTTGTTAGGACATGAGAGACAGAGAGAAGCAGAGAGAAAGAGAGACCCAGAGAGAGAGAGAGAGATTAGATTGAGTCCTGTGTTTCTTATGGGGTTTGTCTGTTCTGCCAATTAGTCCCACTGCGTGAAGAGTAGTGGTCTCTGTAGACCAGGCCTGCTCTGCGTCGGAAAGACCACAATAACCCTTGTCCACTGCTCAAACCCCTGTTTACATGGCCCAGTGTTTGTCAGATGCCTGATAGGATCTCCATTTATGCCATGCTGTCTCATCACTGTATATATGAGTGTATTTTGTGTTTTTGGTGTCATTGTGTGTGTTTGCGCCTGATTTTGCGTATTTTACTTGTTTATCTCTTATATTGTCACGATCGTCTACTGAAGAGTGTGAGGACCAAGGCGCAGCGCGTGAAAAGAACATCTTCTTTTATTCAGAAGAGAGAAAACATGAAACGAACACTATACATAAACTAAACAAAAACAACAAACGACCGTGAAGCTATAAACGTAGTGCACACACACATGCTACAAACGTTCAACATAGACAATTACCCACAAACACCTAAAGCCTATGGCTACCTTAAATATGGCTCCCAATCAGAGACAACAATAACCAGCTGTCTCTGATTGAGAACCAAATCAGGTAACCATAGACTTTCCTAAACACCTACACTCAACCATAGACAATCCTAGACACATACACTCAACACAAACCCATACACTAAAACCAACACCCCCTTTACCATAATAAACACCCAAAACACAAACATACCCCATGTCACACCCTGACCTAACTAAAATAATAAAGAAAACAAAGAATACTAAGGCCAGGGCGTGACATAACCCCCCCCTTAAGGTGCGAACTCCGGGCGCACCAGCACATAGTCTAGGGGAGGGTCTGGGTGGGCGTCCGTCCACGGCGGCGGCTCCGGCACTGGTCGTGGTCCCCACCCCACCATAGTCACTACCCGCTTTCTTAAACCCACTGGAATAAGGGGCAGCACCGGACTAAGAGGCAGCACCGGACTAAGGGGCAGCACCGGACTAAGGGGCAGCACCAGGATAAGGGGCAGCACCAGGATAAGGGGCAGCACCAGGATAAGGGGCAGCACCAGGATAAGGGACAGCACCAGGATAAGGGACAGCACCAGGATAAGGGACAGCACCAGGATAAGGGACAGCAGCAGGATAAGGGACAGCACCAGGATAAGGGACAGCACCAGGATAAGGGACAGCACCAGGCTAAAGGGCAGCACCAGGCTAAGGGGCAGCTCCGGACTGCGGAACGGATCCTGGCTGGACGGCTCTGGCGGATCCTGGCTGTACGGCTCATGGCTGGCTGACGGATCTGGCTGCTCATGGCTGGCTGACGGATCTGGCTGCTCATGGCCGGCTGACGGATCTGGACGCTCATGGCCGGCTGACGGCTCTGGACGCTCATGGCCGGCTGACGGCTCTGGACGCTCATGGCCGGCTGACGGCTCTGGACGCTCATGGCCGGCTGACGGCTCTGGACGCTCATGGCCGGCTGACGGCTCTGGACGCTCATGGCTGGCTGGCGGCTCTGGACGCTCATGGCTGGCTGGCGGCTCTGGCAGATCCTGTCTGGTTGGCGGCTCTGGCAGATCCTGTCTGGTTGGCGGCTCTGGCAGATCCTGTCTGGTTGGCGGCTCTGGCAGATCCTGTCTGGTTGGCGGCTCTGGCAGATCCTGTCTGGTTGGCGGCTCTGGCAGATCCTGTCTGGTTGGCGGCTCTGGCAGATCCTGACTGACGAATGGCTCTAGCGGCTCCTGACTGACGATCGGCTCTGACGGCTCGGGACAGACGGGCGGCTCTAACGGCACTGGGCAGACGGATGGCTCAGATGGCGCTGGGGAGATGGATGGCTCAGATGGCGCTGGGGAGACGGATGGCTCAGATGGCGCTGGGGAGACGGATGGCTCAGATGGCGCTGGGGAGACGGATGGCTCTGGCCGGATAAGGCGCACTGTCGACCTGGTGCGTGGTGCCGGAACTGGAGGCACCGGGCTAAGGACACGCACCTTCAGGCTAGTGCGGGGAGAAGGAACAGGGCATACTGGACCCTGGATACGCACATTAGGCCTAGTGCGTGGTGCCGGCACTGGTGGTACCGGGCTGGGGACACGCACTTCAAGGCTAGTGCGGGGAGCAGGAACAGGGCATACTGGACCCTGGATACGCACATTAGGCCTAGTGCGTGGTGCCGGCACTGGTGGTACCGGGCTGGGGACACGCACTTCAAGGCTAGTGCGGGGAGCAGCAACAGGATGCACAGGACTCTGGAGACGCACAGGAGGCTTGGTGCGTGGCGTAGGCACTGGTGGTAATGGGCTGGAGACACGCACCATTGGACGAGTGCGTGGAGGAGGAACAGGGCTCTGGAGACACACTGGAAGCCTGGTGCGTGGTGTAGGCACTGGTGGAACTGGACTGGGGCGGGGAGGTGGCGCCGGAAATACCGGACCGTGCAGGCGTACTGGCTCCCTTGAGCACCGAGCCTGCCCAACCTTACCTGGTTGAATGCTCCCCGTCGCCCGACCAGTGCGGGGAGGTGGAATAACCCGCACCGGGCTATGTAGGCGAACCGGGCACACCATGCGTAAGGCTGGTGCCATGTAAGCCGGCCCGAGGAGACGCACTGGAGACCAGACGCGTTGAGCCGGCTTCATGGCACCTGGCTCAATGCCCAATCTAGCCCTACCAGTGCGGGGAGGTGGAATAACCCGCACAGGGCTATGCACACGTACAGGAGACACCGTGCGCTCTACTGCGTAACACGGTGTCTGCCCGTACTCTCGCTCTCCACGGTAAGCCTGGGAAGTGGGCGCAGGTCTTCTACCTGCCCTCGGCCCACTACCTCCTAGCCTCCCCCCCCAAGAAATGTTTGGGTAGTACTCACGGGCTTCCAGCCTTGCTGCCTCCTCATATCGCCTCCTCTCGGCTTTCGCTGCCTCCAGCTCTTCACGAGGGAGGCGATATTCTCCCGGTTGTGCCCAAGGTCCCTTTCCTTCCAATATCTCCTTCCATGTCCAAGAATCCTTGATGCCTTGCTCCTGTTGCCGCTTGTCACGCTGCTTGGTCCGTTGGTGGGTAATTCTGTCACGATCGTCTACTGAAGAGAGTGAGTACCAAGGCGCAGCGCGTGAAAATAACATCTTCTTTTATTCAGAAGAGAGAAAACATGAAACGAACACTATACATAAACTAAACAAAAACAACAAACGACCGTGAAGCTATAAACGTAGTGCACACACACACATGCTACAAACGTTCAACATAGACAATTACCCACAAACACCTAAAGCCTATGGCTACCTTAAATATGGCTCCCAATCAGAGACAACAATAACCAGCTGTCTCTGATTGAGAACCAAATCAGGTAACCATAGACTTTCCTAAACACCTACACTCAACCATAGACAATCCTAGACACATACACTCAACACAAACCCATACACTAAAACCAACACCCCCTTTACCATAATAAACACCCAAAACACAAACATACCCCATGTCACACCCTGACCTAACTAAAATAATAAAGAAAACAAAGAATACTAAGGCCAGGGCGTGACATATATATTGTCTTCTTATATGATACACACCACTGCCATTGAAGGAAGAATCCATTGGTCTCAGTCAGCACTCCTATTGCTTAGCGTCCTAGCAGACTGTGTGTTGAACCGTCTAAGGCACTGGAGCATCTGTACTCTTATCAGATACTGCTGTTTTATATTTGGGGAGGCTGCTGATCTTCACATTTTTTATATTTCTGGAGGCTGATCTGAAAGTTTGAAAGTCCCATCTCATGTTTAGTTCCTATCTTTCCCAGTATACATACCTCCTCAGAGACTGGAGTGACTTTCTCTCTGGCTTTCCCTCCTTCTCTCTCTCTCTCTCTCTCTCTCTCTCTCTCTCTCTCTCTCTCGATTCGATTCGATTCGATTCAAGGGGCTTTATTGGCATGGGAAACATGTGTTAACATTGCCAAAGCAAGTGAGGTAGATATTATACAAAAGTGGAATAAACAATACAAATTAACAGTAAACATTACACATACAGAAGTTTCAAAACAATAAAGACATTACAAATGTTATATTATATATACACAGTATAATGTTATATTATATATCTCTCTCTCTCTCTCTCTCTCTCTCGCTCTCTCTCTCTCTCTCTCTCTCTCTCTCTCTCTCTCTCTCTCTCTCTCTCTCTCTCTCTCTCTCTCTCTCTCTCTCTCTCTCACACACACATCACTGGAGGAAGGTAGTTGGATAGACTCCCATCTAGCCCTCTCCTCTCCTAGATGGTAACCACACCAACCAACATCCCATAATTGCCTTTCTAATTGAATTATCACACCTCAGTTCCTCAGGGATGGAGAGCGTCCTAATAAACTACAGCAGCGAGGTAATCCATAAGAAAGTGCAGAGAAGAACAGCGGGGAGACGTTTAGCCATGCCTATTAGATACCATAGACACTTAATACAATTCATCTAGTATTAAATTAAATGTATTATTTTTACACATCCCCAGAGAGGCTCGCTCTGTAATCACCTCATAGGTAGCATTACATTACAAAAGAAAGTCATTAAAATTGGACATGTATTCCACACATTACTGTACTGGGTAACAAAGGTCTGGGGAGTGTGAGCTGTGGATTGACAATGAGAGGCCTTCCTCCTACATACTGTCCCACCACACACACATTAATTGCTTCTTTGTACGCTGAGATGGGGAGCAGAGCGTTACCTGTGTGATGTTGGCAGGCAGGGCCAGGAGGGGAGGTAGAGGAGGGAGTCAGGGGCCCCCAGGGAGGGTGGAAGAAGAAGAGGTTTGGCTCTTTTTAGGGGTGTCGAGACTGGGGCGGGGGTGGGTGGGGGGGAGGGGGTAGGTAGGGTGTAGGTGAGAGGTAGACAGAAGATCCCGGGGCGAGCGGGCGTGGGCAGTCGGCTGTGAAAAGCCATTCAGAGGGAAAACGCCAGGCATCCTTTATTTATTTGCGTGTTGAAATATTTATCTGTCACGCGGGCCGTTTATAATGGGGCTGTCAGTCTCCTCTGCCCAGTGAAGGATGCGGAAATGTTGCCCTGAACGGAGCCGGAGCAGAGCGCCCGCTGTAGATCTCCCGTGAATAATTGGTGGAATTTCACTTTTGGGAGCGTTGCTCCCTGACCCTAAAGCTTGTTTTTATTCTGCATCAAGAGAAAGGTAGAATACTCAAAGTATTTACTGTTTGATGGGCTTTTCAGGCATCACACAAACAGGAGAGCATCCAACCACACACACACACAGCCTTCCATCCCCCACACCCCCTTCATCACACCCCCCTCCCAAACACCAACACATGCAAGGTAGCTAGGAAAGATATAATGCATCTCTTTACTCCAAGATGGAAACTCAATCAAGCTGAAAATCCCTGTCCTGCTACACCCCTGTGCTGCCTGCCTGACATACTGTGGCTATGGGTTAATGTGCTGCCTGCCTGACATACTGTGGCTATGGGTTAATGTGCTGCCTGCCTGACATACTGTGGCTATGGGTTAATGTGCTGCCTGCCTGACATACCGTTTTGGAACCACTGTTCTAATGCAGAGTGTTGTCTGTCAACTCTCACAACAGAACAGCACCCACCTTATGTCTAAAGGAGTCATGCAGTCCTGAACATCAATGGGAGTTTTAATCTGCTCTAATCTTCTAAATGAAAGCCTACTGGGGTCTGCTCTGAAACTATCTGTGTTCTGTAATTCATACAGAGAATGAGGGGAATGGAAGAAGAGGATCCCTCTTGTCTCAGTCTTTTAATTGTTTCATCACTGCTGTGTCCTCGGGGAGCTGCTGTGAGGTTTGAAGTGTTGTCATGCGGATAAATAGACTACGTAAACAACAATAATGGAGGTGTGTTTGTGGCGAACAGCACGGTGCTGTAGTTGGCTGTGAGTAGAGGAGGGTCAGGTGGGATCCCTGTGTGTCATGGCGTATCTTGTCATCACATTGAGGAAACGCTTACCTAACGTCAACTTCGTGTTGCTCAAGCATATTGCACCCGTCACATGTTGTACTGTAGCTTCATTCAGCTGACTTCACTTGCCATATGTACCTATTATCTTCAAAATGAAGATGTTTTTTCATGTTCAAGATGGGCTTTTGTATGGTGTCTCGCAGGTGCCATCTACGCATGTGCACACACACACACGCACGCACACACGCACACACACACACAGAAATGCAATGCCTGTAGTCTGAGCATGCATAATTAAGGTGTACCTTGTTTGGAGAGAGTGCATGTCACCTCTCGATGTGCACGCCACATCCCCAGAAAGAAGCTTTGAATAATGAAGAGTGTCACCTATGCAAAATGCAGGAGATGAGGAGGCCTGCTTTAGAATGTGTCTCTCTGTGTGTGTGTGTGTGTGTGTGTGTGTGTGTGTGTGTGTGTGTGTGTGTGTGTGTGTGTGTGTGTGTGTGTGTGTGTGTGTGTGTGTGTGTGTGTGTGTGTGTGTGTGTGTGTGTGTGTGTGTGTGTGTGTGTGTGTGTGTGTGTGTGCGTGTGTGTGTGTGTGTGTGTGTGTGTTTCTGCATGCATATGTATATGTGGCAATGTGTGTGTGTGTCTACAAAATGTCTGTGCACATGTGTGGGTGTGGCAAGGTGTATGTGTGGTAAGGTGTGTGTATGTGGCAAGGTGTGTATGTGGTAAGGTGTGTGTATGTGGCAAGGTGTGTGTGTGGTAAGGTGTGTGTATGTGGCAAGGTGTGTGTGTAGGAGGAGGGCTCCCTGTCATTTAACACAGCACAGCCAGGACACCTGGCCATATGTGATTGTAGTGAGCTGACAGCTGGGCCCCATGCTCCCCTCGCCTCTCTCATCGGCCCTCTCTGACTGACGGCTCCTGTCCCGGGGAGCAGGGCGTAAATGGAGACATGGTCTAGGGCATCTGTTGGAGCTGTGTCTTCATCACAGCCTTTGTGCAGCAGCAGGAGCAGCAGCAGCAGCTCTGGACGGGCCCACTAGACTAGAGTAGTAGACGAAGCCTGCTGTTACTGCTGCTGTTACTGCCCCTCTTAACTTACCTTAATTTACAATAGAGGAACATCTTTAAATGGAACCTGAATTGTACATTTCAGCTTCACAGTGCTGGGGTAGTGTTCAAATGTCTTATTTCTTTCTGAATTGATGTTCAGTTAGTGTTTGTGATGGTAGTTAATGGCTTATCTTGTTGTTATAGCCTTGATACAGTATTGTTGCAGATGACATTTCTAATCCTACACTAGGGAAATAGGATTGATACATGTAGTGTGGGACCTGAGTGTTAGTACAGGGATGAATGGATAGTACAGCACAACACATACACTAAGACAAGATGTCACCAGTCATGTCCCTTGTCCCCTGCAGTCAATCTATCTTCCCTGGGGCCTTGACTGTTCCAAAATGGGCTAGCGATCCCCTGGCTAGCGATCCCCTGACTGGACAGAACAGGACAGAACAAGATGCCCCCCCCCCCTCTCTCTCTGTCTCTCTCTCCTCCTTTTCTCTCTCTCTCTCGATCTCTTAGAGTAGAAAGAGAGAGAAATATTAATTATTTACACCACAAGCTTAAGATGAAACGAACCAGAGGAACAGGAACCCCACCAAACTGAGACCCTTTTGATGCTACAGCGGGCCCACTAGTGCAGTAATTGGTTTTCGGGGTGCAGCACTATTGGGCCCAGTGGTGCAGGAGCAGGCTCCCTGGTGAATCAGGGGGTCCACTCGTGCAGGAGTGCAGCAGTGCAGTAAAGGGCCCCCTTGTAGTTGGAGTGGGCCGCCTGATGGAGGAGAGGCCCTTTGGTGCAGGAGAGGTGCAGTAATAGGAACTGGAGTCCTTGCTGAAGCTAGCTGGGAGAGGGTCTGTATCTGAGGAACAACAACAGAGACAGGGGCAGAGATACGGAGGTAGCTGAATGGTGGCCTCAGCGCTCAGGGGGTAAGTTGGCCCTGAATTAGTAAAGTGGAAAAGTAGCTAATCATGTTCAGGAACTGGCTGGCTCTCAGAAGCATGTGGAGAGAACCAGAAGTGTTGAACACTGAGCAGAGCAGAGCCAGGTAAGAGCCTGGACAGGACAGGCCAAGACAAGACTCCATTTAGACCATACAGTAGAGACACAGGGAGAACCACACCCTCCCACTGGTATAAACAGACCAGACCTACAGTACATCTATGGCAAAGAGAACATGTAAGGGTTAGTAGTGGTTAACTGTTTTTAGTTTGACCCTAGAATAAAATATTGCATTGGTCAATTCTGACTAGGTGGTAAACTGGACCTGTTCACATACACTACCGTTCAAAAGTTTGGGGTCACTTAGAAATGTCCTTGTTTTTGAGAGAAAAGCACATTTTTTGACCATTAAAATAACATCAAATTGATCAGAATATACAGTGTAGACATTGTTAATGTTGTAAATTACTATTGTAGCTGGAAACGGTTGATTTTTAATGGAATATCTACATAGGCGTACAGAGGCCCATTATCAGCAACCATCACTCCTGTGTTCCAATAGCACATTGTGTTAGCTAATCCAAGTTGATCATTTTAAAAGGCTAATTGATTATTAGAAAACCCTTTTGCAATTATGTTAGCACAGCTGAAAACTGTTGTCTGATTAAAGAAGCAATAAAACTGACCTTCTTTAGACTAGATGAGTATCTGGAGCCTCCGCGTTTGTGGGTTCGATCTCAATCCCATTGATCACATCTGGGACCTGTTGGATCGGAGAGTAAGGGCTAGGGCCATTCCCCCCAGAAATGTCTGGGAACTTGCAGGTGCCTTGGTGGAGAGTGGGGTAACATCTCACAGCAAGAACTGGCAAATCTGATGCAGTCCATGAGGAGGAGATGCACTGCAGTACTTAATGCAGCTGGTGGCCACGCCAGCTACTGACTGTTACTTTTGATTTTGACCCCCCCTTTGTTCAGGGAGACATTTTTCCATTTCTGTTAGTCACATGTCTGTGGAACTTGTTCAGTTTATGTCTCAGTTGTTGAATCTCATTATGGTCATACAAATATTTACACATGCTAAGTTTGCTGAAAATAAACACAGTTGACAGTGAGAGGACGTTTCTTTTTTGCTGAGTTTATATATGTAGGCTTCACCACAGAGCAGTACTAATGTGTTTTTGCTTGTTTTAACCCCGGTACTAAGTGCTAGCTGTTAGCTACTAACCCTGGGGTGTTTACCACTTCTTTAATCTCAACCATTTAACCGAGAGAGAGGCTCTTCGCTGCCCAGAGGTGCTTGCTGATGAAAATGGAGGATAAATGTTTATTTTTCTCTTTAACTTGGTCAGCAGGGAATGGTAATAACATTAATTAGACATAAGAGCAAACAAGGAAGTTAAAGCAAGCAGCTAGGCTAATGATCTCTCTCTCTCTTTCTCTCTCTATCTCTCTTGCTCTCTCTCTCTCTCTCTCTCTCTCTCTCTCTCTCTCTCTCACTTCCTCTCCTCTTGTTTAATGAAAAACAACGTGGGTCATTGTCCTGGTCCAAAGAGAGAGCAATAGATGGGGGTAGAGACAAAGAGATTCATGGAGAGAGAGACAGATAGAGAAAGCCACAGCAAAGTGTTAGCATTACCATTCCATTAGCATGCTGTTATGTGTTAGGCTTATTGAGAATCAGTGCTGAGTTTAAGGTTCAGTGTGTAGCCGACACCATGGTGAGCCTACCTTGGCTCAGAGGTGAGATCCCATCTTCTGTCCTCTTTCTGTGATGTTTTATATCACCATACATACGGGTCATTCCATTAAGAGGGGACCCCCCCCCCCCCCCCCAAACCCCTCCCGCCAGGCCTGGATGTGATGTGGCAAATATCTTATCTAATTAAGTTTTAGAGCTGCATTTTCATTTGTTAATCACTTAAGTGCTTCCAGGATAACCTGATATCCAAAGGTCTGGTCCCAGTAGCTTCAAATGTCAAAATGCAATTATATGCATGATTAGCTTGACCCGTTTCCAGAGCCCCCTCCGCCTCCCTCCCTCCGTTCTCCCCCCTTTGCCTCCCTACGTCTCCCTCTACTGCTTCCCTACGCCTCCATCTCCCCTCCACCTCCCCTCCACCTCTCTGGCCAGAAAAACTGACAACTGCTGGCATGTTTATTTTGATGAAATTAGGTGTGGAGGTAGGTTAGGCGTGAACAGCAGGGCACGGCACCCCCATCTGGCCAACAATGGAACTAACAACTAACCGCCAGCGAATAGAAGGAGCGAGAGATCGAGGGAGGGAGGGAGGGATGGATGGAGGGCGGCGAATAAGCGCAGGTGAAGAGGAAAGATTCAGACAATCTCTCTCTAATGTCGCCTCAGGAGCTAAAAAGTAAATATGTGGGGGGAAAAAAGAATAAAACAATTTATGCTGCTTAAAGGATAATATGATCAGAAATGTTTAATCAAATCATCTTGATCCGGGGCGGGCAGGGCTTTACTTTGTGGTTAGCGCTTAGCGTAGCAGCAATCTGCTCTAATCTGATTGTGTGGAAGATAAGACTAAGGCTTTAGCCCCTCTGTTGTTGCTACGCTGATTAGGGCCATGGTGGCACTCAGGGCCAAGTTGGGCTACACATACAAAATACACATCAACGAAACACAGGTTTGCACACAGACACACACACTCACACATACACATGTATGCAATTACACAGACACACACACAGGCATGTACACACGCACGCACACTCGCACATACAAATTAACAGATACACACACACACACACAAATGATCACACATTCACACACATTTCCATGCATATAGAACGCTATGTTTTATATATCCAGATACTTTGAATTTCTATACCTAAAACAAGTAAGAGTACCTCACCATTAAACAGATGGGACAAGGTGTTTATTTAAACATGACTTTTACCATTACGTTTACCTTTTACTGAAAAGCCTCAGTGCTTTTCCATCCTTTTCTTTGGTCTATATTTGGGACAGTTATTTAAAGTTGCTAAAGCAAGTCCTTCAACAGAGAAGTGCAAATGCAGTCCGTCTGCCAGGCAGCCATGCTGCAACTGCTTTGTCTCTGTGTGGGGTGGTCTGGCTAGAGGACAATACAGAAATATACATCTACACACACTCTTACGTAAACAAATGTAGTCACGCACACTACAAAAACATTCCTATCGCTGGTGTCTCATGTCTTATACAATTCCTATGAACATGGCCTGCTTGTCTTAATTGGTACGGATCTATGTTTGTAGTTAATGCTATTGTAAAAGAATAACAGAGGAAGTGTGCATTTTGGCAAAGGCAGGAGAAGGATGGAGGACAGTGATGTATGGAGACTATGTGTCTCCAGAGATAGTGACTGGTCCCTGGGTAGCCCATTAGAGCACCCCACTAGTTTTCTCTTTCCCATGCTGGGATGGTGAAACCATGCTATGAAGAATATTCATGTACATGCTTGCACACAGGTATACATGCACAGGGGCAAATGTGTCACTCTCTGTTTGTCTGTTGGGCTGGGCATCATAGACCAAATTAAAGGGCCTCTCTCTCCCACAGGAAAGCCTTCAGAGGTGTCTAAAGGCCAACAGACGTTTTACAGTGACAGACTAACGAGAGAGAGAGGGGCGCTTGACCTCTGACTAAAGCTATTTTCACCCTCTCCTCAAAGGGACCACCTGGAAAAGCAATGCCCCACCACCGGTGGGTAGCTAGAGTACTGTATAACCACCACATTCACCTCTCAGTCCCTCATTAGAACAGCCCCTCATATGAGCACTGTTGAGTGGATACTCATCTGCTAAGAGAATCAATATACAGTAGGAGTTGAATTATAGCTGTTTCATTTTACACTCTGTTTGAAGGAATGTTTAGACAGTCTGAACTTTTCTGCATCTCAGAAATGCACATATTCAAGCATACAGTACTGCTGTTATAATGACAGCTCCCTGCAAGTTACATTAGAGCAGACGTTCTTATCCAAAGCGACTTACAGGAGCAGTATGGCTAAGTGCCTTGCTCAAGGGCACATCAACAGATTTTTCACCTAGTTGGCTTGGGGATTCAAACCAGTAACATTTTGCTTACTGGCCTAACACTCTTAACTGCTAGGCTACCTGCCGCCCCTAAGGTTTGTGTTGACTTACAGTACCAGTCAAAAGTTTGGACACACCTACTCATTCAAAGGTTTTTCTTTTTCTACGTTGTAGAATAATAGTGAAGACATCAAAACTATGAAATAATACATATGGAATCCTGTAGTTACCAAAAAAGTGTGAAACAAATCAAAATATATTTTAGATTTTAGATTCTTCAAAGTAGCCACCCTTTGTCTTGATGACAGCTTTGCACACTCTTGGCATTCTCTCAACAAGCTTCATGAGGTAGTCACCTTGAATGCATTTCAATTAACAGGTGTGCCTTGTTAAAAGTTAATTTGTGGAATTTATTTCCTTTTTAATGTGTTTGAGCTAATCAGTTGTGTTGTGACAAGGTAGGGGCGGTATACAGAAGATAGCCCTATTTGGTAAAAGGCCAAGTCCGTATTATGGCAAGAACAGCTCAAATAAGCAGAGAAATTACAGTCCATCATTACTTTAAGACATGAAGGTCAGTCAATCCGGAACATTTCAAGAACTTTGAAAGTTTCTTCAAGTGCAGTCGCAAACACCAAAAAAGCGCTAGAATGAAACTGTCTCTCATGAGGACCGCCACAGGAAAGGAAGACCCAGAGTTACCTCTGCTGCAGAGGATAAGTTCATTAGAGTTACCAGCCTCAGAAATTGTATCCCAAATAAATGCTTCACAGAGTTCAAGTAACAGACACATCTCAACATCAACTGTTCAGAGTAGACTGCGTGAATCAGGCCTTCATGGTCGAATTGCTGCAAAGAAACCACTACTAAAGGACACCAATAATAAGAAGAGACTTGCTTGGGCCAAGAAACACGAGCAATGGACATTAGACCGGTGGAAATCTGTCCAACCGCCATGTCTTTGTGAGACGCAGAGTAGGTGTACGGATGATCTCCGCATGTTTGGTTCCCACCTTGAAGCATGGAGGAGGAGGTGTGATGGTATGGGGGTGCTTTGCTGGTGACACTGTCAGTGATTTATTTAGAATTCAAGGCATACTTAACCAGCATGGCTACCACAGCATTCTGCAGTGGTACGCCATCCCATCTGGTTTGCGCTTAGTGGGACTTTCATTTGTTTTTCAACAGGACAATGACCCAAAACATCTCCAGGCTGTGTAAGGGCTATTTGACCAAGAAGGAGAGTGATGGAGTGCTGCATCAGATGACCTGGCCTCCACAATCACCCAACCTCAACCCAATTGAGATGGTTTGGGATGAGTTGGACTGCAGAGTGAAGGAAAAGCAGCTAACATGTGCCCAGCATATGTGGGAACTCCTTCAAGACAGTGAAGCTAGTTGAGAGAATGCCAAGAGTGTGCAAAGCTGTCATCAAGCCAAAGGGTGGCTAATTTGAAGAATGTAAAATATAAAATATATTTTCATTTGTTTAACACTTTTTTAGTTTCTACATGATTCCATGTGTGTTATTCCATAGTTTGTATGTCCTCACTATTATTCTACAATGTAGAAAATAGTAAAAATAAAGAAAAACCCTTGAATGAGTAGGTGTGTCCAAACCTTTGACTGGTACTGTATTGCTGTATGCTGCCACTGTAGTGTCAGTAGATGGCATAGGTTTCCTCAGTGACCTCATCGTGTTCTATAGTGTGTGTAAAACTGTGTCTGTGTTCTGGTCGGTATTCCTGGGCTGACACTTCACACTGGAAGAGACACACGCTGTGGGACACTTAACATCTGTAACACAGCATTCTGACTTCCTCTGACTGCTTTGAGGCTCTGCACACACACAGACATGGTCCTCAGCGGTCTGGGCACAGCACAAACTAACTGTACGCTGGTGTGTGTGTAGTCCTGGGTGTGTGGCAGTGTGAGGACACACTAGCTCTTCTCAGCTCATATGTAGAAACAGATGTTTTTCCCGGTCAAGACATGGCTACATGCCCTAGTATATATTTGATGAATTTGTGCCCTATATGCAGTCCACTGCTCCAAACCTCTCTTGAGTGTCTATAGAATAACTGTACCCCTAATCTAGTCTCCTCCCTAAACCACAGGCCATGAAACACCAGGGTTGCAAAATTTCGGGAACTTTCAATAAATTCCCAGATTTTTCCCAAATCCCAGTTGGAGGATTTCCGGAATCCGGAGGGAATAAGCAGGAAATCTGTAATTTCTGGAAAACCAGGGAATTTATGGAAAGTTCACGGAATTTTGCAACCGTATGGAACACTCAGTGTAACTGGAGGTAAATCAGACCTACAGCATGACAAACTCTACTGGATGTTTCCACACACTTTTCAATCACTATTGACTACACTGTTGATTTTCTCTTTTTTTTCTTTTGTTGGGTGTGTGTCTGTAAATAAGCAACCTTTGTAGTGAATTCAGTAGAAACATGTTTTATTAATTGCCATATGTTTATTGACTTCTCTTTCATGTCAGTTCTTTTGGTCTTTCTTTGTAGTGGCAAAAGATCTCTGTGCATCATCCTTTGTGAGCTATCTGAGATGTCAAAGGTGTCCTTTTGATGTGGAGTACAGACCTCATGTGAGGCAGCACCTGTGCCATTCTCAGAGTAGATGAGTGTGTGTGTAGATTAGGATGACACGCACAATGTGTGTGTGTGTGTTGTGACTGTCAGGCAGCCCCTGCTCCATTGGGAGACGGCGGAAGAGAATCCATCACTAGTATTCCTCTCTTCTTCTACCTAATGACTCTGGTAATTCTGGGAGTCTGACGCTCATTGGCGGCATGTGTTGCTGCCTTTCATCCTGGCCTAGGCACACACGTTCACACACATTCTCCGACGTGTTCGCACATATTTACACACACACGTTCACACATGTTCTCAGAGCCCCTAACCTCAGCCTGGCTACTCTGTGTGGCATCATGCCTCCAGCAGATGATGTCACTGTCACTCACTGGAGGTGAGGGAGATAATAGTATTAGTGTTTTCTTAATGACGGAAGAGCTCATGGAATGTGATACGCACGCACACACACACACACACACACACACACACACACACACACACACACACACACACACACACACACACACACACACACACACACACACACACACACACACACACACACACACACACACACACACACACACACACACACACACACACACACACACACACACACACACACACACACACAGTAATCTACCATCACTCCACCTGCTGGACAATTAGTAAAACACACACACCGCAGAGACGAATAGGCTCTGCCTTCCGCTGTTGCATTGTTATGAACGTACAGTAATAGTTTATTTGTTCATTGCTCACATGAACAAAAATCTGGTGACAGATTTTCAACTGTGCCATCGGGCTTTCTGTCTCTTCTTGTCCTTTGAAAATAGGAAGAAAGGGGACAGCTTCTTACTCACATATTGATGTTTGTTAAATAATTACTGGTAAATTATTATCTTAGAAAATACCACATTAATGAGTAGTACTAAATATATTTATAACATGTTTACCCAACCCATGTTTACTGAAGCACAAACAAGCCCCAAGAATAAAGTGTGACATTTTAAATGAGGCTGGTTTGTTTGTGCTGAACATCTACAAATTATATTTTAAACATGCCACTGGTGGAACTTCTCACAAGTCACTCCAGAAAACAAGACTTTGGGTTTGTCCCAAATGGAATCCTATTCCCTATTATGTTCACTACTTTTGACCAGTGCCCATGGGGCTTTGGTAAAAAATAATGCACTAAGTAGGGAATAGGGTGCCATTTGGTATGAATCCACACGCATACCTGGAGGAATTCCTCGAGTTTCTTCTAATCAAAAGATGAGGGTAAAACAGAAAATGTTTTTAATTCTCCTGGCCTTTGTTTTGCTTGATTATGGCGCTACGCAACGGGCCCTGTCTCTGGCAGTTTGGGAAAGCACAGAGAGGAGACAAAAAAATAGTTCACCCAAATTTCAAAATTACTCATTGGTTTCCTTACCCTGTTTGCAGTCTATGGACAAGGTATGACAACAATCCATGCTTTGGTTTAGTTTACCTGGCAGTGGTTGGCACTGTTTCCAAATGCTAACGTTTTAACATTTATGGCACAAATCCCATTCAGGTAATGGGACCGATATTAACATTTTTCAGATCATGTTCAAATCCTCTGTACTTTCAAATAATAGGACATGATGCGCATAAAATGCTAATATTGCTAATTATATGCTAATATTGGTCCCATTACTTGAATGGCATTTGTGCCACAAACGCTAAACAATACCATGGAAACTAAACCAAAGCATGGATTGCTGTCATACCTTGTGCTTACAAGGTAAGGAAACCAATATGTAATTTGGGTGAACTATCCCTTTAATAGAGGGAGCTTGTCTTTAGCATGTGTGCCAAAGTGCCGCTAACGCAGTGACACTGTCTCTCCTAGGACGGAGGGGTGGAGGAGCCGAGGGATGAAGGGAAGGAATGATGGGTGTGTGGTGGAGACTTGGCCCATCTGTTCCTCTCTCCTCTTTCTGATTTTTTGGTTTGCTAGACCTCCCCCCAACACTCAATGAGATGGAGGGGAGAGTCACAGGGGACCTCAGTCGTCTTCCCTCCTCCCCCCTGTCCCCTCCCTGTCAAACAACCATCCTCTCCCCTCCCTCCCCCTGTCCCCTCCCTGTCAATCAGCCATCCTCTCCCCTCCCTCCCCCTGTCCCCTCCCTGTCAAACAACCATCCTCTCCCCTCCCTCCCCCTGTCCCCTCCCTGTCAAACAACCATCCTCTCCCCTCCCTCCCCCTGTCCCCTCCCTGTCAAACAACCATCCTCTCCCCTCCCTCCCCCTGTCCCCTCCCTGTCAAACAACCATCCTCTCCCCTCCCTCCCCCTGTTCCCTCCCTGTCAAACAACCATCCTCTCCCCTCCCTCCCCCTGTCCCCTCCATGTCAAACAACCATCCTCTCCCCTCCCTCCCCCTGTCCCCTCCCTGTCAATCAGCCATCCTCTCCCCTCCCTCCCCTGCTTGTGCCACCTCGACCATGGGAAAAGGCCACTGATTAGAACAGTCCCCCTCACTAAGAGCCATCCGTCATCATCTAAGCAGACCCTCCCCTCTGATCTAACCCTCCTCCCAGCCTCCCTCCCAGTCTCTCCCTCCCAGTCTCTCCCCACCTCAGCCTCCCTCCCTCCCAGCCTCCCCCAGCCTCTCCCTGGACACAGTCATTAATTGAATCAGGATTAATTAGCTTTAAGGTAATCAAATCAAATCAAATTGTATTGGTCACATACACACATTTAGCAGATGTTATTGCAGGTGTAGAGAAATGCTTGTGTTCCTAGCTCCAGCAGTGCAGTAATATCTAACAATTCACAACAATACACACATATCTAAAAGTTAAATAATGGATTTAAGAAATATCTAAATATTTCAACGAGCAATGTCGGAGTATAAATATATATATATATACAGGCCTCCTTGCTCGCATACGCCCTTTTCAGTTCTGCCCACACATTTTCTTTAGGATTGAGGTCAGGGCTTTGTGATGGCCACTCCAATACCTTGACTTTGTTGTCCTTAAGCCATTTTGCCACAACTTTGGAAGTATGCTCGGGGTCACTGTCCATTTGGAAGACCCATTTGCGACCAAGCTTTAACTTCCTGACTGATGTCTTGAGATGTTGCTTCAATATATCCACATAATTTTCATGATGCCATCTATTTTGTGAAGTCCACCAGTCCCTCCTGCAGCAAAGCACCTCCACAACATGATGCTGCCACCCCAGTGCTTCACGGTTGGGATGGTGTTCATCGGCTTGCAAGCATCCCCCTTTATACTCCAAACATAACGATGGTCATTTTGACCAAACAGTTCTATTTTTGTTTCATCAGACCAGAGGACATTTCTCCAAAAAGTACAATCTTTGTCCCCATGTGCAGTTGCAAACCGTAGTCTGGCTTTTTTTATGGCGGTTTTGGAGCAGTGGCTTGTTCCTTGCTGAGCGGCCTTTCAGGTTATGTCGATGTAGGACTTCTTTTACTGTGGATATAGATACTTTTGTACCTGTTTCCTCCAGCATCTTGACAAGCTCCTTTGCTGTTGTTCTGGGATTGATTTGCACTTTTTGCACCAAAGTACGTTCATCTCTAGGAGAGAGAACGCTTCTCCTTCCCTAGCGGTATGATGGCTTCGTGGTCCCATGGTGTTTATACTTGCGTACTATTGTTTGTACAGATGAACATGGTACCTTGCTCCCAAGAATGAACCAGACTTGTAGAAGTCTACCATTTTGTTTCTGAAGTGTTGGCTGATATCTTTTGATTTTCCCATGATGTCAAGCAAAGATACACTGAGTTTGAAGGTAGGCCTTGAAAAACATCCACAGGTACACCTCAATTGACTCAAATGATGTCAATTAGCCTATCAGAAGCTTCTAAAGCAATGGCATCATTTTCTTGAATTTTCCAAGCTGTTTAAAGCACAGTCAACTTAGTGTATGTAAACTTCTGACCCACTGGAATTGTGATACCATGATTTATTTGTGAAATAATCTGTCTGTAAAGAATTGTTGGAAACATTACTTGTGTCATGCACAAAGTAGATGTCCTAACCGACTTGCCAAAACTATAGTTTGTTAACAAGTGTATGCAAACTTCCGACTTCAACTGTATATGTGTGATGGGATGTATAGAAATGCATAGACATGTATAATCATTGGCTGCAAACAAGGCTTTACATCTGGGGAGGTTGGAATGAGGCCTTCAGAAGACAGGATGCTGGGATGAGGCCTTCAGAAGACAGGAGGTTGGGGAGAGGCACTACTACTGTGTTGAAAGGCTGGATCTACACTGTAGATATTCGACTGTATGGCTCTGACTTCATTTAGTTATGGTTCCATATGTAACCGGTGTGAAATGGCTAGCTAGTTAGCGGGGTGCGCGCTACTGGCGTTTCAATTGGTGACGTCACTCGCTCTGAGACCTTGAAGTAGTTGTTCCTCTTGCTCTGCATGGGCCGCGGCTTTTGTGGAGCGATGGGTAACGGTGCTTCGTGGGTGACTGTTGTTGATGTGTGCAGAGGGTCCCTGGTTCGAGCCCAGGTAGGGGCGAGGAGAGGGATGGAAGCAAAACTGTTACATTGGTGCTGTTGACCCGGATCACTGGTTGCTGCGGAAAAAGAGGAGGTCAAAAGGGGGGTGAGTGTAAACGGTGTGAAATGGCTAGTTAGGTAGTGGGGTGCGCGCTAATAACGTTTCAATCGGTGACGTCACTCGCTCTGAGACCTTGAAGTAGTTGTTCCCCTTGCTCTGCAAGAGCTGCGGCTTTTGTGGAGCGATGGGTAACGATGCATCGTGGGAGACAGTTGGTGATGTGTGCAGAGGGTCCCTGGTTTGAGCCCAGGTAGAGGCGAGGAGAGGGATGGAAGCAAAACTGTTACACATACACAGGGTTTTTCACTGTTTCAGTAACTGAGTCATGCTTTAATGTCATTGTTTACAAGACAAATTACTAGAGCGGTTAGTGTTGCCACTGGCATTCAACTGATTTATACTGTAGGCTACCTATAGCACACAAACACACTCCTCTAGGATGAGTCCATTTAGGCTCATTACTCCTCTGAAAGCAGTCATCCCAGTGATGGGGCTATGAGGAGGTTCTGCGATAACATGGCTGATGAAGATAGATCTGTCAGAGCAGAGCAGTGGAGGAATGGGAGAGGAGAGGGAGGGCCATCCATACATCAGTCCTCAGCCCTGGGGTCAGGGGTGTCATCGTCATAGAAACAGGGATAATTCAGAAGGTGGTGTGGGGCCAGTTTGTCCAGATTAATGTCTGCAGGGGAGGGATAGAGAGAGAGGGAAGGAGGGAAGGAGAGATAGATGGACGCTCGGGCAGCTGCATCTACAGTACGTTGGTGTGCATGTGTGTGTGTGCGTGTAACTTGTGTGTGTGTAGCTTCATGTGTGTGTGTGTGTGTGTGTGTGTGTGTGTGTGTGTGTGTGTGTGTGTGTGTGTGTGTGTGTGTGTGTGTGTGTGTGTGTGTGTGTGTGTGTGTGTGTGTGTGTGTGTGTGTGTGTGTGTGTGAGAGAGAGAGGTTTAATGATCCACATACACCCTTGACCACTTAACCGTAGGCCCTGTGGCAGCAGGTGAGCAGTGAACAGAGCAAAGTAGACAATGAATATTGATGAAACAAGCAAGAAAAGCTTTGACTTCACTGAGGCACGGGACCACACACTGGTCCTGCCGATATAATCAAGTCATTATAGCCTGTATACATATTTCATGATGTTATAATAGGATGGTGTTATTATTATGTAATTATATGATTCTAAAAAATACTTTTCATTGACAAATGTGACTGATATTTCTTTTAAGATTTTCTATTCCTATTTATCTGCAAATATGTTGTTGGTGGGCTAACACACTAGCACAACAAGCTAATACAAAGCATGCTAACCCACTAGCACAGCGAGCTAATACAAAGCATGCTAACCCACTAGCAAAACGAGCTAATACAAAGCATGCTAACCTCACTAGTACAAGGAGCTTAAACAAAGCATGCTAACCCACAAGCACAGCGAGCTAATACAATCGATGCTAAACCAATAGCACCACAAGGTAATACTGCTAACCCACTAGCACGGTGAGCTAATTGTATCGCTCTTAATTATTCAACAGTGACATGCTCCGAACGAAACACTGTTTTCTTTTTCTGTGGTCCACTGTGTCTTTAAACGACCACACACAGAGGGACCTCCGGATCCACAGCAGCAAAAGAATTTATAGCCATCAATATTTCATAGTTAATTATGATCACAAACCTCAGCCTTTATTATTCATCCAGACGAGATGAAGCTGCGGAGGGTTTTTGCATATCATTGTTGTGGTTTGACCCGACGGGCCAGGGAGATGACGGAGGGATGAATGATTAAATTCTGAGGGATAGAGAGAGCGCTTCTTTCTGCCTCTTTTGCTCTATCACTACACTCATTCACCCAGCCACATCTCTATCTCTCTTCCAAAGCATCTGACCCAACATCCATGCAATATAGACAGTCGAAATCAACTGTTCAGCTCTTATTTCATCCAAGATGACAGTATGAATCGGTATTATTGAGAGGATAAGCTGAAAGGCTTAATAATCAATGTATAAAGCTATTTGTTTTAGGCCGGCCTGTGGGACTAATTATCCAATGAGGGCGTTACAGGGGTGAGTGCAGTCACTGTGTGAGTGAGGGCACTGTGTGTTACTGCGCATGCGTGTGTCAATATTTATGTGGGGCAGGTGGGAGCCCATAGCTGTGGCCCCAGAGAGAGAGAGGGGGGCTGGGGGACTAGAAGATTGGGAGGAGGGCCAGAGGAAGGCCCAGGGCCTTATAGGCACCAGTCAGAGGGGTGCTTGAGCTGTGATGGATATACTGCCCCAGGGAGAATGGCTCCAGAGAATGGTCCACTGGGCCATGAAAACACACACACAGCTAGACACAGACAAAGCTATAGACACACACACACATACGCACGCACGCACGCACGCAAGCAGACACACACACACACACACACACACACACACACACACACACACACACACACACACACACACACACACACACACACACACACACACACACACACACACACACACACACACACACACACACACACACACACACACACACACACACACACAAAGCCAGATAGATTAAGACAGACATGGGGTGTTTTGCTTGATGGTGCGTGACATCTGTAATTCTCTCTAATTCTCCCCATTGGACCAGTACTATTTAGAATGATTGATGATGTTGTTCCAATGCCTTGTAAACAGCTTGCTAAGTGAAGGTTACCGATTTAAAATGCAGACAATGTTTTCACCACTTGCAATTCCTTGACTTTGTAGTGAAACACGGTGACATTACATTCATATGTGTAGGTGTGTAGTAATACCCCTATGTGAAGAGGCCTTCTCCCTTCTATGTTTGATAAAGGCTGTCTGATCGTCTCACTGTCTGCTCAGTGAACTGCTCTGAGGGAACGTGACACCAGACTACACAGTCATTTCAGCATGATCAGTAGCTGTGCAGACAGCATTATTACAGATGTGGTTGGAGCTGTGCTGTTATTATCATTACTTAACCCCAGTGTATTGCTCTGCACGTAACCCTATCATTAACATGAAATGTTAATCATCCATGCAACCAGCCGCCCAGGCTGGGGAGGGAGTCTTAGTGTGTGTGTGTGTGTGTGTGTGTGTGTGTGTGTGTGTGTGTGTGTGTGTGTGTGTGTGTGTGTGTGTGTGTGTGTGTGTGTGTGTGTGTGTGTGTGTGTGTGTGTGTGTGTGTGTGTGTGTGTGTGTGTGTGTGTGTGTGTGTGTGTGTGTGTGTGTGCTCCTAGTGTGTTTTACAAGGCAGCCCAGCCGCCTGCCATGCCTTTTAATTGAATCCAGTTGTAATCAGTGAGATATTTGAAAGAGACAACATGTAAAGACTGTGTGGCACACTCCATTAAAACTGCTCTTCTCACAGCTGCTCACAGCCAGGCTGATCACACCGGATCTCTAGTGAAGCCTGTGGTTATGCTGATGCAGACACACAAGAGGTGTGGGTGTGTGTGTGCGTGGGTGTGGGTGTTTGTGTGTGTGCTTGTGTGTGTGTATATGTTTGTGTGCGTGTGCGTGTGTGTGTGTTTGTGTGTGTGCAAGGAATCTTGTACTGTATAACAATGTTGGAAAAGCAGAAGTCTCCAGCTCACCTTTGTAAACAGTGCTCCATCTCTGAAATTTGAAATTGTTTGTGCTTCTTTGTCCTCTATTTCAATTCATATTCTACCTGACACTGTATAGTCATAGACCTAATATGTATGTTGGTTTTCTTCATAAAGTATTTTCCCAACATGTATCTACAGTAGGATGACAGTACAGTATACCCCAGAGACATGACCTGACCTACAGTAGTCTGGGGCCGTATTCACAAAACCTTCTTAATCATCCGGACGTGAAAATACTGCCCCCTAACCCCAAGAAGTTTTAATGGTTACAAAAGTATCAATTCGTCTCAAGACAAGGGTTTAGCTGTCCTAAAGTTAAGTACATTTCAAAGAAGAAATCCTAAAACATTATTTTCAAGAATCCCATTTCTTCTTTCCTTTTTTCTTAGGAAGAAACATGGGGAAAGAATTAAGAACATTTCTAATGACTGTGTTGAGGAATAGCAACTTAGCTTAACTTTCTTCATAATTCAGTTAAGAATACATTTCTTCTTAACGCTTTCTTGCGCCACAGACACAGTTGGCTACCGCAAAACAAATTAAACACGCATTATCTAGCTAGCTAGTAATTAACAATATATTACAATATTCTAGAAGTGTTAAATAGCTAGCGCTATCTTGTCAATTTGTAAAGAAGAACTTGACTAACTTAGCTAACGTTAACGTAGTTAGTTAAGTTGGCTATAATGTCAATACCCGTTAGCTAGCTAACGTAGCTACCTAACTTACCGGTTGCGCAGTTCCTCTACCACTGTCTCTCCTATGACGACGATCTCCTCCATCTGGTCCACATGAGTGGTCTCTCAGCTCCCTTCTTCTTAGCAGACGACTTGATGTCAGGCCTCTTCTTTTTTACAGCGTCACTGTCCCTTGCCATACCCCTGACGGCAGAGACAGACTCGGCCACTCTCGCCCATCCTCTCTTTTTGGTCTCTGCAGTGACCCCGCAGTTATCAAATCCCCCCAACAGCAACCTTTTCCTGGCTGCTATTTCAAATAAATCGAATCAAATTTTATTAGTCACATGCGCCGAATACAACAGGTGACCTTACAGTGAAATGCTTACTTACGAGTCCCTAACCAACATAGCAGTTTCAAAAAATAAGAGATAAAAGTATCAAGTAATTAAAGAGCAGCAGTAAAAAATAACAATATATATAGGGAGGCACAGAGTCAATGTGTGGGGGCACTGGTTAGTTGAGGTAGTATGTACTACCTTAATTAAAGTGACTATGTATAGATGACAACAGAGAGTGGCAGTGGTGTGGAGAGGGGAGGGGAGGGGGGGGTGGCAATGCAAATAGTTTGGGTAGCCATTTGACTAGATGTTCAGGAGTCTTATGGCTTGGGTGGTAGAAGCTGTTTAGAAGCCTCTTGGACCTAGACTTGGCGCTCCGTACCGCTTGCCGTGTGGTAGCAGAGTGAACAGTCTATGACTAGGGTGGCAGGAGTCTTTGACAATGTTTAGGGCCTTCCTCTGACATCGCCTGGTATAGAGGTCCTGGATGGCAGGAAGCTTGGTCCCAGTGATGTACTGTGCCATTCGCATGGTGTTGATGTGAGTCATGACCAGCCTTTCAAAGCACTTCATGGCTACAGACATGAGTGCTACGGGTCGGTAGTCATTTAGGCAGGTTACCTTAGTGTTCTTGGGCACAGGCACTATGGTGGTCTGCTTAAAACATGTTGGTATTACAGACTCGTACAGGGAGAGGTTGAAAATGTCAGTGAAGACACTAGTTGGTCAGCTCGTGCTCGCAGTACACGTCCTGGTAAACTGTCTGGCCCTGCGGCCTTGTGAATGTTGACCTGTGTAAAGGTCTTACTTACATCGGCTGCGGAGAGGGTGATCACACAATCTTCCGGTACAGCTGGTGCTCTCATGCATTTTCAGTGTTATTGTCCTCGAAGCGAGCATAGAAGTAGTTTAGCTCATCCGGTAGGCTTGTGTCAGTGGGCAGCTCTCGGCCGTGCTTCCCTTTGTGGTCTGTAATGGTTTGCAGGCCCTGCCACCTCCGATGAGCATCAGAACCGGTGTAGTACGACTCGATCTTAGTCCTGTATTGACGCTTTGTCTGTTTGATCGTCTGTCGGAGGGCAAAGAGGGATTTCTTGTAAGCTTCCGGGTTAGAGTCCCACTCCTTGAAAGTGGCAGCCCTAGCCTTTAGCTTAGTACGGATGCTGCCTGCAATCCATGGCTTCTGGTTGGGGTATGTACGTACGGTCACCGTGGGGACGACGTCATCGGTGCACTTATTGATGAAGCCAATGACATATGTGGTGTACAGGGAGCCATTGGAGGAATCCCGGAACATATTCCAGTCTGTGCTAGCAAAACAGTCCTATAGCTTAGCATGTGCTTCATCTGACCACTTTTTTATTGATCTTGTCACTGGTGCTTCCTGCTTTAATTTTAGCTTGTTAGCAGGAATCAGGAGGATGGAATTATGGTCAGATTTGCCAAATGGAGGGCTTTGTATGCATCTCTGTGTGTGGAGTATAGGTGGTCCAGAGTTATTTTCCCTCTGGTTGCACATTTAGCATGATGATAGAAATTTGGTAAAACGGATTTAAGTTTCCCTGCATTAAAGTCCCCGGCTACTAGGAGCGCCGCCTCTAGGTGAGCATTTTCTTGTTTGCTTATGGTTGAATACAGCTCATTCAATGCTATCTTAGTGCCAGCCTCTGACTGTGGTGGCATGTACAGCTACAAAGAATATAGATGAAAACTCTCTCGGTATGTAATGTGGTCTACATCTTATCGTGAGAAACTCTACCTCAGGCGAGCCATAGTTCGAGACTTCCTTAGATATCATGCACCAGCTGTTGCTTACAAAAATAAATAGACTGCCGCCCCTTGTCTTACCAGACGCCGCTGTTCTATCCTGCCGGTACATCGTATAACCAGCCATCTCTATGTTGGTATTGTCGTCATTCAGCCACAACTCTGTGAAGCATAAGATGTTACAGTTTTTAATATCCCGTTGGTAGTTTAATCTTCCCAATAACTTGTCAATGTTATTGTCCAAAGATTGCATGTTTGCTAGCAGAACTGAGGGAAGTGGGGGTGTATTCGATCACGTCCGACTTCTCAGCGGGCAGCCCGCTCTCCGGCCTCTCTTTCTCCTTCTCCTCTTCACACAGATCAAGGGGCTCGGGGCCTGTTCCCAAGGGAGTCATACATCCTCCACCTCGGGCTCGTCAGAAAGAAGAAAAAGGATTCTGCTAGTCTGTGGTGAGTAATCGCAGTCCTGATGTATAGAAGTTATTCTCGGTCAAAAGAGACGGTAGTGGCAACATTATGTACAAAAAGAGTAAAAAAATAAGTTACTTACAACACAGATAAACAAACAAAAAACGCAATCGGTTGGGAGCACGTAAAACGTCTGCCTTCTGCTCCGGCACCATCTTCCACCATAACTTCAAGCTCTTGTTTGCTGAAGATTTTATTGCGCTTTCCTTGGTTATCCATTTCTGGTTTTGATATGGCTAGCCTGATGGCTATAATGTGTGAAAAATAATGAAATAACCAAATCCTATCATCCTGCCACATAGGCTTATTTATTGGTTTCAAGCACGTCACTAATGTCAATGCCACATAAGAAGTTCTTAAGAAAGATATTTTCAAAGTTCCTAAGTAAACTACGAATTCCTAACAACATTTTGAGGAATTGCACTGACAAACTATCTTATGAACTTCTTATTTTTTTCCTTAAGAAACTTCTTACGTTTTTTCATAAGTAATGTTTTGTGAATCCGGCCCCTGGTCCTCAGAGAGACCGATAGGAAGCTCCATAGATGTTTAGGAGAGGAGGCACCATAGATGTTTAGGACAGGGGCCCCATGGTTGTTTAGGAGAGGAGGCCCCATAGATGTTTAGGAGAGGGGCCCCATGGATGTTTAGGAGAGGAGGCCCCATAGATGTTTAGGAGAGGAGGCCCCATAGATGTTTAGGAGATGAGGCCCCATAGATATTTAAGGGGGGAGGCCCCATAGATGTTTAGGAGAGGGGCCCCATGGATGTTTAAGAGAGGAGGCCCCATAGATGTTTAGGAGTAGGGCCCCATGGATGTTTAGGAGAGCAGGCCCCATAGATGTTTAGGAGAGGAGGCCCCATAGATGTTTAGGAGAGGAGGCCCCATAGATGTTTAGGAGAGGGGCCCCATGGATGTTTAGGAGAGGAGGCCCCATAGATGTTTAGGAGAGGGGCCCCATGGATGTTTAGGAGAGGAGGCCCCATAGATGTTTAGGAGAGGGGCCCCATAGATGTTTAGGGGGAGATGCCCCATAGAAACAAAATGGAGGCCCTGCAGTGCACTGTGACATCAGAGAGAACTCTGAGCCTTCTCCGCAGGGAACCTGATCCTCCACATAGCCCATAGGAGCCTGTATCATTACTGAGAGGGGAGATGGTGGGGGTGTACCACTTTAGTAGGTAGGAGAGGGGTGTATCACCTGTCAGATGACCTCTTCACTCTCCCATTGGACAAAACTTAGCAAAACTCTTTGAAAGACATTATAATAACATCATTTCAACACGCACAGTTGGCCTAGCGTCGTCCGGGTTTGGCCGGGGTAGGCCGTCATTGTAAATAAAAATTTGTTCTTAACTGACTTGCCTAGTTAAATAAAGGTTACACACACACACACACCACACTGACAAAACATGTATTTTGTTGGCATTTATGTCCCTGTTACCAGTAAAACATAATCAAAACCTATTTCTTTCACTTACTTGCTGTGCTGTTTCCTTGTTCATTTGTTCAGTCGTTTCATTGTCAACCAGGATTTCATCATACATGTCAAGCAGTGAAGTTTTAGCTCTGTCTGTATGAGGCCTCTCTTCCTCGGTGCGCACTGTCACTGTGTCCGTTTCCATCTTATCCAGCTGTGTATGTAACATTTCATGTAAACCCTGTTTCTTGTCTGCATCGAAGTAGCGATCCTTGTACCTAGCATCGAGCATGTTTGCGACACAGTAAAGACAGAATGCCACCGATTCGCTTGTTCACAGCCTGTGTCGGCAGTTTTGTTGAGCGGGCGTTTCAATGCCATGACAGAGGGTATCATGTCTGCTGCAGGCGCAGTTGATGAGCTTTTTTCTCGAGTCAGTTGTTCGAATGGAGCTAGCTAGTGTGTTCATGTTTCCAAGTTTCAAACATGTTCTCAAATGCCATTGAAATGGCAGCAGCGGTATGACAACCAGCACATTCATGAGCATGCAATACTACTTTCCTCAGTACAAAATCCTTGACAATTCACTGTGCTGTCATACTCAGCATGCTCATGGGTCTGATATCGCTAGTCCAAATGTCAGTCGTGAAGCTAATAGCAGTGACGCTATTACTGTGTAACTCCGGTAGGACAACATCTGAAAAATAGCACGTTTCATAGTGTGTACCGGTGCTCGACCAGTCGGCGAAGGCCAACATCACCCACGACAGAGAACGGTTGATTGTCAAGGGCAATGAATTACATTATCTTGGCGTTAACGTCTTTGGGCTGCAAGCCCGAAGCCGGGCACAATATGACAACAGCCACTTCAAGTGCAGGGCGCGAAATTCAAAATATATTTTTTCGAAATATTTAACTTTCACACATTAACAAGTCCAATACAGCAAATTAAAAATAAACATCTTGTGAATCCAGCCAACATGTCCGATTTTTTAAATGTTTTACAGCGAAAACACAACGTATATTTATGTTAGCTCACCACCAAATACAAAAAAGGACAGACATTTTTCACAGCACAGGTAGCATGCACAAAACCAACCTAACTAACCAAGAACCAACCAAACTAACCAAGAAACAACTTCATCAGATGACAGTCTTATAACATGTTATACAATAAATCTATGTTTTGTTCGAAAAATGTGCATATTGAGGTATAAATCAGTTTTACATTGCAGCTACCATCACAGCTACCGTCACAAATAGCACCGAAGCAGCCAGATTAATTAGACACCAACGTGAAATACCTAAATACTCATCATAAAACATTTCTGAAAAATACATGGTGTACAGCAAATGAAAGACAAGCATCTTGTGAATCCAGCCAATATTTCCGATTTCTTAAGTGTTTTACAGCGAAAACACAATATAGCATTATATTAGCTTACCACAATAGCCAGAAACACAAGCCATTTACCAGCAGCAAAAGTTAGCGATCGTAACAAACCAGCAAAAGATATATAATTTTTGACTAACCTTGATAAGCTTCATCAGATGACAGTCCTATAACATCAGGTTATACATACACTTATGTTTTGTTCGAAAATGTGCATATTTAGAGCTGAAACCAGTGGTTATACATTGTGCTAACGTAGCATCTTTTTCCCAGAATGTCCGGATATTTTTATGACACTCACCTATTCTGACCAAATAACTATTCATAAACGTTACTAAAAAATACATGTTGTATAGGAAATGATAGATACACTAGTTCTTAATGCAATCGCCGTGTTAGAATTCTAAAAATAACTTCATTACGACATCCAGCTTACGTTATAGCGAGAGAGTGCCCAAAATCTGGGCGCAAACTAATAGTACACATGTTCGACAGATATATGAAATAACATCATAAAATGGGTCCTACTTTTGATCATCTTCCATCAGAATGTTGTACAAGGGGTCCTTTGTCGGGAACAATCGTTGTTTGGTTTTAGAATGTCCTCTTCTCCAGTCAATTAGCATGGAAAGCTAGCAAAGTGGCGCGAAGTGACAACGCAACACGCCTAACTTCCCGAAAAAATGTCAATAATCTAATAAAACTATATTGAAAAAACATACTTTACGATGATATTGTCACATTTATCAAATAAAATCAAAGCCGGAGATATTAGTCGTCTATAACGACAGCTTTTCAGAAGGCAATACCCGGTCCCTTCTCGCGCCTTCCAGAAAACAGGAAATTGGTGTCACGTCATGCCAAGAGCTCTTATTCGACCTCAGATCAAGTTATACACTCCATTTCTTCTCTCACTGCCTGTTGACATCTAGTGGAAGGCGTATGAAGTGTATACTAATACATATCAAGCACATGTATAGGCAGGCCCTAGAACAGAGCATCGATTTCAGATTTTCCACTTCCTATCAGGAAGTTTGCTGCAAAATGAGTTCTGTTTTACTCACAGATATAATTCAAACGGTTTTAGAAACTAGAGAGTGTTTTCTATCCAATAGTAATAATAATATGCATATTGTACGAGCAAGAATTGAGTACGAGGCCGTTTGAATTGGGCACCTTTTATCCAGGCTACTCAATACTGCCCCTGCAGCCCAAAGAGGTTAATGGATTTTACCTTTTGAATTTTCTTACTCTTTCAAATGACTGCTCGACTTGCTGACTGCTCGATCCACACAGCAGACGTTGTGGGCTAGGTTAGGAATGCTGTGTTGCACGTGTAGCGCAACATTTCTACGTGGCGTCATTACGTCATGTACCTACATTATATAGGTATGCACGGTAGCTTTGACATCGGTTTCTAACATCGCCGATGCCGATGTTGGCATTTTTAGCTAATATCGTCCGATTCCGATATGTTTACAGATATATCGTGCATCCCTAATTTCAACCAGTTCTTACCACTGGGCTGCATGTTGGGATTTAAAAAAAAGTTATTATGGAGGGAACATGGATGGATGATGCACAAAAACGAATTTCCTGCCTCAGTGTTTTTGTTTGATCGGTTTCAGCTCAGTGGCAGTGTACTTTTTTCAGATAGAGATTACAAAAAGTAATCATTCCCCATGTGGCATTTCTAGTTTTAATAGAGCTCTATTCGCTGTTAAATCTTCTCCACCATGGCTAAGCAGAGGGTGAACTGTCCCGTTAAAACAGCCCCATAACTTCTGGAGAAAGTAGCAGTTTCTTCAAACAGAACCAGCCTGTGTTTAGTGTTTGTCTGCAGGAGATGTGAGACGTCCACTCCTGACGTGCACTACTGCCTGCCAGTCCTGCAGTGTATCTCTCCCTCTCTGCTCCTATCCTCTCCAGATCATAGACTCCATTAACTTCTCTAGGATATGTGGGACGCTACCGTCCCACTTGGCCAATAGCCAGGGAAAATGTAGAGCGCCAAATTCAAAAAAATTATATAAAATCAAACTTTCATTAAATCACACATGTAAGATACCAAATTAAAGCTACACTCGTTGTGAATCCAGCCACCATGTCAGATTTCAAAAAGGCTTTTCGGCGAAAGCATAAGATGCTATTATCTGATGATAGCACAACAGTAAACAAAGAGAGTGTAGCATATTTCAACACTGCAGGCACGACACAAAACGCAGAAATAAAATATAAATCATGCCTTACCTTTGACGAGATTCTTTTGTTGGCACTCCAATATGTCCCATAAACATCACAAATGGTCCTTTTGTTCGATTAATTCCGTCCATATATATCCAAATTGTCCATTTATTTGGCGCGGTTGATGCAGAAAAAAACAGCTTCCAATTTGCGCAAAGTCACTACAAAATATCTCAAAAATTACCTCTAAACTTTGCCAAAACATTTCAAACTACTTTTGTAATACACCTTAAGGTATTTGTAAACGTTAATAATCGATCAAATTGAAGACGGGTCTATCTGTTTTCAATACAGGAGATCAACAAACTAACGCTACTTTTCTAGTCTTGCGCAACTCTCAAACAGTACACATGACGTTACACTGTTTCCAGGTGGCCTCACTTCTTCATTGCACAAAGGAATAACCTCAACCTATTTCCAAAGAGTGGTGACATCCAGTGGAAGTGGTAGGAACTGAAAACAGGGTGATTAGAAATCCAGTATTCTAATGAAACTTCATTGAACAGACAGTGACTTAAAAAAAAGAAATTAATGGTTAGTCCTCAGGGTTTTGCCTGCTACACAAGTTCTGTTATACTTACAGACATGATTCAAACAGTTTTAGAAACTTCAGAGTGTTTTCTATCCAAATCTACTAATAATATGCATATCTTATATTCTGGGGATGAGTAGAAGGAAGTTGAAATTGGGCATGCTATTTATCCAATAGTGAATTTGCTGCCCCCTATCCTAGAGAAGTTAACCTCTCTGGGATATGTGGGACGGTAGCATCCCACCTGGCCATCATCCAGTGAAAATGCAGAGCGCCAAATTCAAATAAATTACTATAAAAATTAAACTTTCATGAAATCACACATTCAAAATACCAAATTAAAGCTACACTTGTGAATCCAGCCAACGTGTCAGATTTCAAAAATGCTTTACGGAGAAAGCAAACAATGCTATTATTTGAGGATAGCACCCCAGCTAACAATCACAGACCATCATATTTCAACCCTCCCGGCGCGACACAAAACGCAGAAATAAAGATATAATTCATGCCTTACCTTTGACGAGCTTCTTCTGTTGGCACTCCAATATGTCCCATAAATATCACAAATGGTCCTTTTGTTCGATTAATTCCATCGATATATATCCAAAATGTCCATTTATTTGGCGCGTTTGATCCAGAAAAACACCGGTTCCAACTTGCACAACGTGACTACAGAATATCTCAAAAGTTACCTGTAAGCTTTGTCCAAACATTTCAAACTACTTTTGTAATACAACTTTAGGTATTTTTTTACGTAAATAATCGATAAAATTGAATACGGGATGATCTGTGTTCAATACCGGAGGAAAACAATGTGTAGCATGCTTTCTGGTCATGCCCTCTAACAAACAGTACACTTCACTGGAGCCTCATTCTGAACATGGCTACTTCTTCATTTCTCAAAGTAAAAACCTCAACCAATTTCTAAAGACTGTTGAAATCCCGTGGAAGCGATAGGAACTGCAGGAAGGTCCCTTAAAAATCTGGATTCCCAATAAAATAGTGTTTTCTATCCAATACTAATAATAATATGCATATATTAGCATCTGGGACTGAGTAGGAGGCAGTTTACTCTGGGCATGCTTTTCATCCAAACGTGAAAATGCTGCCCCCTATCCTAGAGAAGTTAACAGCCCAGGCAGTTGGGGAAAACAAAGCTAACATGTGCCAACAGAAGTGTAATGTGAAGAGAGGAGACACTCCTATTAAATGACAACCACATTTCAAGGGGGGGTAGAAAAACTGAGACAGACAGTCGAAGAGGCAACTTGCTAGCTGCTGGGACATTTTCCAGCTACAAAGGTGTAACAGACTAACAAATTAAAAATACGTGATGCCAATGTGACTACAGATGTTTTGCCTTTAGTGTCGATCCTTGGCATAATCCCAAACTGAAGAAACCAAGGAAGATGCACTAGATGAAAGTCCAGGTTTTCCAAGAACACTAGCTGGCTTATTAAATCCACTTTGATCCTCCTGTCTTTGATATTCATAGTCTCATAAAGAATTCACTTTCAGCGGTAAATATAGGTAGTTCAGTGAGCTGAGATGACATACACCCCTCATTCCTTCACAGTCTGTTTAAATTATCCAAAACAATCAGAGAAAATATAGGGAGAATAAAAAACACATTAAAACAGTAGTCGGTTGTGAACCCTCAGTCCTCCTGCTTTGCTGAACAGGGAGGGTTTCATTTTGGGGCACTGCGCTACAGTTTCACCATTTCATTATGAAATACTATGGCTCTTCAAACTTCTAGCTAGAGCACAATGGAAGTGTCTCTTAGTGAGTCATGTTGGCTCTTGGGATCAGAAGGGTACAGGTCTTATAGTCGAAGGAATGGAAATGTCAGGAAGTGTCACTATACAACAGTCTACTTTTTCAATACGAGGTAGCAACACAGCTACCATGTGACAGAAGATTAGACAAGTGACATTAGTCACAGGCCAGAGCCACATCCATTAGATAGGAGTTGTTGGTTGTGACAGTCATGTGTGACCTGGTGTAGCTACAGGATACAACCCCTCTGTTGTAAACACAGACACATAGTTCATCTCATCTCTCCTCCTTTTACCCCTCGCCCAGTTCTCTCTGTCCTCTGGGCATGGATGAATAACCTCTACCCTCATCCCCTCCTCTCTGTGTTTGTAATTGTCCTCTGTTTCTGGGGTTAAAATAATGAGCAGCATCAATCAGACTATGGAGGAGGGAGGGAGATAGGGGTAGCGTGACCTGGCAGTGCCACCCTGCAGAGCCGGAGGCCAGTGTGTGTGTGTGTGTGTGTGTGTGTGTGTGTGTGTGTGTGTGTGTGTGTGTGTGTGTGTGTGTGTGTGTGTGTGTGTGTGTGTGTGTGTGTGTGTGTGTGTGTGTGTGTGTGTGTGTGTGTGGTGTGGGGTGTGTGTGCGGAGTGTGCGGGGTGTGTGTTTCTGTGTGAGTCTGTGCGTGTGTGTGCCCTGTTTGTTTGGCCTGCCCGGGGAGGGTGACATGGTGCCTCGGTGATGGGGAGGTCACTGCCGTGTCTGACCTGACCTCTTACACTGCCGCCTGCTTCATGACACTGTGTGGGGAAACATGATGGGTCACACACACACACACACACACACACACACACACACACACACACACACACACACACACACACACACACACACACACACACACACACACACACACACACACACACACACACACACACACACACACACACACACACACACACACACACACACTTAAAATAAACACACACACACATGCATGCTCACACACAGATGTTCTTTCTCTTCTTCCTTTCTCTCTCTTCCTTCCTCTCTCTTTCTATCTACTTATTTTTCTCTCTCAATCTACCTCTTTCTCTCTCTCTCTCCCTCTCTCTCTCTCTCAATCTACCTCTCTCTCTCTCTCTCTCTCTCTCTCTCTCTCTCTCAATCTACCTCTTTCTCTCTTTCTCTCTGTACCTCTCCCTTTCTCTCCATTCCTCTCTCTCTCTCGTTCTCTCCCTCTCTCTCCTGCCCCCCCTCTCTCCCTTTCTCTCCTTCTCTCTTTCTTTCTCTCTCTCTCCCTTTCTCTCCTTCTCTCTCTCCTTCTCTCTCTCTCATTGACACAGACACACATGTTCTACCAAATGACTGGAGCCCTTACCTCATCTCTCAGACAATATACTATCCTAGAGATGGGAGGTAGTTTGGAGTATAACACTGTAGACACATCCTCATGTTTAGAAGAGTTTTGTCTGAGAACAACAGCAACAACAGACAGTCCTCTCATAACAACAAAGACATGAGTTTCTCTCCACAGTTGAAGTGAAAGTCTCATAATTGGACCTATAATCTCCTTTGGTAGAGAAGCTGGGAGTTACAAATCCCTCTGTCCTCATTAAAAAGTACAACCCTACTTTTGAACACTGAGTTACAGCATTGATTAGAAAGCCTATCGCCTGGTGTGTTTTCCATTTCTTTCATTGTTCTTTTCTGGGCTGAAATAAGACAGGCATTTTCACTGTGCATTCCAATTACAGCAGGGCAGATGAAGAAAGGTGCGGTATTAACTAGAGAAACCTTGCTAACACAAAGAGAATTCCTAACTTAACAAGATGTCATTTTTCATTGATAACTCCCCATCAACATGTCTGCTCCATTTGAATATATATATATAGAGACAGACTTCAGGAGTAGTTGGATACAGTAGGCTTATGAAATTCTATATTTAATATTTCAGATATTTTTTCAGTTGAAGCCATACAAATCTGTGATGGGTTTTAAGTAATTCTCAGTGTATTGCTGATATAAAAGTACACCCAGATTCATTATTTAACTTACCACTACCACGATGTAACATTCTTTATGGGATAATGAGAAACTATAGTACTAGTAACCAGACCTTAGTAGCTCAGACCCACATAATTAAAGGCATTTTGATAGCATTTATAGAATAACATAAGTATAGCTGTGTACTTCTATAGAATACCGTTAAGTGTGACTTGAACTAAATTGACCATCCCACCCTTTACGACCACATAATAAGTGGTGGTCTGTTGTGTCATGGTCCTTTAACTGTGGCAGTGTGGGGAATTCAGACTCCTAATAGGCATCAAGGGACCATCGAAGCAGAGATCCAGATTATTAGTATCGAGGTTGTTAGTATAGTTAGCTTTGTTGGACACTTCTGTATTGTAGATTTGAGGCACATGGAGCTCCACTACTGTCCATTTTCTCTGTGTCTCTCATCCCCAACCTGCTCAGTGAGAGCATTAAAGCATAAGTGGCCCCATTGAAGCTACCTAAAAGGTCTCGCATCATAATTACCATTACCGTTGCCTGTATGCTAATTGACATCAGGCATTTTTCTCCTCAAATGAGTTTCCCAAGTAATGTCTTCTAGGAATGGAGACTCTTCAGTAGAAAGGAGGGGATGCACAGAGAAAACACAGACACCACGCTATTATCACTCTCCAGGCCAGGTAAAGTCTTGTTAATAATCACAGTTTTTTCATCTCTCTGTTCTTCTTCTTCTTCCTTCTTCTTCATTCCAAAGGAGAGTAGCTCATGAACAATTCAGCCATGCCTTCCTGATGGTGTTTCACATGGCTCTGTGGGATATCTTTTATACATCAATGAGGCCAATTGACTGTTTAAGTGTGAAAGCACTGAGTGTCGCCAGCTCTGCTCAGCCCTGCTGCCCTGCTCTGTTCAGTATATCTCTATCTCTCTGCTGTACTGTTTTGCTGCCCTGCTCTGTTCAGTATAGATCTATCTCTCTGCTGTACTGTACTGCTGCCCTGCTCTGTTCAGTATATCTCTATCTCTCTGCTGTACTGTACTGCTGCCCTGCTCTGTTCAGTATATCTCTATCTCTCTGCTGCTCTGCTCTGTTCAGTATATCTCTATCTCTCTGCTGTACTGTACTGCTGCTCTGCTCTGTTCAGTATATCTCTATCTCTCTGCTGTACTGTACTGCTGCCCTGCTCTGTTCAGTATATCTCTATCTCTTTGCTGTACTGTACTGCTGCCCTGCTCTGTTCAGTATATCTCTATCTCTCTGCTGTACTGTACTGCTGCTCTGCTCTGTTCAGTATATCTCTATCTCTCTGCTGTACTGTACTGCTGCTCTGCTCTGTTCAGTATATCTCTATCTCTCTGCTGTACTGTACTGCTGCCCTGCTCTGTTCAGTATATCTCTATCTCTCTGCTGTACTGTACTGCTGCCCTGCTCTGTTCAGTATAGCTCTATCTCTCTGCTGTACTGTACTGCTGCCCTGCTCTGTTCAGTATATCTCTATCTCTCTGCTGTACTGTGTTGCTGCCCTGCTCTGTTCAGTATATATCTATCTCTCTGCTGTACTGTACTGCTGCTCTGCTCTGTTCAGTATATCTCTATCTCTCTGCTGTACTGTTTTGCTGCCCTGCTCTGTTCAGTATATCTCTATCTCTCTGCTGTACTGTTTTGCTGCCCTGCTCTGTTCAGTATATCTCTATCTCTCTGCTGTACTGTACTGCTGCTCTGCTCTGTTCAGTATATCTCTATCTCTCTGCTGTACTGTTTTGCTGCCCTGCTCTGTTCAGTATATCTCTATCTCTCTGCTGTACTGTACTGCTGCCCTGCTCTGTTCAGTATATCTCTATCTCTCTGCTGTACTGCTGCCCTGCTCTGTTCAGTATAGCTCTATCTCTCTGCTGTACTGTACTGCTGCCCTGCTCTGTTCAGTATAGATCTATCTCTCTGCTGTACTGTACTGCTGCCCTGCTCTGTTCAGTATATCTCTATCTCTCTGCTGTACTGCTGCACTGCTCCTCGTTCCACCCGCTGACTGCGCACTGCTCTGCATCTCTCTCCTGCTGTACTGTACTGCTGCTCTGCTCTGTTCAGTATATCTCTAGCTCTCTGATGTACTGTACTGCTGCCCTGCTCTGTTCAATATATCTCTATCTCTCTGCTGTACTGTACTGCTGCTCTGCTCTGTTCAGTATATCTCTATCTCTCTGCTGTACTGTACTGCTGTCCTGCTCTGTTCAGTATATCTCTATCTCTCTGCTGTACTGTACTGCTGCCCTGCTCTGTTCAGTATATCTCCATCTCTCTGCTGTACTGCTGCCCTGCTCTGTTCAGTATAGCTCTATCTCTCTGCTGTACTGTACTGCTGCCCTGCTCTGTTCAGTATAGATCTATCTCTCTGCTGTACTGTACTGCTGCCCTGCTCTGTTCAGTATATCTCTATCTCTCTGCTGTACTGTTTTGCTGCCCTGCTCCGTTCAGTATATCTCTATCTCTCTGCTGTACTGCTGCACTGCTCTGTTCAGTATATCTCTATCTCTCTGCTGTACTGTACTGCTGCTCTGCTCTGTTCAGTATATATCTAGCTCTCTGCTGTACTGTACTGCTGCCCTGCTCTGTTCAATATATCTCTATCTCTCTGCTGTACTGTACTGCTGCTCTGCTCTGTTCAGTATATCTCTATCTCTCTGCTGTACTGTACTGCTGTCCTGCTATGTTCAGTATATCTATGTCTCTGTGTGCTATACGGCCTGCTGAATTACTCTGTTTACAATAGCTCTATGTCTGTCTCTATCTGTACTGTACTGCTGGATAGATGAAAGATTTACACCCCTTGACACAAGATGGCACTCCAGCCTCGCTGACCTCCTGGGGATAACGCCCCCCACCCCTCCCTCTCTTGCCCGGCTGGGACTGACGTGGCTGGGTCTGGGGCAGCCGTACACAGCTGGCAGCATTAGAAGCCTAACCCCTGATGGTAATGTGGCTCCGCGGCGCAGGGTGGGCACACTGAGCTGGGCAGGCTGGGCAGAAAGGGGCTATTCCAGGGTAGGATTAGTGGACAGCCTGGCCAGGGCAGACCACCAGAGGATCCCACTGTTCCAAGCATGGGCTGGCCAAACGGGTACTCCCTCACAGATGCCAATCCCTGCCATGCTTGTTGTGCACAAGCCCATACATAGCCGTGTAGTCTGAATGTGGCACAAGCTAATGGAGACGTTTGACCTGGTGGATAATAACACCATTCATGTGACTGTGTGGTTGGGTAGTATTGCTATGGAAAATAGTTTTCTTTGATGACAATCCTTTGTCACTACATTCTCTTTGGGAAAAATCATACCGCTAGCTGACATCCTTCCCTCCTGTAATATTTCTTCAGTCTGGGGTTGTCATGGAGAAGCCTTGGCCTCTACCAGCGCACCACAATTTCCCAGTCCAAGTGAACCAGTGCCCTTTGGCCCAGAACTACATTATCCAGCCTCTATCACCATCTCCTCCATTTCTCTCTCTGCCAGCCATCCCTCTTTATTCTTCTCCTCCTCTCTTTTGGTTTTCTGCTCGGTCTTCCTCCTCCAGAGGGACGTCACCAGCTGCTGAAGCAACATGGCCGATGCTGACCTGAGGCCAGCAGCCTTTCTGCCTGCCGGTCGGGTTCCCACACTACCTCCAAACCTCTGTTTATGAAGACGAACGATCAGGGGCTTATATTTATAACCGCACCACCATGACCACTGTTCAGTCCTGCAGCATCGGGGTAATCACCACTGTTGCTTTGAGGCTGAGTGGAGTGGAGCAGATCTGATCCAGATGGGCCTCAGCCAACTTGGCCCCTCAGAGCTGCTGGGCTGAAATCATAGATGAGGCTGCCACAGAGTGCCAATGCTCGGCTCGTTGGACGGACTGACTGGCAAACCAGTTATTCTGACAGGGGAGAGAGAGAAAAGGGAGAGAGAGAAAGTGATGTTAATGTTTCAGCTTAATTATATAAAAGGTCAGATTGCTTTGTTCAATCATTTCTTTTGTACAGGGATTTGTTATTACTGTGCTTTCCATCTCAGGACAAATACTGGTGTTTTGTAGAGCCAGATATCGTGGCAGGGTATCGGGCAGAATCCATAATTGATGATACCAGAAACTGGTTCAGTTCAGGGATTGCCGAAATTGGGCATTCTTATAAGGGATAATAAGCCTTAGCTTGTGCCTTAATTTACAGACTTAAAGGCAAGCATCTGTATTCCTCTAAATACTTAACCCACTGAAATGTAACTTCAATTATTTGTTTACCTGATATGTCTCCAAAGTCTCTTCATTTGAACTGACGGAACTGTTCTCATCAAATCAAATCAAATGTTATTTGTCACGTGAGCCGAATACAACAGGTGTAGACCTTACAGTTAAATGCTTATGAACAAGCCCTTAACCAACAATGCAGTTTTAAGAAAATCCCTACAAAAGTAAGAGATAAGAATAACAAATAATTAAAGAGCAGCAGTAAATAACAATAGCGGGGCTATATACAGGGGGTACCGGTACAGAGTCAAAATGTCAATGTGCGGGGGACACCAGTGTCGAGGTAATTGAGGTAATTATGTACATGTAGGTAGAGTTATTAAAGTGGCTATGCATAGATAATAACAGAGAGTAGCAGCAGCGAGGGGGGGGGGCAATGCAAATAGTCTGGATAGCCATTTGATTAGATGTTCAGCAGTCTTATGGCTTGGGGGTAGAAGCTGTTTAGAAGCCATACCAGACAGTGAGGGGCCCCCGTGTTGAGGATCAGCATGGCGGATGTGTTGGTACCTACCCTTACCACCTGGGCACGGCCCGTCAGGAAGTCCAGGATCCAGTTGCAGAGGGAGGTGTTTAGTCCCAGGGTCCTTAGCTTAGTGATGAGCTTTGAGGGCACTAACGCTGAGCTGTAGTCAATGAATAGCATTCTCACATAGGTGTTTCTTTTGTCCAGGTGGGAAAGGGCAGTGTGGAGTGCAATAGAGATTGCATCATCTGTGGATCTGCTGGTGCGGTATGCAAATTGTAGTGGGTCTAGGGTTTCTGGGATAATGGTGTTGATGTGAGCCATGACCAGCCTTTTAAAGCATTTCATGGCTACAGATGTGAGTGCTACGGGTCGGTAGTCATTAAGACAGGTTACCTTAGTGTTCTTGGGCATAGGCACTATGGTGGTCTGCTTGAAACATTTTACATTACATTTAAGTCATTTAGCAGACGCTCTTATCCAGAGCGACTTACAAGTTGGTGCATTCACCTTATGATGTCCAGTGGAACAACCACTTTACAATAGTGCATCTAACTCTAAGGGGGGGGGGGGTTAGAAGGATTACTTTATCCTATCCTAGGTATTCCTTAAAGAGGTGGGGTTTCAGGTGTCTCCGGAAGGTGGTGATTGATTCCGCTGACTGACTAATACCAAACATGTTGGTATTACATACTTAGACAGGGAGAGGTTGAAAATGTCAGTGAAGACACTTGCCAGTTGGTCAGTGCATGCTCGGAGTACACGTCCTGGTAATCTGTCTGGCCCTGCGGTCTTGTGAATGTTGACCTGTTTAAAGGTCTTACTCACATCGGCTGCGGAGAGAGTGATCACACAGTCATCCCGAACAGCTGATGCTCTCATGCATGTTTCAGTGTTACTTGCCTCAAAGTGAGCATAGAAGCTATTTAGCTCGTCTGGTAGGCACATGTCACTGGGCAGCTCTCGGTTGTGCTTCCCTTTGTAGTCTGTAATAGTTTGCAAGCCCTGCCACATCCGACAAACGTCGGAGCCGGTGTAGTACGATTCGATCTTAATCCTGTATTGATGCTTTGCCTGTCTGATGGTTCATCGGAGGGCATAGCAGGATTTCTTACAAGCTTCCGGGTTAGAGTCCCGCTCCTTGAAAGCGGCAGCTCTACCCTTTAGCTCAGTGCGAATGTTGCCTGTAATCCATGGCTTCTGGTTGGGGTATTTACGTACAGTCACTGTAGGGACGACATCCTCAATGCACTTATTGATAAAGCCAGTAACTGATGTGGTGTACTCCTCAATGCCACCGGAAGAATCCTGGAACATATTCCAGTCTGTGCTAGTAAAACAGTCCTGTAGTTTAGCATCTGCTTCATCTGACTACTTTTTTTTTAGACCGAGTCACTGGTTCTTCCTGCTCTTATATCAGTCAAGCGCTTTTCTCAAGCTCTTATCCTTTATTTTTCTGATGTTTTCTCTTTCTACCCCATCTTTCTTGCTCTTTCTTTTCTTTTCCCATCCTGGCCCCGTAAAAACATGTCATTGTGGTGGTGGTGGTAGTGGCTCGGGGGAGATGCGTGGACTGTGGACTATTCCCACCATGCCACGACAACCTGACAACGCTGGTCTCCACAATCCCACTGGTGTTCCAGACACGTTAGATGTAGCAGAAGATCAGCAACACCTCCGTAAAACCCTGTCTATTGTTTGTGAATATTGGAACCAACCAAACAGTGCAGGCTACAGCAAAGTGCACTTCACGGTGCCAGTTTAAACTTAGCCCACACTGACATGTCGATTTGGGTTTTTTAGGTCGCCTTTCTATGTTTTTCCGCGGACGGAGGTGTTCCTTGAAAATATGCATGGGGTAGAATTAATGTGGGCTTAGCTGGTACTACAGAGCCACAAATAGGTGAAAGGCAAAGGGAGCATCCAGACCGCGCATGTCACCCAAGCAGCTGTGGATGGATAGTGCTAGCTTCTAGCTAGTTAGCAGGCTCAGAGTTGGAGCCCTGGCCGGTAGTACATGCTGGTTTTGGCTGGCCATGTTGAACTCCATGGCCATTGGGAACGAGGGTGAGACTGGGAGAGAGAGAGAGGGTTCCCTGCTGTGATTATAAAGTCACCAGTGATCTCACCAGTATTGTCAATACTTAACCTTCCAGTCATTCAGAATGGGATGTTGGCTCTATTGCTGGACTGGAGCGTGAAAGTATTTTAAAGGGTTAAAGAGTTCCTGTTTGAAGACGATTCCGTGGAGGATTAGTTTGATGGGCTGAAACAGATAGAGTTAAACCAACAGGCCTCAGTAAAATAAGCCAGACCATATTTCTAACTTTCTGGATGTTGTCTGAAAGACAAATAGATGTTTGACATGTGTCCATCTGACAGGTGGCACCTCAATGGTCTGGTCTGGATGGCTAACCCTGGATACTGTTTACCATTATGGTTCTATTTCCATACCTTCTCTATCCATCTCTGTGTGTGTGTGTGTGTGTGTGTGTGTGTGTGTGTGTGTGTGTGTGTGTGTGTGTGTGTGTGTGTGTGTGTGTGTGTGTGTGTGTGTGTGTGTGTGTGTGTGTGTGTGTGTGTGTGTGTGTGTGTGTGTGTGTGTGTGTGTGTATTGTTCATGTGTCTGTGTGTTATAATAGTACATGAGAAGAAAAGCACTAGTGTTCAGTATTCAGGGAAAGCTATGTGATTTCTGAGAGGCTTTGGCAGGTCATTGGCAAGGCCTACAGGTATAAGTGGTAGTGATGCTGGTGGAATGCCTGTCTGCGAGATTCTCTCTCTCTCTCTGTGTGTATGTGTGTGTGTGTGTGTGTGTGTGTGTGTGTGTGTGTGTGTGTGTGTGTGTGTGTGTGTGTGTGTGTGTGTGTGTGTGTGTGTGTGTGTGTGTGTGTGTGTGTGTGTGTGTGTGTGTTTCAATGGGCTTCTCTGTCTTATCTATGTCTGTCTGGGTCATGTTTCCTGTAGCCCTGTACTCATTAACCCTGTCTGTGGAGCCAGCCTGCAGTTCATACAGGGCCTCTAAAGCAGCCTCTCCAGCCTGCAGCCGCTGCTCTGGGATCAGTGTGTTGGAGAGAGAATGCGATCAGGTTACGCTAGGGATAATCCCCCCAAAGCCCTTTTGTTCTGGCCTAAAGCGCTGGATATTACCCTATCCATAAGTGATTTTAATTGGTTGTCTCATATGACACACGCGCCCGCCCACTGTTAATTCCGCCCTGTAATTGGCTGAGAGCCTTCTGTATCTGAGAGCAGCGTATTAAGTTCAGATGACAATAATGGTTTAGTTTGCCTGGTGGTCAGCGGTTGGATGGTCAGTGTGTGGAGGATGGTCAGTGTGTGGAAGATGGTCAGTGTGTGGAGGATGGTCAGTGTGTGGAGGTGACCAGTACCCTGACTCAACTACACTGTCTCTGTCTGTCTGACTGTCTGGCTTTGGGGCTGTTTTCATCACTGTGAAGAACGGGAGGGAGGTTATTTAATTGTCTCAGACATGGTTTGTCTGTCTGTCCAGATCCCTTATTGAAGGCTTGCCTCCCCAGATGACAGTAGATCCCTGGGTTACCATTGTAATCATGGGGTCTTTGATTACCACGGATGGCTGTAATGCTATCTCCTGCTAGCTCCATTCACCAGGCCTGGCCAGCACCTGGGACCCTGCCTGCCTCCTTGCCTGCCTGGTGGGCTTGTCGGCTGGCCTCACTGATTCTGCTGTCTGGCTGCCTGGCTGCCTGGCTGCCTGGCACCTCCAACACTCACAGAGCTTTACCGTGGTTGATTCAGTGTCTTTCTGTAGATGGCACATTCAAATGTTGGTAGTCTAAGATATCCCAGTCCACTGGCACTTTTAATATCTTATTTTCCAAAGGCCTCCATGGCTGCATAGCATACAGAAAACAACACAATGCTGTAATCAGTCAATCATCTGATACCTCCCCTCTCATTTCATAGCAGTTCTAAGTTCTCTCTAACATTGACACCTGACCAGACAGACGGTGGCTCACCCCAGGCTCATCCTTCCAGCCCCTCTCAACCCCATCGCAGGCATCTGGTTCAGGGTGTGTGTGTGTGTGGGGTATGAGCATCAGTTTCTCCTCTTATCTCCTTTAGATAGATGGAGGATTTATTTGGGTGAGGCCCAGGACGTGCCTCAGACAGTGTTTCACTAACAGGCTGGATTGTGTTGAAGCTCTATCACGCGTCATGTGGCCCCTCCTGACCCTGGCTCACAGGTGCTTGTGTAGGGAACTTGACCTTGGGATCAGCACATGCTTGTCCTTATGAGGTCCTGAGACATGGCATGTCTGGCATTTAACCCACTCATCTCCCTGCCCCACCTCTCTCTCTTTCTCTCTCTCTCTCTCTCTCTCTCCCCCTTCTCTCCCCTCTCTCTCTCTCCTCTCTCTCTCCCTCTCTCTCTCTTTCCCTTTTTCCCCTATCCCTCTCTCTCCCCTCTCTCTCTCTTTCCCTTTTTCCCCTATCCCCCTCTCTCCCCTCTCTCTCTCGCTGTCCCTTGCATTGTCTGCATCTGTCTAAATGTGTTTTTCTTTTTGATGAACGTTGTGCTTGTGAATGTGTTGTATTGGTGTTGCTTAGAAAGAAAGGAATCCAGTACAAAGGGAGGAGAAGATGAGGAAGTAGGACAATTGTCAGTTTGGTGAAGGAAGGATAAGATTAGATCTCACCATGGTGTTAGAGGGAGGGCTGGCACCACAGAAACCATAGACATTATGCACAACTTATTGTTGTAGGTCATTCATTCCTCATGGTTGGTATCCCTCTGTGGATTATAACACAAACTGGATTTCACCTGATGATTAGCAAGAGTTAAAATGGTGTAAGGCACATGGGGGCTCATTAACATGGTAAACACACTTCCACACTATTCCATTTCCCTTCTGTGTTGTGTTAGGAGGAGGAGGAGTTGGGGTAGGAGAGGAACGGGAGGTACTGTAAAGGAAAGGGAGGAGAGGTTAGGGTGAGTTGGGGCTTAGAGACCCACAGAGACTGTGTGTGTGTGTGTGTGTGTGTGTGTGTGTGTGTGTGTGTGTATGAAGTACCCCATCCATACCCCTCTCTAGGTATCGGTCCTAGTAATGTGGGCTCCCCTCCTCCCCCTCCTCAGCCCCCCCAGCGTGACTCTGTGGCCCACAGGGCCCCTCACTCCCCCAGCTCCCTCGCTCCCTGGGCTAACTCTGGAGTTTTACAACTCCTTCTATTACAATCATCATCCACAGACACAACCACTAACGGAGGACTGTGGAGGCAGCTGAGAGAGATCCAGGGTTAGAGAGAGAGAGAGAGAGAGAGAGAGAGAGAGAGAGAGAGAGAGAGAGAGAGAGAGAGAGAGAGAGAGAGAGAGAGAGAGAGAGAGAGAGAGAGAGAGAGAGAGAGAGAGAGAGAGAGAGAGAGAGAGAGAGAGTTGAAGTCAGAAGTTTACATACACCTTAGCCAAATACATTTAAACTCAGTTTTTCACAATTCTTGACATTTAATCCTGGTAAAAATTCCCTGTCTCAGTTAAGATCACCACTTTATTTTAATTAAGTATAATAGCAGAGGGAATTATTTATTTCAGCATTTTATTTCTTTCATCACATTCCCAGTGGTCAGAAGTTCACATACACTCATTTAGTATTTGGTAGCATTGCGTTTAAATTGTTTAACTTGGGTCAAACATTTTGGGTAGCCTTCCACAAGCTTCCCACAATAAGTTGGGTGAATTTTGGCCCCTTCCTCCTGACAGAGCTGGTGTAACTGAATCAGGTTTGTAGGCCTCCTTGCTCGCACAGGCTTTTTCAGTTCTGCCCACAAATTTTCTATAGGTTTGAGGTCAGGGCTTTGTGATGGCCACTCCAATACCTTGACTTTGTTGTCCTTAAGCCATTTTGCCACAACTTTGGAAGCATGCTTGGGGTCATTGTCCATTTGGAAGACCCATTTGCGACCAAGCTTTAACTTCCTGACTGATGTCTTGAGTGATGTCTTGCTTCTACACCTGCATTGCTTGCTGTTTGGGGTTTTAGGCTGGGTTTCTGTACAGCACTTTGAGATATCAGCTGATCTAAGAAGGGCTATATAATACATTTGATTTGATATGTTGCTTCAATTTGTCCACATAATTTTCCCTTCCACATGAAGCCATCTATTTTGTGAAGTGCACCAGTCCCTCCTGCAGCAAAGCACCCCCACAACATGATGCTGCTACCCCCGTGCTTCACGGTTGGGATGGTGTTCTTCGGCTTGCAAGTATCCTCCTCTTTTCCTCCATACATAACGATGGGAATTAAGGCCAAACAGTTCTATTTTTGTTTCATCAGACCAGAGGACATTTCTCCAAAAAGTACAATCTTTGTCCCCATGTGCAGTTGCAAACCGTAGTCTGGCTTATTTATGGCGGTTTTGGAGCAGTGGCTTCTTCCTTGCTGACAGGCCTTTCAGGTTATGTTGATATAGGACTCGTTTTACTGTGGATATAGATACTTTTGTACCGGTTTCCTCCAGCATCTTCACAAGGTCCTTTTCTGTTGTTCTGGGATTGATTTGCACTTTTCGCACCAAAGTACGTTCATCTCTAGGATACAGAAGTCGTCTCCTTCCTGAGCGGTATTACGGCTGCGTGGTCCCATGGTGTTTATACTTGTGTACTAGTGTTTGTACAGATGAACGTGGTACCTTCAGGTGTTTGGAAATTGCTCCCAAGGATGAACGAGACTTGTGGAGGTCTACAAATTTTTTTCTGAGGTCTTGGCTGATTTCTTTTGATTTTCCCATGATGTCAAGCAAAGAGGCACTGAGTTTGAAGGTAGGCCTTGAAATACCTCCACAGGTACACCTCCAATTGACTCAAATAATGTGAATTAGCCTATCAGAAGCTTCTAAAGCCATGACATCCTTCTCTGGAATTTTCCAAGCTGTTTAAAGGCACAGTCAACTTAGTATATGTAATCTTCTGACCCACTGGAATTGTGATACAGTGAATTATACGTGAAATAATATGTCTGTAAAAAAAAATTGTTTGAAAAATTACTTGTGGCATGCACAAAGTAGGTGTCCTAACCAACTTGCCAAAACTTTATTTTGTTAACAAGAAATGTGTGGAGTGGTTGAAAAACGAGTTTTAATGACTACAACCTAAGTGTATGTATACTTCCGACTTCAACTGTATATATATAGAGAGAGATAGGTGGAGGAATAGGGAGAGAGAGGGATAGAGAGAGAAGGATGTATTTAGAGAGGGATATGCAGTGGCTTGAGAAAGTATTCACCGCCCTTGGCATCTTTCCTATTTTGTTGCCTTACTACCTGGAATTAAAATAGATTTTTGGGGGGTTTGTATCATTTGATTTACACAACATGCCTACCACTTTGAAGATGCAAAATATTTTTTTTTGTGAGGCAAACAAGAAATAAGACAAAAAAACTGAAAACTTGAGCGTGCATAACTATTCACGCCTCCCCCAAGTCAATACTTTGTAGAGCCACCTTTTGCAGCAATTACAGCTGCAATTCTCTTGGGGTATGTCTCTATAAGCTTGGCACGTCTATACACTGGTATTTTTGCGCATTCTTCAAGGCAAACTGCTCAAGCTCCTTCAAGGTGGATGGTTTCCTCTGGTGTACAACAGTCTTTAAGTCATACCATAGATTCTCAATTGGATTGAGGTCTGGGCTTTGACTAGGCCATTCCAAGACATTTAAATGTTTCCCCTTAAACCTATAACATGTTGCTTTAGGAGTATGCTTAGGGTCATTGTCCTGCTGGAAGGTGAACCTTTGTCCCAGTCTCAAATCTCTGAAAGACAGAAACAGGTTTCCCTCAAGAATTTCCCTGTATTTAGCACCATCCACTTCCTTCAATTCTGAGCAGTTTCCCAGTCCCTGCCGATGAAAAACATGTCCACAGCATGATGCTGCCACCACCATGCTTCACTGTGGGGATGGTGTTCTCGGGGTGATGAGAGGTGTTGGGTTTGCGCCAGACATAGCGTTTTCCTTGATGGCCATAAAGCTACATTTTAGTCTCATCTGACCAGAGTAGCTTCTTCCATATGTTTTGGGAGTCTCCCACATGTCTTTTGGCGAACATCAAACGTGTTTGCTTATTTTTTTCTTTAACCTCTCTTGGGCACGTGAGACGGTAGCGTCCCACCTCTTCAACAGCCAGTGAAACTGCTGGGCGCCAAATTCAAATACAGAAATACTCATTATAACAATTCTGAAAACAAAACATATTTTACATAGGTTTAAAGATTAACCTGTTGAGGCCACGGGTGCCGCTAGCGGCATTCCTCCCACATTCCATTGAAAAGGCAGAGCGGCAAATTCAAAAAACAAAATTGAAATATTTAACTTTCACACATTAACAAGTCCAATACAGCATTTGAAAGATAAACATCTTGTCAATCCAGCCAACATGTCCGATTTTTTAAATGTTTTACAGAGAAAACACCACATATATTTATGTTAGGTCACCACCAAATAAAAAAAGACAGACAGACATTTTTCACAGCACAAGTAGGCTGCATGTAGCATGCACAAGCCAACCTAACTAACCTAGAACCAACCTAAATAACCTAGAAAAAACTACCTCAGATGACAGTCCTATAACATGTTACACAATAAATCTATGTTTTGTTAAAAAAAATTGCATATTTTAGCTATAAATCAGTTTTACATTACTGCTACCATCATAGCTACAGTCAGAAATCGCACGGGAGTAGCCAGAGTAAATACAGACACCAACTACCTAATTACACATCATAAAACATTTCAGACAAATATATGGTGGATAGCTAATGAAAGACAAATATCTTGTGAATACAGACAATATTTCCGATTGTTGAAGTGTTTTACAGCGAAAACACCACATATATTTATGTTAGTTCACCACCAAATACAAAAGACAGACAGACAGTTTTTCACAGCAACGGTAGCATGCAAGTAGCTAACCTAACTAACCTAGAACCAACCTAGAACCAACCTAAATAACCTAGAAAAAACTCCCTCAGATGACAGTCCTATAACATGTTACACAATAAATCTATGTTTTGTTCGAAAAATGTGCATATTTTAGCTATAAATCAGTTTTACATTACTGCTACCATCATAGCCACCATCACAGCTACAGTCAGAAATCGCACGGCAGTAGCCAGAGAAAATACAGACACCAACGTCAACTACTAATTACACATCATAAAACATTTCAGAACAATATATGGTGGATAGCTAATGAAAGAATAAGATCTTGTGAACAGAGCCAATATTTCCGATTTTTGAAGTGTTTTACAGCGAAAACACAATATATCGTTATATTAGCTTACTACAATAGCTAGCACACAGCAGCATTGCTTCTAGTCAAACGGTAGCATAGCACAGTTCGACAGATACAGTATATATGAAAAAGCATCCCAAATTGGGTCCTTATCTTTGTGGATCTTCCATCAGAATGTTCTCCAAGGGGTCCTTTGTTCAGAACAGACTTTATTTGGATCCATAACGAACGATTTCCCTCAGAATTAGCAAGCACCATTAGCTAGCATTGCTAGCCTCTCGTTCTTGAACCAATTCTTGCGTCGCATCACGTCTTAAGTCCAGAATAAATTTCAATAATATAATTAAACTATATTGAAAAAACATACTTTAAGATGATATTGTGACATGTATCAAAGAAAATCGAAGCCAGAGATCATATTCACCTTTAAAAAGGTTCTTCAATGAGCCGAGTACAGGTCAGACTTCGCGCCCAGAAAATAAATAAAAGTGCGCACGTCTCAGTCCAAGACGTTGTGTTCAGTCCCTGGTCGAGATAATCAACTGATTTTTTCTCTCACTTCCGCATTACATCCAGGCGAAGGCGTATGACGTGTTTCTACAGTCATAAGTGACATGCCCTTTTATAGACAAGCTCCTGAAGAGAGAGTTCGCTTTTGGAAATCTCACTTCCGGTTAGGAAATGGTCTGTAAAAGGAGTTCTGTTTCACTTAGAGAAATAATTCAAACGTTTTTAGAAACTAGAGACTGTTTTCTATCCAATAGTAATAATAATATGCATATTGTACGAGCAAGAATTGAGTACGAGGCCGTTTAAAAATCATACGATTTTCTCCAAAAGTGAAAACAGCACCCCCTTGTCCTCAACAGGTTAACTGCTTGTGAATCCAACCACGGTGTCAGATTTAAAAAATGCTTTACGGCGAAAGCATACCTTACGATTATTTGAGAACATAGCCCACTAGACAAATCATTACAAACAGTAGCCAGCCAGGTAGAACAGTTACACAATTTAGAAATAGAGATAAAATGAATCCCTTACCTTTGATGATCTTCATACGGTTGCACTCAGCAGACATTAATTTACTCAATAAATTGTATATTTGTTCGATAAAGTCTCTTTATACCCAAAAACCTCAGTTTTGTTCGCGCGTTTTCTTCAGTAATCCACAGGCTCAAACTCAGTCAAAACAGGAAGACAAAAAAATCTAAATTGTATCTGTAAAGTTCATAGAAACATGTCAAACGATGTTTATATTCAAACCTCAGGTTGTTTTTAGCCTAAATAATCAATAATATTTCAACCGGACAATAACGTCGTCAATTTAAAAGGTAAACAAGAAACGCACTCTCTCGGTCTTGCGCAGGAAAAAGCTCTGTGACATGGCAGGGTCCACTCATTCAGACTGTTCTTACTTCTTCATTTTTCAGAATACAAACCTGAAACAATTTCTGAAAACTGTTGACATCTAGTGGAAGGCATAGAAACTGCAATTTGAGTCCTAAGTCAATGGATACTGTATTGACATTGAATAGAAAACTAAAAAAATTACTTCCTGAATGGATTTTTCTCAGGTTTTTGCCTGCCAAATCAGTTCTGTTATACCAACAGACACTATTTTAACAGTTTTGGAAACGTTAGAGCGTTTTCTATCCAAATCTACCAGTTATATACATATCATATATTCTGGGCCCGAGATGCAGGCAGTTTAATTTGGGCATGTATTTCATCCAAAATTCCGAATGCTGCCCCCTACCCTAGAGAAGTTAAGCATTGGCTTTTTTTCTGGCCACTCTTCCGTAAAGCCCAGCTCTGTGGAGTGTACAGCTTAAAGTGGTCCTATGGACAGATACTCCAATCTCCGCTGTGGAACTTTGCAGCTCCTTCTGGGCTATCTTTGGTCTCTTTGTTGCCTCTCTGATTAATGCCCTCCTTGCCTGGTCTGTGGGTTTTGGTGGGCGGCCCTCTCTTGGCAGGTTTGTTGTGGTGCCATATTCTTTAAAAAAAATTAATAATGGATTTAATGGTGCTCCGTGGGATGTTCAAAGTTTCTGATATTTTTTTATAACCCAACCCTGATCTGTTCTTCTCCACAACTTTGTGCCTGACCTGTTTGGAGAGCTCCTTGGTCTTCGCTTGCTTGGTGGTGCCCCTGCTTAGTGGTGTTGCAGACTCTGGGGCCTTTCAGAACAGGTGTATATATACTGAGATAATGTGACAGATCAAGTGATACTTAGATTGCACACAGGTGGACTTTATTTAACTAATTATGTGACTTCTGAAGGTAATTGGTTGCACCAGATCTTATTTATGGACTTCATAGCAAAGGGGTGAATACATATGCACGCACCACTTTCCATTTTTTTTTTTTTTAAATAAGTATTTTTTTTCGTTTCATTTCACCAATTTGGACTATTTTGTGTATGTCCATTACATGAAATCCAAATAAAAATCTATTTCAATTACAGGTTGTAATGCAACAAAATAGGAAAAAACGCCAAGGGGGATGAATACTTTTGCAAGGCACTGTATAGAGAGAGACAATCCACCTCTCACAAATAGCTACTCAGAGGTAATCATAGATAAACTTTGATTCAGGACCAAAGAAATGTACTTTAATAGTTTACAAGATGTTCCACTGCTTATTATTTAACTTTTATCTCAACTATGTCAACCACCAAAAATAGTTATTTTTCAATTCATCAACACCGACAGTTGATGTAAAAAAATAATAATTCCAGACCATATTTTTGTGGTTGTAGAAACATTAAAAAAACATACATTCATTTTTCTGTTTTTCTCCGTATATCTTTGCAGATGCCTGATTGTATGTCATTGCCACACACAAAACATTTACAAATGGGAACAATGGATGTGGTGGAGATCAAACTGTGTCTCAGAACAGAACAGCTGTGTAAAACAATGGGGCTGTAACAGTAACAGCATGTGATATATAGTCTCCTGACTTCGCCTTTGATTTCACAAGATGCCAGTTCTCTACTTTCAAAGGGAATACTCAAATGGTAATATCAAGATAAATCAAGACAAAGCTGCAACATGACTTTTATATCCACTGTGCCACTTTCATAGGTGCCTGTGCTATGTTGATCTCGACTTGTACTGTACTGTATCCGTACGGTCCCTGAAAAACAGAGGAATAAATGTCATTTTAGTGGTTGTGAGAGGTGGAACAGACGGCTCCCTTTAGACCAATCCTTGGGGAGAAGGAGATGAGAGGAGAGGAAAGACGTCCAGCTTTTGTCATCTCTCTCAGTGAAGTTCTGCTGTCTTCAATACAGGTTTTATTCTTCTAAATCACACAAACACATCGTCACACACATAGAAGTGCAGGGGGTGCAGCCTCTGAGAAGAGGACTCACTGTAGATGAAAGACACTTGTAGTTGTATAAGGAATTGGAGAGATATAGCAATATATAGCATACTTACCTATGTGACAGAGGCAATACCAGTTCATGCAGTCCTTTGGTGGAAATTCACTCCTGTTTGTGACACAGTCCATTATAGTGTAATCTGATTTAACTCTCGTATATTGTGACCTATTATGAAAAGAATAGTATAAAGAACATGGCGGTAAATGGCATCTAGGGATGCTGTCAGTCCCCATCCTCCCAGGAAGTCCTCTCTCTCCCTCACACTGTCACAGACCTCTGCGGGCAGAAACCAGGGGACTGGTGACCAGGAGGACACTTGTCAGACCAGACCTATGTTTGAATAAAATAAAGGGGTGCGGGGGTTACAGAGAGAGACAGAGAGTGTATGTTCAGGCCAGTGTGTGTAATTGTGCCTAAACAAGTGTGTGTGTGTGTGTGTGTGTGTGTGTGTGTGTGTGTGTGTGTGTGTGTGTGTGTGTGTGTGTGTGTGTGTGTGTGTGTGTGTGTGTGTGTGTGTGTGTGTGTGTGTGTGTGTGTGTGTGTGTGTGTGTGTGTGTGTGTGTGTGTGTGTGTATAGGTGTATAGGTGTATAGGTGTAATCATGTGCAAGTGTGTGTGTGTGTTAAAGAGACTGCTGCTGATGTAGATGGGATGTGACAGTTCTTCCTGGGATTCTGGGATTAATTGGGATCAGGTCACCTCGTCACTGTCTGGACAGTAATGCTATGCAGTCTCATATGGCTATTTACATAGCCAGCCTCCCTGGGCTCCTCACACACACACGCACACACACACACACACACACACACACACACACACACACACACACACACACACACACACACACACACACACACACACACACACACACACACACACACACACACACACACACACACACACACACACACACACACACACACACACACACACACACACACACTACACAACGTGCCTAGGTAGAGACGATGTGTTGTCATTATTTTTAGCCGAGCTAGCAGCAGAAGTCGTCGTACTAGCAGCAGTCGAGCTTGTTGGTTCCCATCTTATATTCAGATATACTTTTTTAGTAGTCACTTTTTTTATATATTTCCTTGCTCGGGAACAAATATGTGTACTTGACAAGAGCCTCCCTACTACGAAAGTGGTTGTCGATGCTGAAGTAACTATGTTACCTTTTGCAAACTCTGTCTGAAAGCGGCAGCCCCCTTCAGAAGAGTGGATAGATGGGAGAGAGACAATGAATGTGCAGGTACTAAGAAGACACACTGTACTGAATAATTTATGTCTCCGCAAAATAAAGACAGCGTCTTGAAGTCCTGAGTAAAGTATAAGATGTAGACTGTGGTGACATATGAAGAGACAATAAAGACAGGAACAGTGGAGGGAAGGGGAGAAACTGTGAGCCTGAGTTAAGAGATTGTTTTGGTTTCACTGCCAACTGCCTTCTTTCTGAAAGTTGTATTACTTTGACTTGTTTACCACTAGGCCTCTCCCCACTCTCTGCTCCTTCACGACCGTCACACTCGGGAAACTACAGTAACCAGGTGAATCCTGGGTAGACACACTAGAGGAAGAGAAACAGCCAGTGGCCTCTTTGATTCCAGCCCTCTGGTCTCTTAGATTAGCTATTCTCTCTATAGATACAACTACAAACCCACTGGCAGATAGAGCAACCTGAAGAATGAAGAAAAGGACCCTGTCCCTATTCTAATTGAGGTGGAAGTAGTAATGAAATGGTGCTGGGTTTGTTGGTTGGTTGGTTGGTTTGATGGTTGGTTGGTTGGTTTGTTGGTTGGTTGGTGGCTTGGCTTGGCTTGGATTAGATTGGGTGGTTGGTTGGTTTGATGCTTGGTTGGTGGCTTGGCTTGGATTAGGTTGGGTGGTTGGTTTGATGGTTGGTGGGGTGGTTGGTTGGCAATAGGCCTGACCCAATTTAGTCGACTGATCAATTGTTTGGTTGATAGGCTGTTGGTCGACTGAGATTTTTTTTAGTTGAGCAATGGAAAATATATACACTGTCTGATTCACTGTCTGAGTGGACTAATACATCGCGGAGGCCGCGGGTGTGGCACACCAGTATCACCAGTAGTATATTTACCGTTCATTCCCAGCCTATCAACCAAACAATCGACCAGTTGACTAAATGGAGTCAGGCCTATTGCCAACCAACCAACCAACCAACCACCCAACCTATCCCAAGCCAAGCCACCAACCAAGCATCGAACCAATTACAATGTCTATTAATGTAATTTCTGTGCATTCAATACATTATTATTACAGTCTTACCGTTGTCATTGTAACAGTGGACACGTTGTTTGCAGAGCGCACAACCTAGGCTACACTTGTGAGAATTTTGGGGGGATTTATTTCATTCCATTTATGATTTGTCAATTTATTCATTGTCTTTTGTCTGGGAGCGCTCCTGTCAATCTTGAGTAAGGATGCACACCTGATTACGCATAGAAGTATGCCTAGGCTACCTGACCTGCGAGCAAATGTAGGCTTATAAATGTACCCATTTGGGGATCTGATATTTCTGATTGTCTTAACTCACCATCACTGTTGAGTTTCTCAACAGTCGAACTCCCTGTTCACCCACGACTGCGTGGCCATGCACGCCTCCAACTCAATCATCAAGTTTGCGGACGACACTACAGTGGTAGGCTTGATTACCAACAACGACTAGACTGCCTACAGGGAGGAGGTGAGGGCCCTCGGAGTGTGGTGTCAGGAAAATAACCTCACACTCAACGTCTACAAAACAAAGGAGATGATTGTGGACTTCAGGATACAGCAGATGGAGCACCCCCCTATCCACATCGACGGGACAGTAGTGGAGAGGGTAGTAAGTTTTAAGTTCCTCGGTGTACACATCACGGACAAACTGAATTGGTCCACCCACACAGACAGCGTTGTGAAGAAGGCGCAGCAGCCCCTCTTCAACCTCAGGAGGCTGAAGAAATTCGGCTTGTCACCAAAAGCATTCACAAACTTCTACAGATGCAAAATCGAGAGCATCCTGTCGGGCTGTATCACCGCCTGGTACGGCAACTGCTCCGCCCACAACCGTAAGGCTCTCCAGAGGGTAGTGAGGTCTGCACAACGCATCACTGGGGGCAAACTACCTGCCCTCCAGGACACCTACACCACCCGATGTCACAGGAAGGCCATAAAGATCATCAAGGACAACAACCACCCGAGCCACTGCCTGTTCACCCCGCTATCATCCAGAAGGCGAGGTCCGTACAGGTGCATCAAAGCAGGGACCGAGAGACTGAAAAACAGCCTCTATCTCAAGGCCATCAGACTGTTAAACAGCCACCACTAACATCGAGTGACTGCTGCCAACATACTGACTCAACTCCAGCTCACTTTAATAATGAAAATTGATGGGAATTGATCAAAAATGTATCACTAGCCACTTTAAACAATGCCACTTAATATAATGTATATGTATATACTGTACTCTATATCATCTACTGCATCTTGCCATCTTTATGTAATACATGTATCACTAGCCACTTTAAACTATGCACTTTTATGTTTACATACCCTACATTACTCATCTCATATGTATATACTGTACTCGATACCATCTACTGCATCTTGCCTATGCCGTTCTGTACCATCACTCATTCATATATCTTTATGTACATATTCTTTATCCCTTTACACTTGTGTGTATAAGGTAGTAGTTGTGGAATTGTTAGGTTAGATTACTCGTTGGTTATTACTGCATTGTCGGAACTAGAAGCACAAGCATTTCGCCACACTCGCATTAACTTCTCTGCGCTACGGATCCCTTTTACGGGATCATTTTCCTAAACAAACGCTGAATTGCAGGGCGCAAAATATTACAAAAAATATTTATAATCATGCAATCACAAGTGAAATATACCAAAACACAGCTTAGCTTGTTGTTAATCCACCTATCGTGTCAGATTTTGAAAATATGCTTTACAGCAAAAGAAATCCAAGCTTTTGTGAGTGTATCAATCAATGCTAGAACAGTTAGCCTTATATTAGCTTGGTTAGCTTGGTCACGAAAGTCAGAAAAGCAATAAAATGAATCGCTTACCTTTGATAATCTTCGGATGTTTGCACTCACGAGACTCCCAGTTACACAACAAATGTTATTTTTGTTTGATAAATATTACTTTTATAACAAAAAAACGCCATTTGGGTTGCGCGTTATGTTCAGAAAAGCCTCGTTCCGTTCGACGAAAATTCCAAAAAGTATCCGTAATGGTCGTAGAAACATGTCAAATGTTTTTTATAATCAATCCTCAGGTTGTTTTTAACAAACATAATTGATAATATTTCAACCGGACCGTAACCTATTCAATAAGAGAGAAAAAGAAAATGAAGAGCTACCCTCTCGCGCGCAGGAACTAATCACAGGACACCTGACTAGTTTTGAAAAATCTCGCTAATTTTTCAAAATAAAAGCCTGAAACTATGTCTAAAGCCTGGTCACAGCCTAAGGAAGCCATTGGAAAAGGAATCTGGTAGATACCCCTTTAAATGGAAGAAAGACGGGCCAGGAAACAGATTTTTATTTTTAAAAATCACTTCTGGGTTAGATTTTCTCAGGTTTTCGCCTGCAGATTCAGTTTTGTTATACTCACAGACAATATTTTGACAGTTTTGGAAAGTTTGGATTATTTTCTAGCCTAATCTGTAAATTATATGCATATTCTACGATCTGGACCTGAGAAATAGTCCGTTTACCTTGGGAACGTTATTTAAAAAAATATATATATAAATCTGACACCTGGCGTCAAGAGGTTAACATCTGCTAACCATGTGTATGTGACAAATAAAATTTGATTTGATTTGATTAGATTAGATTAGATTAGATTTATTTGTTGGCTTTTTACGTAGACTATTTTTACATAATAGCAAAATAAGTTACTTTTAGATTTGTATCATTTTCATTTAGATAGAATCTTGATTAACCACCTGACGGTGATTTTGAGATACGAAGACTTCATTATAAATTAAATGAAACTGTTCTACAAAAATGTGCATATGAAAATCATAACTGGCACGCAGATCAGTGGAAATGGTACGATAACTTGGCACTCCAAATGGAAAGGGTTGCCGACCACTGGTGTAACCTATAACCGGCAACAGGAGCGTAACGGCTGTGAAGGCCAGCAGCAGCGGGAGGAAAAGGGTGGGGAACAGAAGGGTGGGGAACAGGGTTTTTTCTTCTGGTTAGGCTGTATTTATCTCTGGCTCCCTCTTTAGTCATTTATGTGTCTTCATTTTTAATCGCAGTGCCTACAGCATCAGACAAGCTCAGTAGCCAACATGTCGTTGATTTTATTCAAACATAGGGTGTGTCTATATATGGAAAAATACACGTTTAAGCATTTTGACCAATCAAACAGATGACTCTTTGTCGACCAAGGTTTTTTTTGTCGGGGACAGCCTTAGTTGGGAAGCTGGTGGTTGGTTGGTTGGTAGTAGCCTTGGTGACGCTGGAGAAAAATGCTACCCCTACGCTCCCTAATAACGGTGTATTGGTAACTGGATTGGTTGGTGATTGGCGTCCCTCCCTAATAAAGGTGTATTGGTAACTGGATCGGTTGGTGATTGGCTTCCCTCCCTAATAAAGGAGGGTTGGTGGCTGGATTGGTTGGTGTTTGGCTTCCCTCCCTAATAAAGGAGGATTGGTAACTGGATTGGTTGGTGTTTGGCTTCCCTCCCTAATAAAGGAGGATTGGTGGCTGGATTGGTTGGTGTTTGGCTTCCCTCCCTAATAAAGAAGGATTTGTGGCTGGATTGGTTGGTGATTGGCTTCCCTCCCTGATGAAGGAGGATTGGTAGCTGGATTGGTTGGTGTTTGGCTTCCCTCCATAATAAAGAAGGTTTGGTGGCTGGATTGGTTGATGATTGGCTTCCCTCCCTAATAAAGAAGGATAGGTGGCTGGATTGATTGGTGATTGGCTTCCCTCCCTAATAAAGAAGGGTTGGTAGCTGGATTGGTTGGTGATTGGCTTCCCTCCCTAATAAAGAAGGATTTGTGGCTGGATTGGTTGGTGATTGGCTTCCCTCCCTAATAAAGAAGGATTGGTGGCTGGATTGGTTGGTGATTGGCTTCCCTCCCTAATAAAGAAGGGTTGGTAGCTGGATTGGTTGGTGATTGGCTTCCCTCCCTAATAAAGGAGGATTGGTAACTGGATTGGTTGGTGTTTGGCCTCCCTCCCTAACAAAGAAGGATTGGTGGCTGGATTGGTTGGTGATTGGCTTCCCTCCCTAATAAAGAAGGATTGGTGGCTGGATTGGTTGGTGATTGGCTTCCCTCCCTAATAAAGAAGGATTGGTGGCTGGATTGGTTGGTGATTGGCTTCCCTCCCTAATAAAGGAGGATTGGTAGCTGGATTGGTTGGGGATTGGCTTCCCTCCCTAATAAAGAAGGATTGGTGGCTGGATTGGTTGGTGATTGGCTTCCCTCCCTAATAAAGGAGGATCAGTAACTGAATTGGTTGGGGATTGGCTTCCCTCCCTAATAAAGGAGGATTGGTAGCTGGATTGGTTGGTGATTGGCAGGCTAGGTGAGTGTGCCTGCATGGTTTCTGGAGGAGGGAGGGCCCCCGGTGGGTATGCAGACAGACACCCAGACGGCCAGTGGAGAGCTCCTGTCCTGCCAGTCTGCCCCCATTATACCTCCGGAGCACTGATGACACCTGACGATGGCAGCCTACTGGGGTCCTGGTCTGGAGTAATGCAGCTGCCCGCACGACGCCAGTCATTTCCACCGCCACTTTCATCCCTGTGCTCACTTCAAAAGTGACATCTGTCATCCCTAAGAAGCTTAGAGACGTCATGTTCCTGCCATCAGACGCTTTGATGGTGATTTGGCCCCGGGCATTTGTCATACATAACTTACCAAGAGAGAACAATGGAGGAATCAGACTTGGGTTTTAAAAGTAGTGTTGTAAAGTACAGGCAAGATGAAGTAAAATCCCCCCACTATCGCTAGAGAGATGGGGAATCAAAGTGTAGCAGTGAGCTGGTGGAAATGTGTATCACACGTCTTGTCAGCTTTCTTCTTGTTCGCCTCATGACTGCATCTGCCATGTCTGCACCACAACGGAGCAGCATCTGCCATGTCTGCACCACAACGGAGCAGCATCTGCCATGTCTGCACCACAACGGAGCAGCATCTGCCATGTCTGCACCACAACGGAGCAGCATCTGCCATGTCTGCACCACAACGGAGCAGCATCTGCCATGTCTGCACCACAACGGAGCAGCATCTGCCATGTCTGCACCACAACGGAGCAGCATCTGCCATGTCTGCACCACAACGGAGCAGCATCTGCCATGTCTGCACCACAACGGAGCAGCATCTGCTGATGACATGTGAATGATTGGTTTAGCCTTGTTGTATTGTTTTGTTGCCACACACCATTTGAAAGAGCTACAAACAGTGTGTTTTGGTGTACACTCACCCACTGTGTCTTGATATTGTGTAATGAAGGGAGGATAAGAAGAAACAGCTCATCATAGTTCACAAGGCCGTCAGAGTAGTCAGACTTATCATAGGGAATGTGTGAAGTGTGTGTGTCTGTGTATGAAAGTTTGTTGAATGTTTGTGCCGGTGTTTGTGGAATGTGTAGTGCATGTGTGTGTGCTTGTGGCTGTTGTAGTGTTTGCGGCAGTTGCTGTGAATGAGTTCATGACTCGGACTAGGATCAGATGCTATATAACTGTCAAATGGTCATGTCTCTAACTGAGTTTGCAGGCATCCCATTTGATTGTATTTTTGGATATATATTTAGCTCTAGCTATGGCTATTTCATTTTCTGTCCATCTGTAGCAATGTTCTCTATCCTTCTGAAGCAATCCTCTCTCTCTCTCTCTCTCTCCCTGGGTTAACCCAGAGTTCATCCATCCCTCTTTCTCACCTCTCTGTGACTGACAAGTCTGTCTTCCAGATGGCTGCCAGATTGCCGGCTCCCTGTCACTTCATATTAAGACCCGTTTGATTAATGCATCATTTAAGGCCCCGTTAAGTTCCTCTCCACAAATATATGTGTATCCAATTAGCACTGTTAAGCTAGGTGACATCACCGCCTAACTATTTGTTTTTCCTCCCCACAGTCAGTTTTCTACTTATAGCCTGGGCTAGCGTGCTAGGCTAACCCGGGCAAGGCGCCTCTCTAACCCTGCCTGTCCCCATCCTACTCTCCGGTTGTTGAAATAAACTGCCAGTGGAACCAACCGGGGTGGAACAAGGCTGATTAAGCTTGTTTACCACTGATGCTGGGTTTTGGATACACATACTCACACATGTACACAAACACACAAATGTTTGTGTTCTCGGCAACTGCCGGTGATGAGGCTGAGCTGCAGACAATCAGAACTTTGTGATGGGGTCGGACCGCAAGCCGGAGACACTCGTAGGATTTGTTTTATTTGCGTCACCAAATGATCCTGTTTGTTTAATTCCAACATTAACACATCTACCCCAACAACATCATCTGAGGGAGGAAGTGGTTTAAGATACTGTACTGTTCTATTCTTACCACATAAATACAAAACATCACACTCTTTGTCAGAGCACAATGTCCTCCTGGCTGCATATGTATTTTGTACTTTAGTCAGTGTGGCTCTGTCTGTGAGTATGTCTCCCTGAGGCAGGGCTGTATTGTAGAAGTGTGGCCTCAGTGTTCAGTGTTCTCCTCCTAACTCACACAGGCCTTGTCTTCTATAATTCATCAGCTCCATCCCTGTGTGGTGGCTCAGGGGGACTGGATGCTAGAGATACCTGGGGTACAGGACCATCACCCCTGGTACACACACATCCTCCTGCTCTGGTGAACGACACAGACACAAGTATGAAGCAGATTGGGCTTATGTTGCAGGAGGGAGAGGGGGACCAAAGAGATGAGGAAAAAGTTCCAGTTCATCTAGGTAGAGGAGTATGGTGAGTTCCAGACGTTAGAGTTCCAGAAAGCCAAACAGTACATTATGTCCTGAGGCTGACCAGACTGAGGCTTTAGGAGAGGCCAGAACAGCCCTGAGGTAAAGGGCAACTAAACACACACTGTAAATACACACACACATTCAGACTTTCAGACATAACATTCACCCATCCACATTTTTGAACATCGTTATTCTTTACGGTTCACGTTATGAATACAGAAATCTGATTAATGCCGATTGTCAACTACCTTCGTCGTGAGGGAACGCATGAGGTAATGCATTTAAAATAATGATTTCCTCCTTATACAGAGGATACAGTAAACTAATTCAGTAGTAGTGTATAATGTACTGTACCTACGAAGTTCCATTAATATTCAGTAACATAATCATCATAAGAGAAATTACATGGATACAAAACTAATATTGAAATGAAGCATATGTGGAAATGTATCACTACTTAAAACACCGTATGAGAATTTATACACACTCAAACTGACAGCTTTCCCATCAAATTATGCACTCAAGCCACATTGGCTAGGTGAATGTAAATGTCACTCTCCAAATAATAACTAATCAAGTTCAGTGGGAGTACACAGGAAAGCAGGAGCCCACTTCCAACCCAGCCAGCCAGCAGAGTGATGAAAGCCTCAGCCTCACCTGCACTAGCAGCTACTTTAATATGGAGGCATGAGCACCCACAGATCTATCTGTCAAAAAGAACTGTAATATCTGAGTCCAGAGAGAGAGGAAGAACAGGGAGAGGGAGAGAGAGGGGGAGAGAGGGAGATGGAGATAGAGGAGAAGAAGAAAGGGAGCGAGAGGCGAGGGAGAGAGAGGGAGAAGGAGAGAGAGAAGGGAAGAGTGAGAGAAGTGAGGATAAAGAGAGAGAGGGAGAGGGAAATAATCAAGAGAGAGATCTCCAGACTCATTTGTACATGTCCCTCAGTGTGTGTACTCTAGCTTCATTATAACACTGGTTGAGGCTCTGATCCGTCAGCGTGTCTCTACCAGCTGTCACTGAGATGGGGCTGCAGATTTCACCCAATCACAACTGTCATCAGTTCCCTCTGTGCGCACACACACACACACACACACACACACACACACACACACACACACACACACACACACACACACACACACACACACACACACACACACACACACACACACACACACACACACACACACACACACACACACACACACACACACACACACACACACACACACACACACATGAAGAGGAGAGTGATAGGGCTATGGCTGGCTGTGTGAAATCCTAAATCCTAACTACAGTGCATATGATAATGTATGAAACATAGTATGATGAAGGAGAGAAGCCAGCTGACAGAGAACTAATCCTACTGTGTGTTTGATGCTGTATGGTCCCTGTATGGATAGTTCAAACTCCACTGCCTACAGCACATGTAAGCCAAAGTATTGTAGGTGCATCTAGGCCCTCTTATCAGAGCCATTGCAGGCCAGAGTACGATAACAAAACATCCACTATGATAATGTATGAAACATACTGTAATCAAAGAAAGAATCAGATGAACCCTGTGTGGATGAACAGACACGTGCCGACACAGTGGTGCATAAGCAGAAGTATTGTAGGTGCATCTCGCTCCTCTATCTTCTGACAAGTTTACACTGATTGTTTCATGTATCTGGGCCTGTACCCCTGACGCCTGCATTCCCTTTGAACCTGTCCTTTTGTGCTGTGGAGTAGCCTTTTGTTCTAGATAAAACAGACTATGTATGGTCAGACTCTGACTACATGTACTGCCAAATGTCAGCTCCGCAGAGCATGAAGAAACCCGGAAACACACACTGACTCTGGACTGCTGCTGGGCTACTGACAGGGTGTTTCTCTGTATTTTCTACTGTTTCCTTAGCCTGTTGTATCATCCAAGTGCAACCTCAATTACGAGAGAGACAACAGAATTAATGTTTCAAGACGGTTCTAACATGATGCCTGACCTGTATTGGAGGCAACATCTAAAGTTGTTTTCCTTTTGGGTGGAACTTTTGGGTGGAATAGAAAGTGAACTTCTGTTTTTTTCACAGACCTTGTTTTGAGGTTTTTATAAGCAAGAATAGAGAGACTTAGGAATTGGTAGATATCCCATACTGTAACCGTGGAGATATAGTGATTGTGGTGTAGGTTAGAGAGGAGAAGCAGAGAGGGGCTCTGTGTGGAAGCGTCAGGCCCTTGGGAGGCCTTTCTTTGACGCAGAGCTCTTCACATAGTGCTCTACACACACAGCTCTACACACAGGACTCATCTCAGCCACCTGCCTCCAACCCATCCTCCCTACCCAAACTGAACCTGGGTCTGTGCCTTGGCCTCCTCTCAGAGACAAGCTCTAGTCTCAGATCTTCATACAGAGCAGGAGTGTGATACACACACACACACACACATACACATACACACACACACACGCACATCATCTCCACATCTCTGTCTCCTCTATCCTTTCTCCTAACCTTCAAAGTCAGCAGGCATCAGGTAGCAGAGCCTCAGTGAGATAGGTACTGTGGGACAGACAGACCGACAGGGAGGGAGACAGACAGACAGATAGCAGTGACAGACAGACAGACAGACAGACAGACAGACAGACAGACAGACAGACAGACAGACAGACAGACAGACAGACAGACAGACAGACAGACAGACAGACAGACAGACAGACAGACAGACAGACAGACAGACAGACAGACAGACAGACAGCAGTGTCAGAACTCTGTCAGCACACATCCTGTCTCTCATCACTCACTGGCTCACACACAATTAAAGACATCACGTCTGCTCCCCTCTTCTCCTCCTGTTTCCTTATCAAGTATACACTGGCATACCTGAATATCAAGTCTACGTGGTATACCTGAATATCAAGTATACGTGGTATACCTGAATATCAAGTATACACTGTTATACCTGAATATCAAGTCTACATGGTATACCTGAAAATCAAGTCTACGTGGTATACCTGAATATCAAGTATACACTGGTATACGTGAATATCAAGTCTACATGGTATACCTGAAAATCAAGTATACACTGGTATACCTGAATATCAAGTCTACATGGTATACCTGAATATCAAGTATACATGGTATACCTGAATATCAAGTATACACTGGTATACCTGAATATCAAGTATACACTGGTATACCTGAATATCAAGTATACACTGGTATACCTGAATATCAAGTATACACTGGTATACCTGAATATCAAGTATACACTGGTATACCTGAATATCAAGTATACACTGGTATACCTGAATATCAAGTATACACTGCTATACCTGAATATCAAGTCTACATGGTATACCTGAATATCAAGTATAAATGGTATACCTGAATGTCAAGTATACACTGGTATACCTGAAAATCAAGTCTACATGGTATACCTGAAAACCAAGTATACATATTATACCTGAATATCAAGTATACATGGTATGCCTGAATATCAAGTCTACATGGTATACCTGAATATCAAGTCAGCCTGGTATACCTGAATATCAATTATACACTGGTATACCTGAATATCAATTATACACTGGTATACCTGAATATCAAGTATACACTGCTATACCTGAATATCAAGTCTACATGGTATACCTGAATATCAAGTATACATGGTATACCTGAATGTCAAGTATACACTGGTATACCTGAAAATCAAGTCGACATGGTATACCTGAAAACCAAGTATACATATTATACCTGAATATCAAGTATACATGGTATGCCTGAATATCAAGTCTACATGGTATACCTGAATATCAAGTCTACATGGTATACCTGCATATCAAGTCTACGTGGTATACCTGAATATCAAGTCCACATGGTATACCTGAATATCAAGTCTACATGGTATACCTGAATATCAAGTCTACATGGTATACCTGAATATCAAGTATACATGGTATACCTGAATATCAAGTATACATGGTATACCTGAATATCAAGTCTACATGGTATACCTGAATATCAAGTATACATGGTATACCTGAATATCAAGTCTACATGGTATACCTGAATATCAAGTATACATGGTATACCTGAATATCAAGTCTACATGGTATACCTGAATATCAAGTCTACATGGTATACCTGAATATCAAGTATACATGGTATACCTGAATATCAAGTCTACATGGTATACCTGAATATCAAGTCTACATGGTATACCTGAATATCAAGTCTACATGGTATACCTGAATATCAAGTATACATGGTATACCTGAATATCAAGTCTACATGGTATACCTGAATATCAAGTCTACATGGTATACCTGAATATCAAGTCTACATGGTATACCTGAATATCAAATAAACATGGTATACCTGAATATGAAGTCTACATGGTATACCTGAATATCAAGTCTACATGGTATACCTGAATATCAAGTCTACATGGTATACCTGAATATCAAGTCTACATGGTATACCTGAATATCAAGTCTACATGGTATACCTGAATATCAAGTCTACATGGTATACCTGAATATCAAGTCTACATGGTATACCTGAATATCAAGCCTACATGGTATACCTGAATATCAAGTCTACATGGTATGTTTTCTATACTTTACATTTTACATGGAGTTACACCAGGATCTATTTTATCAGATTTTTACATTCAATATTTTAGTTTTATTTTACTGTGTGATTGTTTTCTATGACCTGTTCTGGTTTGGTAGTATTTTGGTAGTGTTTGGTATAATGTAATAGTACATAGAATTATATAAAAATCAAAAAACATTCTTGATTTTCTTATTTTTCCACTTTTTTTTAAGGAATGGGAATAGTTGTCATCCCAAATTGATGGTGTGCATAGAAAAGTTACATTAGCATCCTAATATCAGACTCATGCTTAATTTTTCAGGGGTTGTGATGAAGTGAATTTTGACTGATGGTTCCTGATAGTGGCAACACGTGTCCCTCTTACCCGGCTGGCGCTCCTCACCCGCTACTCTACAGATGTGTCGCTTGATGTACCCGTCGATCGGTGCTCCGCTGCCACTTAATAAAATATCACTCCTGCTTTGACAGCCGGCCTTAATTGAGTCCCTTGTCAGTTTTAGCAAACTGTGTGTTAACGTCATTTGAAACTTTTTTTCTTCTCCATCTATCTCAGTCTCTCTCTCTCGTTGTCTATAAGGAATATGTTAGCAGCCTAGCAGGAAAATCCTCTGTAACTTTGTCTAGGAAGGAGAGAGAGAGAGAGAGAGAGAGAGAGAGAGAGAGAGAGAGAGAGAGAGAGAGAGAGAGAGAGAGAGAGAGAGAGAGAGAGAGAGAGAGAGAGAGAGAGAGAGAGAGAGAGAGAGAGAGAGAGAGAGAGAGAATAAGCCTCAAAAGCCATCTTGTCATTGGATCCATAATTTAGGCTCATGATTTTAATTTCCCTCTGTTCTTTCAAAGGGATGAGAAGAGGAAGGGAAGAGGAGAGGGAAGACTGGTAGTTAGCTGGATAACTGCATTTGAGATGAGCTGAGGTGTTCTGTCATGCTCCCTGTACTACATAATAGGGATGGAAATGTGCCAGAGAAGAAAGACACATCAAAATGAAGGGAAGCCAACTTCCCTCTCTGAACTCTCAAAATCCACATCGCACGCTGTTTACAAAGGGAAAAACCCCATGTTGTTTCTTCTAAGACGAACCGATCCCAGACCAGAGGGATACTGTGGCACATTCAACCATAGATTGAATGACAAACACAGACGTACACACAGGCACATATAGTACACAGACACACAAATGGATGAATAATGAAACATTCCTTTTTATTTGAATAATCAGTTATGTCCTTATATCAGAATTAACATGCCTACAGTACAGTATCCAATGTGACCTGTAGTCATGAGTTGTCCGGAGGAGTTGGTCCTTCCTTCACTCTCTGTCAGTGTGTTTGGCCCGGCCTGGCCACAGCCTGTGTGTATGTGTGTGTGTGTGTTTGTGTGTGTGCTTGCACAGAGGGAACTGACGATAGTTATGATTGCGTGTGTGTTTGTGTGTGCGTGGGTGGGTGGCTTCAGGCTGTAGGCTTCAGGCTGCTGGTCTGGGGCCCTGTGTAGTGTGTCTCTCTCTCTGTGTTTTCATGTTTGTGTGATTTGAATTGTGATTCTGTGGATTCAAATAAAGTATTTAAAACGTGTGTGTGTGTTTGTCTCTCTTTCTCTTCCTCTGTGTGTTGTGGTGTTGAGAGGAGAGGGCTCTGTGGCGGTCCTCCTCTCTGTGCTCCGGTCCCCATGGAGAAACCCCCCAATGTCCCTTCCTTTGAAGGCACTCTCTTTCCCTCCCTCCCTACCTACCTCCCTCCCTCCCCTCCCTCCCTCTCTCTCTCTCTCTCTCTCTCTCTCTCTCTCTCTCTCTCTCTCTCTCTCTCTCTCTCTCTCTCTCTCTCTCTCTCTCTCGCTCTCTCTCTCGCTCTCGCTGTCTCCCTCTCTGTCTCCCTCTCTCTCTCTCTCTCTCTCTCTCTCTCTCTCTCTCTCTCTCTCTCTCTCTCTCTCTCTCTCTCTCTCTCTCTGTCTCTCTCTCTGTCTCTCTGTCTCTCTGTCTCTCTCTCTCTGTCTCTCTGTAAAGCTCAGGTTGTGGTGCTTAAAGGACTCTCTCTCTGTTTCTCTGTAAAGCTCAGGTTGTGGTGCTTACAGGACTCGGCAGCGCCACTGTACTCCTCACCATACCATTTGATCATTAATTTATCACAGCTCCAACAGTTTGTTTGACAGGTGCAGTAACTTTCATCTGGTGGGCTTGGCAGCATTTGCTGCTCTCTCTCTCTCTGACTCCCCCTCTCCCCCCCTCTCTTTTGCTTTCTCCTCCTCTACCCCCTCCCATCTCTCCTCACCTCTCTCTCTCTCTCTCCACTTTCTCTCAGCCCTGGTAAGGTGAAAGTAGAGACATGAGCCACCTCTCCCTAACAGGATCCATTTGCCCCTCTCTGGTAATGAGAAGACAGACAGACACTGTTCCTCTCTGATACATCATGTTTTATTGATACAGTCAGCTTAGGGAATACATGAATGGGAACAGGAGGATCATTTGGGGGCCTTGTAGGCCTATGTGTAGCTAGCTAGTGATGTTGTTGTTAATCGACTTGTGGTGCTATAGCAACAGCATAGCTCTTTGTATCTCTCTACATCTCTCTCAGTATATTTATTTATATCACTGATGTATCTTTGCCTTGTTACCCCTCCATCTTTCTTCCTGAATCTGTCTTTTCTCTTTCTTCCACAAAGATTATTCTACCTTGTCTCATTGGTGACCTGAACAGGAAAGTTGTGTGGAGAGACTCCGTCATTATGAGTTGATCATCCCTGATCAGAGAAAGGCCAGTAATTCATCCAGTATTGACCCAGAGTAAAGGTTCATACCATTATATTGACCCAGAGTAAAGGTTCATACCATTATATTGACCCAGAAAAAAGGTTCAAAATAGTATATTGACCCAGAGTAAAGGTTCATACCAGTATACTGACCCAGAATAAAGGTTCAGACCAGTATATTAACCCAGAGTAAAGGTTCATACCAGTATACTGACCCAGAGTAAAGGTTCATACCAGTATATTAACCCAGAGTAAAGGTTCAGACCAGTATATTAACCCAGAGTAAAGGTTCATACCAGTATACTGACCCAGAGTAAAGGTTCATACCAGTATATTAACCCAGAGTAAAGGTTCAGACCAGTATATTAACCCAGAGTAAAGGTTCATACCAGTATACTGACCCAGAGTAAAGGTTCATACCAGTATATTGACCCAGAGTAAAGGTTCATACCAGTATATTAACCCAGAGTAAAGGTTCATACCAGTATACGGACCCAGAGTAAAGGTTCAGACCAGTATATTAACCCAGAGTTAAGGTTCAGACCAGTATATTAACCCAGAGTTAAGGTTCAGACCAGTATATTAACCCAGAGTAAAGGTTCAGACCAGTATATTAACCCAGAGTTAAGGTTCAGACCAGTATATTAACCCAGAGTAAAGGTTCATACCAGGATGTTGACCCAGAGTAAAGGTTCAGACCAGTATATTAACCCAGAGTTAAGGTTCAGACCAGTATATTAACCCAGAGTAAAGGTTCATACCAGGATGTTGACCCAGAGTAAAGGTTCAGACCAGTATATTAACCCAGAGTTAAGGTTCAGACCAGTATATTAACCCAGAGTAAAGGTTCATACCAGGATGTTGACCCAGAGTAAAGGTTCAGACCAGGATGTTGACCCAGAGTAAAGGTTCAGACCAGTATATTAACCCAGAGTTAAGGTTCAGACCAGTATATTAACCCAGAGTTAAGGTTCAGACCAGTATATTAACCCAGAGTAAAGGTTCAGACCAGTATATTAACCCAGAGTTAAGGTTCAGACCAGTATATTAACCCAGAGTAAAGGTTCATACCAGTATACTGACCCAGAGTAAAGGTTCAGACCAGGATGTTGACCCAGAGTAAAGGTTCAGACCAGTATATTAACCCAGAGTAAAGGTTCAGACCAGTATATTAACCCAGAGTAAAGGTTCATACCAGTATACTGACCCAGAGTAAAGGTTCAGACCAGTATACTGACCCAGAGTAAAGGTTCAGACCAGTATATTAACCCAGAGTAAAGGTTCAGACCAGTATATTAACCCAGAGTAAAGGTTCAGACCAGTATATTAACCCAGAGTAAAGGTTCATACCAGTATACTGACCCAGAGTAAAGGTTCAGACCAGTATATTAACCCAGAGTAAAGGTTCAGACCAGTATATTAACCCAGAGTAAAGGTTCATAACAGTATACTGACCCAGAGTAAAGGTTCAGACCAGTATATTAACCCAGAGTAAAGGTTCAGACCAGTATATTAACCCAGAGTAAAGGTTCATACCAGTATACTGACCCAGAGTAAAGGTTCAGACCAGTATATTAACCCAGAGTAAAGGTTCATACCAGTATATTAACCCAGAGTAAAGGTTCATACCAGTATACTGACCCAGAGTAAAGGTTCAGACCAGTATATTAACCCAGAGTAAAGGTTCAGACCAGTATATTAACCCAGAGTTAAGGTTCATACCAGTATATTAACCCAGAGTAAAGGTTCAGACCAGTATATTAACCCAGAGTAAAGGTTCAGACCAGGATGTTAACCCAGAGTAAAGGTTCATACCAGTATATTAACCCAGAGTAAAGGTTCATACCAGGATGTTGACCCAGAGTAAAGGTTCAGACCAGTATATTAACCCAGAGTTAAGGTTCAGACCAGTATATTAACCCAGAGTAAAGGTTCATACCAGGATGTTGACCCAGAGTAAAGGTTCAGACCAGGATGTTGACCCAGAGTAAAGGTTCAGACCAGTATATTAACCCAGAGTTAAGGTTCAGACCAGTATATTAACCCAGAGTAAAGGTTCAGACCAGGATGTTGACCCAGAGTAAAGGTTCAGACCAGTATATTAACCCAGAGTAAAGGTTCATACCAGTATACTGACCCAGAGTAAAGGTTCGGACCAGTATATTAACCCAGAGTTAAGGTTCAGACCAGGATGTTGACCCAGAGTAAAGATTCATACCAGTATATTAACCCAGAGTTAAGGTTCAGACCAGTATATTAACCCAGAGTAAAGGTTCAGACCAGTATATTAACCCAGAGTAAAGGTTCATACCAGTATATTAACCCAGAGTTAAGGTTCAGACCAGTATATTAACCCAGAGTAAAGGTTCATACCAGTATATTAACCCAGAGTATAGGTTCAGACCAGTATATTAACCCAGAGTAAAGGTTCATACCAGTATATTAACCCAGAGTTAAGGTTCAGACCAGTATATTAACCCAGAGTTAAGGTTCAGACCAGTATATTAACCCAGAGTAAAGGTTCAGACCAGTATATTAACCCAGAGTTAAGGTTCAGACCAGTATATTAACCCAGAGTAAAGGTTCATACCAGTATACTGACCCAGAGTAAAGGTTCAGACCAGGATGTTGACCCAGAGTAAAGGTTCAGACCAGTATATTAACCCAGAGTAAAGGTTCAGACCAGTATATTAACCCAGAGTAAAGGTTCATACCAGTATACTGACCCAGAGTAAAGGTTCAGACCAGTATACTGACCCAGAGTAAAGGTTCAGACCAGTATATTAACCCAGAGTAAAGGTTCAGACCAGTATATTAACCCAGAGTAAAGGTTCAGACCAGTATATTAACCCAGAGTATAGGTTCATACCAGTATACTGACCCAGAGTAAAGGTTCAGACCAGTATATTAACCCAGAGTAAAGGTTCAGACCAGTATATTAACCCAGAGTAAAGGTTCATACCAGTATACTGACCCAGAGTTAAGGTTCAGACCAGTATATTAACCCAGAGTTAAGGTTCAGACCAGGATGTTGACCCAGAGTTAAGGTTCAGACCAGTATATTAACCCAGAGTTAAGGTTCAGACCAGTATATTAACCCAGAGTAAAGGTTCAGACCAGTATATTAACCCAGAGTAAAGGTTCATACCAGTATACTGACCCAGAGTAAAGGTTCAGACCAGAATATTAACCCAGAGTAAAGGTTCAGACCAGTATATTAACCCAGAGTAAAGGTTCATACCAGTATACTGACCCAGAGTAAAGGTTCAGACCAGTATATTAACCCAGAGTAAAGGTTCAGACCAGGATGTTGACCCAGAGTAAAGGTTCAGACCAGTATATTAACCCAGAGTAAAGGTTCATACCAGTATATTAACCCAGAGTAAAGGTTCATACCAGTATACTGACCCAGAGTAAAGGTTCAGACCAGTATATTAACCCAGAGTAAAGGTTCAGACCAGTATATTAACCCAGAGTTAAGGTTCATACCAGTATATTAACCCAGAGTAAAGGTTCAGACCAGTATATTAACCCAGAGTAAAGGTTCAGACCAGGATGTTGACCCAGAGTAAAGGTTCAGACCAGTATATTAACCCAGAGTAAAGGTTCAGACCAGTATATTAACCCAGAGTAAAGGTTCAGACCAGTATATTAACCCAGAGTAAAGGTTCATACCAGTATACTGACCCAGAGTAAAGGTTCAGACCAGTATATTAACCCAGTGTAAAGGTTCAGACCAGTATATTAACCCAGAATAAAGGTTCAGACCAGTATATTAACCCAGAGTAAAGGTTCAGACCAGTATATTAACCCAGAGTAAAGGTTCAGACCAGTATATTAACCCAGAGTAAAGGTTCATACCAGTATATTAACCCAGAGTTAAGTTTCAGACCAGTATATTAACCCAGAGTAAAGGTTCATACCAGTATACTGACCCAGAGTAAACGTTCAGACCAGGATGTTGACCCAGAGTAAAGGTTCAGACCAGTATATTAACCCAGAGTAAAGGTTCAGACCAGTATATTAACCCAGAGTAAAGGTTCATACCAGTATACTGACCCAGAGTAAAGGTTCAGACCAGTATATTAACCCAGAGTAAAGGTTCATACCAGTATATTAACCCAGAGTTAAGGTTCATACCAGTATATTAACCCAGAGTAAAGGTTCAGACCAGGATGTTGACCCAGAGTAAAGGTTCAGACCAGTATATTAACCCAGAGTAAAGGTTCATACCAGTATACTGACCCAGAGTAAAGGTTCAGACCAGTATATTAACCCAGAGTAAAGGTTCATACCAGTATATTAACCCAGAGTTAAGGTTCATACCAGTATATTAACCCAGAGTAAAGGTTCAGACCAGTATATTAACCCAGAGTAAAGGTTCAGACCACTATATTAACCCAGAGTAAAGGTTCAGACCAGTATATTAACCCAGAGTAAAGGTTCAGACCACTATATTAACCCAGAGTAAAGGTTCAGACCACTATATTAACCCAGAGTTAAGGTTCAGACCAGGATGTTGACCCAGAGTAAAGGTTCAGACTAGTATATTAACCCAGAGTAAAGGTTCAGACCAGTATATTTACCCAGAGTAAAGGTTCAGACCAGTATACTGACCCAGAGTAAAGGTTCAGACCAGTATATTAACCCAGAGTAAAGGTTCATACCAGTATATTAACCCAGAGTTAAGGTTCATACCAGTATATTAACCCAGAGTTAAGGTTCAGACCAGGATGTTGACCCAGAGTAAAGGTTCAGACCAGTACATTAACCCAGAGTAAAGGTTCATACCAGTATATTAACCCAGAGTAAAGGTTCATACCAGTATACTGACCCAGAGTAAAGGTTCAGACCAGTATATTAACCCAGAGTAAAGGTTCAGACCAGTATATTAACCCAGAGTAAAGGTTCAGACCAGTATACTGACCCAGAGTAAAGGTTCATACCAGTATACTGACCCAGAGTAAAGGTTCAGACCAGTATATTAACCCAGAGTAAAGGTTCAGACCAGGATGTTGACCCAGAGTAAAGGTTCAGACCAGTATATTAACCCAGAGTAAAGGTTCAGACCAGTATATTAACCCAGAGTAAAGGTTCAGACCAGTATATTAACCCAGAGTAAAGGTTCATACCAGTATACTGACCCAGAGTAAAGGTTCAGACCAGTATATTAACCCAGAGTAAAGGTTCAGACCAGTATATTAACCCAGAGTAAAGGTTCAGACCAGTATATTAACCCAGAGTAAAGGTTCAGACCAGTATATTAACCCAGAGTAAAGGTTCAGACCAGTATATTAACCCAGAGTAAAGGTTCATACCAGTATATTAACCCAGAGTTAAGGTTCAGACCAGTATATTAACCCAGAGTAAAGGTTCATACCAGTATACTGACCCAGAGTAAAGGTTCAGACCAGTATACTGACCTAGAGTAAAGGTTCAGACCAGTATATTAACCCAGAGTAAAGGTTCAGACCAGTATATTAACCCAGAGTAAAGGTTCAGACCAGTATATTAACCCAGAGTAAAGGTTCAGACCAGTATATTAACCCAGAGTAAAGGTTCAGACCAGTATATTAACCCAGAGTAAAGGTTCATACCAGTATATTAACCCAGAGTTAAGGTTCAGACCAGTATATTAACCCAGATTAAAGGTTCATACCAGTATACTGACCCAGAGTAAAGGTTCAGACCAGTATACTGACCCAGAGTAAAGGTTCAGACCAGTATATTAACCCAGAGTAAAGGTTCAGACCAGTATATTAACCCAGAGTAAAGGTTCAGACCAGTATGTTAACCCAGAGTAAAGGTTCATACCAGTATATTAACCCAGAGTAAAGGTTCAGACCAGTATATTAACCCAGAGTAAAGGTTCATACCAGTATACTGACCCAGAGTAAAGGTTCAGACCAGGATGTTGACCCAGAGTTAAGGTTCAGGACAGAAAGCCCCCTGTTCACTTTGCCCTCTGTGCTAACATACACCGCCTGTGTCCTGCTTAGCCCACCCGCTCCTTACTGTCAGACTGTCCTTCTCTCTTTTTCTCTGTATTTTTCACTGTTCCTGTCTTTTTCTTCACATGCCATACTTTCCCTCTCACTTCCTCTTTTAAATCCATCTCTCTCTACCAACTGTAGATCATTAAACAGCCCCTCTCCTCTCCCATATCTATCTTCACTCTACTATTAAGGCATTCTCTCTCTGTCCTAATCCTGTGAACAACAGTGTTATTCCTGGATACTGGATGTTGTATGAGATCAAGGGCCCCGATAGCCTCATAGGTTCTCATAGATCAAGGGCCCCTATAGCCTCATAGGTTCTCATAGATCAAGGGCCCCTATAGCCTCATAGGTTCTCGTAGATCAAGGCCTCCAGAAGAGCAGCTTAGGATACCCTCATATCTCTCCCACCCTCCATCATTTACTCTCTCCCTCCATTCTTTACATCCATAATTACTCCCTCTCCCTCTCACTCTCTCTCGCTCACTCACTCCCTCTCACCCTCCCTCCCTCCCTCCCTCCCTCCCTCCCTCCCTCCCTCCCTCCCTCCCTCCCTCCCTCCCTCCCTCCCTCCCTCCCTCTTCCTCTTCCTCTTTCTCTCGCTCTCTCTCTCCGTCTCTCTCTTTTCTCTCGACAAACTTTCCTCTCTACCTCCATCCCTGGGATTAAGCCCCTCTGAGGCACCTCTTAAGACAGGAACTTACTGGACAATTTTGGCATCAAAGCTTTGAGGTAGCGAGATGAGAGAGGCTAACTCTCTGAAGTAGACATGAGGAGAGGAGAGAGAAGGCCTGCCTGGCCCATCAGGAGGGGAGAGGTGGAGGGAGCAGTGTGGCCTCGGTCTGGAGGGAGCACTTCTGAAAACCGCCAAGAGGAGAGGAGAGAATAGAGGAAGAGAGAGGAGAGGAGGAGAGGGGATAGGGGAGGAGAGAGGAGAGGAGGATAGGGGATAGGGGAGGAGAGAGGAGAGGAGGAGAGGGGATAGAGGAAGAGAGAGGAGAGGAGGAGAGGAGAGAATAGAGGAAGAGAGAGGAGAGGAGGAGAGGGGATAGGGGAGGAGAGAGGATAGGAGGAGAGGGGATAAGGGAGGAGAGAGGAGAGGAGGAGAGGGGATAGGGGAGGAGAGAGGATAGGAGGAGAGGAAGAGAGGAGAGGAGGAGAGGGGATAGGGGAGGAGAGAGGATAGGAGGAGAGGAAGAGAGGAGAGGAGGAGAGGGGATAGGGGAGGAAAGGATAGAGAGGGGTGATTTGAAGATTCACACCACCCTGACCGGGCACTCACTAATCGAGTCAAAAGTAAGACTCAAGGAGAAAGACTATAGTTTCCCTGTCGTGTGTTTCAGTATATAAACATGATTTTATATACTGATTTTATGATTTTATATACTCCCGGGTGGCGCAGTGGTCTAGGGCACTGCATCGCAGTGCTAGCTGCGCCACCAGAGTCTCTGGGTTCACGCCCAGGCTCTGTCGCAGCCGGCCGCAACCGGGAGGTCCGTGGGGCGACGCACAATTGGCATAGCGTCGTCCGGGTTAGGGAGGGTTTGGCCGGTAGGGATATCCTTGTCTCAGTATGTAAAAAAAAAAAAAAAAAGAAATGTAATAAAATGTATGCACTCTACTGTAAGTCGCTCTGGATAAGAGCGTCTGCTAAATGACTAAAATGTAAAAAATGTAAATTTTACAGGGATTTTACTGGGCTACCTGAGCGTGAGGAAAGTGTGGTGAACAAAACAAGCTGTGGCACTCACACACACACACATACACACACATAAACTCCCCACTCCCACCCCACCCCCGTGCACTCTTGTCCAGATGAACCTCACCATGCTATAGGAAAGCCAGCACATGGACTGTGTATGACTGACCGTGAATCAGTCTGATCTGATCTGGCTAGATAGTCAGTAGAAAATAGAGCTCTGCTGTGATTCATCTGCTGCCAACTCCTTCAAGTTATTCATCTGGAACAAATATGCATTCATCATTGTATTTTTAATCACACCAAATAGATAGACAAAGGAATGCCTAGGGGAGAGGGGAAGAAATATACAATTCCCTGAGCTGAGATGGTATTGTTGCCCCGCATCGCCAAACATTCCCACAAATTGACTTTGAATGAATTTATTTTTAATGTGAGAAGGAGGATGATGCTAAACCAGGGAGAATACAGCAGGGTGTGTGTGTGTGTGTGTGTGTGTGTGTGTGTGTGTGTGTGTGTGTGTGTGTGTGTGTGTGTGTGTGTGTGTGTGTGTGTGAGAGAGAAAGAGAGAGAGAGAGCCAGGGGAGTAAGATAGAGAGAGAGAGAGAGAGAGAGAGAGAGAGAGAGAGAGAGAGAGAGAGAGAGAGAGAGAGAGAGAGAGAGAGAGAGAGAGAGAGAGAGAGAGAGAGAGAGAGAGATAGGGGAGTGAGAGAGAGAGAGAGAGAGAGAGAGAGAGAGGAATGAGAGAGAGAGACAGACAGGGGACTGAGAGAGAGAGAGAGAGAGAGAGAGAGAGAGAGAGAGAGAGAGAGAGAGAGAGAGAGAGAGAGAGACAGGTGAGTGAGAGAGAGAGAGAGAGTGAGACAGGGGAATGAGAGAGAGAGAGTGATACAGGGGAATGAGAGAGAGAGAGAGTGAGACAGGAGAGTGAGAGAGGGGGAGAGAGAGAGAGATAGAGAGAGAGGGGGAGAGACAGGGGATGGCAGATAGGGGGAGCGAGAAAAAGAAACAACACGTGTACAGTTTGTGCAGTATGTTTTTATTTTGCTGTTAAACAAGCTCTATAAGCTGTGTGTGTTTCTGTGTGTAATGGAAAGGGTTTAGGGTTGGTTGGCCTGGTTGGCCCCTTTACTTCTCTCTCTGTGTCTCTCTCTCAATTCAATTCAATTAGATTCAATTCAATTTGCTTTAATGCCATGATGTAACAAAGTATGTATTGCCAAAGCTTACTTTGGAGATTTACAATAGTAACGTAATTAAAATAATAATAATCAATATTGTCAATGGGACAACAGTAAGAACACTAATCAAGGGTCAAAATAACCATACAATGAACAATAACAATAACAATGGCATAGAGGACATGTGCAGGTAGGTTGGGGTCTCTCTCTCTCTATCTATATACAGTACCAGTCAAAGGTTTGGACACAAATACTCATTCAAGGGTTTTTCTTCATTTTTACTATGTTCTACATTGTAGAATAATAGACATCAAAACTATGAAAAACACATATCGAATCATGTAGTAACCAAAATAGTGTTAAACAAATCAAAATATGTTTTAGATTCTTCAAAGTAGACACCGTTTGCCTTGATTACAGCTTTGCACACTCTTGGTATTATCTCAACCTGCTTCACCTGGAATGCTTTTCCAACAGTCTTGAAGGAGTTCCCACATATGCTGAGCACTTGCTGGCTGTTTTTCATTCACTCTGTAGTCCAACTCATCCCTAACCATCTCAATTGGGTTGAGGTAGGGTGATTGTGGAGGCCAGGTCATCTGATGCAGCACCATCACTCTCCTTCTTGGTCAAATAGCCCTTACACGGCCTGGAGGTGTGTTGGGTCATTGTCCAGTTCAAAAACAAATGGTAGTCCCACTAAGCGCAAACCAGATGGGATGGCACATCACTGCAGAATGCTGTGGTAGCCATGCTGGTTAAGTGTGCCTTAAATTCTAAATAATTCCCCGATCGTGTCACCAGCAAAGCACCCCCAAACTATCACACCTCCTCCTCCATGCTTTACGGTGGGAACCACACATGCAGAGATCATCCATTCACCTACTCTGCATCTCACAAAAACATGGCCTTTGGAACCAAAAATCTCAAATTTGGACTCATCAGACCAAAGGACAGATCTCCACAGGTCTAATGTCCATTGCTTGTGTTTCTTGGCCCAAGCAAGTCTCTTCTTATTATTGGTGTCCTTTAGCAGTGGTTTCTTTGCAGCAATTCGACTATGAAGGCCTGATTCAAGTAGTCTCCTCTGAACAGTTGATGTTGAGATGTGTTTGTTACTTGAACTCGGTGAAGCATTTATTTGGGCTGCAATCTAAGGTGCAGGTAACTCTAATGAACATATCTGCAGCAGAGGTAACTCTGGGTCTTAATTTCCTGAGGTGGTTCTCATGAGAGACAGTTTCGTCATAGCGCTTGATGGTTTTTGCGAATTGACTGACCTTCATGTCTTAAAGTCATGATGGACACTTTGCTTATTTGAACTGTTCTTGCCATAATATGGACTTGGTATTTTACCAAATAGGGCTATCTTCTGTATACCACACCTACCATGTCACAACACAACTGATTGTCTCAAACGCATTAAGAAGGAAAGAAATTCCACAAATTAACTTTTAACAAGGCACGCCTGCTAATTGAAATGCATTCCAGGTGACTACCTCATGAAGCTGGTTGAGAGAATGCAAAGTGTG